>NC_056735.1:33485624-33793124 GCF_019279795.1 Protopterus annectens | reverse complement strand
GCTTGGAGGACAGATTATGGCACATGCAGCACTAGTGTGAGCTGTCTTGCCTCACTCAAGCGTACAGTACTTGTAGGGTAGACGACACACTGCATTAATTTTACAATGTAGTGTGATTGTAGTATTGAACTTGCTGCATTTAGTGCTGCAGTTAAGCAGTTCCTATGTGAGAAAATTACTTGCATTAAACAAAGAAGAGAAATTAAGCTTTTCTTGTTTAAATTAATAGATTTTTCACATTTGAATACAGGTGACCCAGAGCTACAGGCAGTTGCTGCCCAGCCTGCTAGCCTTCAGAAATCTGGTACCTCATAAGCTAAAAGCTGACAAGTGTGAATGAGTTAAGAATTGCTGATCATTTCTCATTCTTTTAGTTGGGTGGTAGCAAACCTTTCTCTTTTTAAAGACCTTCTTGGAATATGTAGGACACATAAGTTAGTTTCTCTGCCTGGGCTTGTCAGAAGGGGCCAGATCTTTTAACATCGATTCTGTTAGTTCTGGACTTCATTTCCAAGATGTTTGATTTTTGGCCTTGGTTATTCTTCCACCAGGTTATATGTTGCAGCTGTTGCCTTTTTTTTCCAGGGCTAGATTGTTCTTCCGTAACGACCCTTAATATATGGAGGGACTTCCTAAGGGAAATTTTCTTTCTCAAACCGCCTCTCAATTTGGGACCCATTTGTACTATGAGAATCATATTTCCTATCAGAAAAGTTTACACTTCTTTCTATATGAACCAGCATCTTGTGCATGCATGGAAATACCCATCTTGGAAAATGTTTTTATCATCTCTCAGCTTGCCTAAGAGGATTTCTGATCTTCTTATTTTGGTCTGAACACATTGCTCAGTGTTTCAGAGACGGAGTTTCACGTAGAACTAGCCCTTCTTTGTTGCTAAAATGGCCACTGAAGCCAGTCTTACTCGAGCTATTAATTTTCTGTGATTCTTTCCTAGTTATTTTAACAAATAGAAGTACCTCATTTAAGAACATTCACAGCAAGCTCAGGCTTTTTGTTGTCAGAACAATGGCCATACACAAGAATGACTATCCTTTTGTTGCCTTTGCCAAAATCTGATATGTTTAGAAAAAATATTCAGTTGTACACTACGTGAATAGCTGTGTCATTACACAGAATTTTAACACCGTAAATATGGCAGACCCATTCAAGTTGCAGAAAGGTCTGTTGCCACTATAATGATCAGCACCCATTTCCACAACACCACTTAAGTTATCTGAGCAGCAACAGCAGGATTTTCTCTTTCATACCTTTATAAACATAAGCTGGATTTTATCTTCTATAGAAGAAAGATCTCTCTTTACCAGCTCTGAAAGAAATGTTTTATTGCAGTAACAGCTTTGTAATAAGTAGGTCCATCTTCTGTAACATTCCTCCACCTTCTGTGTAGATGGCCTAGGTTTCCATTTACTTCTTTCTTCCTGTCTGCTGCTTTTATGCCCTTTAAGTGCTACCACACAGTCTGGTGACCTAGATTACCGACTGTACATGTTGTGAACACTGAGGGCCTTGTGCTTGTGGTATCAGTATTTTTTTGTTATAGCATATGGACCTTCTTCTTGCAGATTTGTCACAGTGGTAAAGTACATAACTTTTTTATGCATGTATTACCCAACCCCTCCAATCTGAAATGTTTCCTTCCTTCCTCATACCTCTTCAAGCAGAACCGTCATGCAAATGAAATGAATCCAACAGATTAGAGTGGATCAACTTCTCTGCAGCAAAAATAAGAGAATTTGTTGCAAGCCTGTAAATAAAGTAGCGTAAAGCTCACTTTTCTTATTGCACCCCAGTTCTGCCTACCTCAGGTTCCTTTACCTCAGTGCAGTACAGTAAAGGAAAGAGTGTTAAGTGGCAAAGCCCCTTTACTCTTTCAGCAACTTTTACTTATTTCTTTCCACCCTTTTCCTAGTCTTTCAGTAATAAAAGGCATATCGGAAGAAGCCACGGATGTGCAGTAGTAACACTGAAGATTGTGCTTCATGCATTATGTGGTGACCACTGCCATGTCTTTTGCAGAGATGGTCTCCCGCAGAAGATAATTGAGAACATGAAATATTCAGACTTTTTACTGTAATGTCCTTCAAGGATGCATCTGCAGTCCTTACAAATGGGTTGTCCTGTCGTCAGGCAGCCCTTGATCGGCGGATTCCAAAGTCTGGGTCTGGCCTCGGCTGGTGTCGCACTTCACCCGACGTCATAGCTGCAGTTCTTCGGGTATAAAGGCATCAGCTGACGCCATTTTCCTCCGTCTTTCTTGCCGCGTGGCCCGAAGCAGAAGCTGTTCGCAAGTGCGGTCGGTCAGAACCAGAGATTACTACTACAAGTACGAAGACTTCTAAAAAGCTAAGTACCCGTTGGCGACTCTCTCTTGCCTCAGCCGATGTCAGAAAAAAGTGAATAACTGTTTAACTTGTGGGAAACAAATACCTCATAAAGATTTCCACTCTTACTGCTTACCTTGCTTAGGCCCAGACCACGGCGTAGCAGCTTGTCTAGCCTGTGCTTCTTTCAACCGACGGACGCTTAGGCGTCGGTCGGAATTGCTGAAGAGTTTTCGGCTCGATTTTGCTTACATTATGCCGTCGGATCCTCCGACTCATAAATTTCTAAAAGCGCAAGGAAAAGGACCGACACTTTCGCGGTCCGCAGTTTCGGCCGAAACAGCGGTTAAGCCAACGCGAGTGTCTCTGTTCGGCTGAAACTGAGTCCACGGTTCTTCGGCCCGGCTTGCCACTTACGAGGCCTCATCCAGCCTGGCTGAATCTGCTACTGAAATCCCACCTGCTCTTGCAGGTTCACAGGATTTATCTGATACTATCCCTTTGGATATTTCTACCCCTGCGTGGAGCTGCTGGGCCTCCTGCATCCATGTCGATTAAGGCCTTTGCCAGGGCTAATGCAGCAAAAACTACAAAATCTGTGCCTGCTAAGACCCCTCTCACAGGCCTAGCTCTAGATTCACAAATGCTTAGTCTAGCAGAGGATCTCATTTCTTTGATCCGGGGATCCCAACCACATCCAGACAGGGCCTCTCACCCACCTCCAGAGAAGAGGACTAGAGTGAGCCCCCTGAGCCAGTTTCTTCAGATGGCTCCTCTGATGAATCAGATAATTCAAACCCTCAGAGGGCCCTTTTCTCCTTATGAGGACTCTGATGCAGAAGAGTCCATTCCTTCTGCCTCTCCGCCTGAGGAATTTTCTTTTGGGGAAACCTTGCATGCTATGAGGAAACAATTTCAATGGCAGGGCCAGGATTTTTCAGACTCTAGGAAAAGGCTTAGAACCTTTTTGCATTTGCCACAGCATAGGCCTTTAGCCATTCCTCCAGTTCTTATTGTTGTGGATGATGCTTTTAATGATGCTTGTACTGCTCCTGATTCTCTTCCTCCGGCCCCTGCTAAGCCCAATAGGTACTACAGGGTTCCGGACACACATTATCATTTGTATAAGGCCCCTTTTGCAGATCCCGAAACTATCTCCCAGGGACCCAAGGCTGTAGCAGCTACTTCTACTAAAACACCCTCCCCTCTGAAAGGGAATCTAGGGCCTTAGAGAGATGGGGTAAAAAAGTTTACACTTACTCTTTCAGCTAGGGCCTTGAACTGTCAATTCCACATGATTCAGTATCAGGAATTTATGTTAGACCAATTAACTAAAAAACTGTCCTCGGATGAACCATTAGACAAAAAATCTGTACAGGAAATGGTACATAACATCCAGCAGGTCAGTAATCATTTCTTAAAATGCGGCTATGATGCACTGGAGGCTTCCTTTAGATCAGCCATGACTGGCACAGTGATCAGAAGACATGCATGGTTAAAAGAGCAGTCCTTACCAGACCATGTTAAATCAAAGGATGCTCCCATGGATAAGCTCAATTTGTTTGGCTCCCCTGCGCAGCAGGTGCTGAAAGGTGGAAGAAAGCAAAATCTGTCCAGACAGTCAAGGATTTCTTTCAGGTCCAGCCTCCAAGGTGTAGGGAACTGGCCTTCCAAAATTGGTCCTTTCCAGACACCTCCAGAGCTCAGAGAGGCAGGAATAGAGCTCAAGAGGCAGGGGTCAATCAGGGGTGCCTACAGGGGGCGTCAGTGGCAGGCTAACAACGGCGAGTACAGCCACAGATCCAGCCACCACCACTACAGGACAATCGCAGTGACTTGGTTCTGGCACCGCCTACCAGGAACAACTAGAGGCACCCTTAGGCGGGAAGCTAGCCTTATTTTCAGTAAACTGGCATTACATCACAGGAGATAAATGGATTTTACTGACAATAGACCAAGGTTACAGGTTTCACTTCCATACTCTACCAAGGAAGAGAGGAATGCCAAACCTACCTCCAAATCAGAAGACAGAAGCTCTAGAACAAATAACTCACTTACTAAGGATGAGAGCTATAGAAAGGGTACCATCTATGGAACAAGGACAAGGATTTTTACTCCAGACTCTTCCTGGTACCAAGAAAAGAAAACCAATGGAGACCTATTCTCGACCTGTCGCTTTAAACACATACCTCATTGTTCCAAAATTCAAAATGCTGCCCCTACAGCAGCTTCTTCCCATGCTGGGCAAGGAGTCTTGGCTGGTAACTCTAGATCTCAAGGAGGCATACCTGCTGCGTCCCCATACTACCAAATTGCAGAAGATACCTCAGATTTCTTGCAGGATCAGAGCATTATCAATTCTCAGCGTTGCCCTTTGGCTTATCTACTGCGCCCAGAGTATTCCGCGAAATGCCTGGCATCAGTAATTGCTCATTGCAGGCTTCAGAATTCAAATTTACAGGTACCTGGAGGACTGCCTGTTACAAGCGGACAACAAAAACAAATTAACAAAAGATTTGGAAAGGGTCATTCATCTACAAGCCCTGGGATACACAGTCAATATAAAAAAGTCAAGGCTGATACCATCCCAAAGGATAACCTTCTTGGGTGCGGATCTGGACACATCAAAACAAATGGCATTCCTGACGGTGAAAAACAGGAGCAACTCCTTTCTACTTCATGGCATTAACAAAGCAGAACCAGCTAACAGCAAGAAAAGTCCTGCAAGCTCTCAGTTACATGGCATCCTGCATAATATTGATTTCACATGCCAGACTACATATGAAAGTTACAGTGGTATCTAAGGAATTTATGGTCTCAGCACAAGCACAGCCTAGAAACCCAAATTCCAATAATTCCATGCCTGAAACAAGAATTCAATGGTGGGCTCAGGCCTGTCAATCAAACAAGGACTGCCTTCCACAGCACTCAACCAAGCAGACCATCACAACAGACGCCTCAGACCTCGGTTGGGGGGCGCACATGCTGGACAAGTGCATACAAGGCTTATGGACTCAAGACCAGCTGCACCTACATAAATCAAAGGAAGCTGGCAGTAAAACTGGCAATTCAGGCATTCAGACCATTTCTTCGACAGGGTCAACTGCTGATAAGGACGGACAACACCACAGTTGTGGTACATCAACAAACAGGGAGGCACAAATTCATACCCTCTATGCGGATGGCAATGGACCTCTGGAATGTGGCACTGAGCTTCAACATTCAGCTACAAGCAATTTTGTGCCAGGAAAAGAAAATATACTAGCAGACATCCTAAGCAGAACTACCACGGATGCCTGAATGGATGCTGCATCGGACATCTTCAAAACCATTACAGGAAATGGGGACTACCAGAAATAGACTTATTTGCATCCCCACACAATCACCAACTGAAAAAAATTCTGCACAGGGCGTACCACCCACTTGCTTGGAAAGTGGACTCCTATCTTTCAGTTGGAAGAACCTGACAGCATATGCATTCCCACCTCTTCCTTGATGCACCAGGTGCTATTGAAGATCAAAGACCGTCCAAGGATCATCCTGATAGCTCCAGACTGGCCAAGGCAACATTGGTACCCATTACTGAAGAGTATGTCGGGGAACAAATATGGCCTCTGCCCTAGATTCCCTTGCTGTTAACACAGAACAACTTCAAAACCCTGCATCCAAACCTGAGAACACTGCAGCTGGCTGCCTGGAACGTACATAAGACCAAATAGCAGATTTATCTCAAAGGGTTAAAGACATTATCTTGGAGGCTCGCAGACCCTCAACAAGAAAAATTATTCAGCAAAATGGAAAAGATATCTCATTTGGAGTACTGCAAAAGGAGAGAATGTGTCACTGGTAAACATAGCTAACATCCTGGAATATGGCAGAGCTCTTCCACAACGGCCTGTCCTATTCTTCCATTAAGATTCATGCATCAGCTATTTCAGCAGAGATACAACTTGGATCCTCCAGTCTTCTCACATCCTCTGCTCAGGCAGTTTTCTGAGAGGGATTAAAACACGTAAAACCACCTAGGAAGCCACCATTGCCAGCATGGGACTTGAACTTTGTGCTAGAAAAGTTGACCTCCCTCCTTTTTGAACCAGCAGCAACAGCAGAATTACAGTACTTATCATGGAAAACTGCTTTCCTGCTTGCAATCACTTCAGCAAGAAGGGTATCTGAGCTACAGGCATTAATGGCAGTACCCTTCCTGATCTTCCATCAAGACAGAGTGTCCATGAGAACTAATCCTACTTTTATGCCAAAAGTGGTCTCCAGGGTATACTTTAAATCAAGCTATCCACCTACCTACATTCTTCCCTTGCAGAACAGGGGAAAGACTGTTGCATACCTTGGATAATACGCAGACAATTCACGTTACTACCTGGACAGGACCAAGCGAAATTGGATTGGCCGATACACCCCCCAATAGTTAGGACTGCAGCAATGTGGATCCTCGAACATCTACATTTATGGTAGGTACAAAACTGTACTTTTCTCTGCCTGGGCTTGTCAGAAGGGGCCAGATCTTTTAACATCGATTCTGTTAGTTCTGGACTTCATTTCCAAGATGTTTGATTTTTGGCCTTGGTTATTCTTCCACCAGGTTATATGTTGCAGCTGTTGCCTTTTTTTCCAGGGCTAGATTGTTCTTCCGTAACGACCCTTAATATATGGAGGGACTTCCTAATGGAAATTTTCTTTCTCAAACCGCCTCTCAATTTGGGACCCATTTGTACTATGAGAATCATATTTCCTATCAGAAAAGTTTACACTTCTTTCTATATGAACCAGCATCTTGTGCATGCATGGAAATACCCATCTTGGAAAATGTTTTTATCATCTCTCAGCTTGCCTAAGAGGATTTCTGATCTTCTTATTTTGGTCTGAACACATTGCTCAGTGTTTCAGAGACGGAGTTTCACGTAGAACTAGCCCTTCTTTGTTGCTAAAATGGCCACTGAAGCCAGTCTTACTCGAGCTATTAATTTTCTGTGATTCTTTCCTAGTTATTTTAACAAATAGAAGTACCTCATTTAAGAACATTCACAGCAAGCTCAGGCTTTTTGTTGTCAGAACAATGGCCATACACAAGAATGACTATCCTTTTGTTGCCTTTGCCAAAATCTGATATGTTTAGAAAAAATATTCAGTTGTACACTACGTAGATAGCTGTGTCATTACACAGAATTTTAACACCGTAAATATGGCAGTCCCATTCAAGTTGCAGAAAGGTCTGTTGCCACTATAATGATCAGCACCCATTTCCACAACACCACTTAAGTTATCTGAGCAGCAACAGCAGGATTTTCTCTTTCATACCTTTATAAACATAAGCTGGATTTTATCTTCTATAGAAGAAAGATCTCTCTTTACCAGCTATGAAAGAAATGTTTTTATTGCAGTAACAGCTTTGTAATAAGTAGGTCCATCTTCTGTAACATTCCTCCACCTTCTGTGTAGATGGCCTAGGTTTCCATTTACTTCTTTCTTCCTGTCTGCTGCTTTTATGCCCTTTAAGTGCTACCACACAGTCTGGTGACCTAGATTACTGACTGTACATGTTGTGAACACTGAGGGCCTTGTGCTTGTGGTATCAGTATTTTTTTGTTATAGCATATGGACCTTCTTCTTGCAGATCTGTCACAGTGGTAAAGTACATAACTTTTTTATGCATGTATCACCCAACCCCTCCACCTGAAATGTTTGTTTCCTTCCTCATACCTCTTCAAGCAGAACCGTCATGCAAATGAAATGAATCCAACAGATTAGAGTGGATCAACTTTTCTGCAGCAAAAATAAGAGAACTTGTTGCAAGCCTGTAAATAAAGTAGCGTAAAGCTCACTTTTCTTATTGCACCCCAGTTCTGCCTACCTCAGGTTCCTTTACCTCAGTGCAGCACAGTAAAGGAAAGGGTGTTAAGTGGCAAAGCCCCTTTACTCTTTCAGCAACTTTTACTTATTTCTTTCCACCCTTTTCCTAGTCTTTCAGTAATAAAAGGCATATCGGAAGAAGCCACGGATGTGCAGTAGTAACACTGGAGATTGTGCTTCATGCATTATGTGGTGACCACTGCCATGTCTTTTGCAGAGATGGTCACCCGCAGAAGATAATTGAGAACTTGAAATATTCAGACTTTTTACTGTAATGTCCTTCAAGGATGCATCTGCAGTCCTTACAAATGGGTTGTCCTGTCGTCAGGCAGCCCTTCGGTCGGCCGGATTCCAAAGTCTGGGTCTGGCTTCGGCTGGTGTCGCACTTCACCCGACATCATAGCTGCAGTTCTTCGGGTATAAAGGCATCAGCCGACGCCATTTTCCTCCGTCTTTCTTGCCGCGTGGCGCCCGAAGCAGAAGCTGTTCGCAAGTGCCGGTCGGTCAGAACCAGAGATTACTACTACAAGTACCGAAGACTTCTAAAAAGCTAAGTACCCCGTTGGGGACTCTTTCTTGCCTCAGCCGATGTCAGAAAAAGTGAATAACTGTTTAACTTGTGGGAAACAAATACCTCATAAAGATTTCCACTCTTACTGCTTACCTTGCTTAGGCCCAGACCACGACGTAGCAGCTTGTCTAGCCTGTGCTTCTTTCAACCGACGGACGCTTAGACGTCGGTCGGAATTTGCTGAAGAGTTTTCGCCCAATTTTGCTTACATTATGCCGTCGGATCCTCCGACTACACAAATTTCTAAAAAGCGCAAGGAAAAGGTCCGACACTCGCGGTCCGCGGTTTCGGCCGAAACCGCGGTTAAGCCAACCGCGAGTGTCTGTTTCAGCTGAAACAGAGTCCACGGTTCTTCCTTCGGCTGAAAGCTTGCCACTTACCGAGGCCTCATCCAGCCTGGCTGAATCTGCTACTGAAATCCCACCTGCTCTTGCAGGTTCACAGGATTTATCTGATACTATCCCTTTGGATATTTCTACCCCTGCACGTGGAGCTGCTAGGCCTCCTGCATCCATGTCGATTAAGGCCTTTGCCAGGGCTAAAGCAGCAAAACTACAAAATCTGTGCCTGCTAAGACCCCCTCTCACAGGCCTAGCTCTAGTTCACAAATGCTTAGTCTAGCAGAGGATCTCATTTCTTTGATCCGGGGATCCCAACCACATCCAGACAGGGCCTCTCACCCACCTCCAGAGAAGAGGACTAGAGTAGAGCCCCTGAGCCAGTTTCTTCAGATGGCTCCTCTGATGAATCAGATAATTCAAACCCTCCAGAGGGCCCTTTTTCTCCTTATGAGGACTCTGATGCAGAAGAGTCCATTCCTTCTGCCTCTCCGCCTGAGGAATTTTCTTTGGGGAAACCTTGCATGCTATGAGGGAACAATTTCAATGGCAGGGCCAGGATTTTTCAGACTCTAGGAAAAGGCTTAGAACCTTTTGCATTTGCCACAGCATAGGCCTTTAGCCATTCCTCCAGTTCTTACTGTTGTGGATGATGCTTTTAATGATGCTTGTACTGCTCCTGATTCTCTTCCTCCGCCCCTGCTAAGCCCGATAGGTACTACAGGGTTCGGACACACATTATCATTTGTATAAGGCCCCTTTTGCAGATCCCGAAACTATCTCCCAGGGACCCAAGGCTGTAGCAGCTACTTCTACTAAAACACCCTTCCCCTCTGAAAGGGAATCTAGGGCCTTAGAGAGATGGGGTAAAAAAGTTTACACTTCTGCTACTCTTTCAGCTAGGGCCTTGAACTGTCAATTCCACATGATTCAGTATCAGGAATTTGTTAGACCAATTAACTAAAAAACTGTCCTCGGATGAACCATTAGACAAAAAATCTGTACAGGAAATGGTACATAACATCCAGCAGGTCAGTAATCATTCCTTAAAATGCGGCTATGATGCACTGGAGGCTTCCTTTAGATCAGCCATGACTGGCACAGTGATCAGAAGACATGCATGGTTAAAAGAGCAGTCCTTACCAGACCATGTTAAATCAAAGCTCCTAGATGCTCCCATGGATAAGCTCAATTTGTTTGGCTCCTCGCAGCAGGTGCTGAAGAAGGTGGAAGAGAAAGCAAAATCTGTCCAGACAGTCAAGGATTTCTTGCAGGTCCAGCCTCCAAGGTTTAGCAGGAACTGGCCTTCCAAGAATTGGTCCTTTCCAGACACCTCCAGAGCTCCGAGAGGCAGGAATAGGCGCTCAAGAGGCAGGGGTCAATCCAGAGGTGCCTACAGGGGACGCCAGTGGCAGGCTAACAACCAGCAGGTACAGCCACAGATCCAGCCACCACCACTTCCACAGGACAATCGCAGTGACTTGGCTCTGGCACCACCTACCAGGGAACAACTAGAGGCACCCTTAGGCGGGAAGCTAGCCTTATTTTCAGTAAACTGGCATTACATCACAGGAGACAAATGGATTTTACAGACAATAGACCAAGGTTACAGGTTTCACTTCCATACTCTACCAAGGAAGAGAGGAATGCCAAACCTACCTCCAAATCAGAAGACAGAAGCTCTAGAACAAATAACTCACTTACTAAGGATGAGAGCTGTAGAAAGGGTACCATCTATGGAACAAGGGCAAGGATTTTACTCCAGACTCTTCCTGGTACCAAGAAAAGAAAACCAATGGAGACCTATTCTCGACCTGTCCGCTTTAAACACATACCTCATTGTTCCAAAATTCAAAATGCTGACCCTACAGCAGCTTCTTCCCATGCTGGGCAAGGAGTCTTGGCTGGTAACTCTAGATCTCAAGGAGGCATACCTGCACGTCCCCATACTACCAAATTGCAGAAGATACCTCAGATTTCTTGCAGGATCAGAGCATTATCAATTCTCAGCATTGCCCTTTGGCTTATCTACTGCGCCCAGAGTATTCACGAAATGCCTGGCATCAGTAATTGCTCATTGCAGGCTTCAGGGAATTCAAATTTACCCTTACCTGGACGACTGCCTGTTACAAGCGGACAACAAAAACAAATTAACAAAAGATTTGGAAAGGGTCATTCATCTACTACAAGCCCTGGGATACACAGTCAATATAAAAAAGTCAAGGCTGATACCATCCCAAAGGATAACCTTCTTGGGTGCGGATCTGGACACATCAAAACAAATGGCATTCCTGACAGTAGAAAAACAGGAGCAACTCCCTTTCTACTTCATGACATTAACAAAGCAGAACCAGCTAACAGCAAGAAAAGTCCTGCAAGCTCTCGGTTACATGGCATCCTGCATAATATTGATTCCACATGCCAGACTACATATGAGAAAGTTACAGTGGTATCTAAGGAATTTATGGTCTCAGCACAAGCACAGCCTAGAAACCCAAATTCCAATAATTCCATGCCTGAAACAAGAATTCCAATGGTGGGCTCAGGCCTGTCAATCAAACAAGGGACTGCCCTTCCACAGCACTCAACCAAGCCAGACCATCACAACAGACGCCTCAGACCTTGGTTCGGGCACACATGCTGGACAAGTGCATACAAGGCTTATGGACTCAAGACCAGCTGCACCTACACATAAATCAAAAGGAAATGCTGGCAGTAAAACTGGCAATTCAGGCATTCAGACCATTTCTTCGACAGGGTCAACTGCTGATAAGGACGGACAACACCACAGTTATGTGGTACATCAACAAACAGGGAGGCACACATTCATACCCTCTATGCCGGATGGCAATGGACCTCTGGAATGTGGCACTGAGCTTCAACATTCAGCTACAAGCAATTTTTGTGCCAGGAAAAGAAAATATACTAGCAGACATCCTAAGCAGAACTACCATGGATGCCCACGAATGGATGCTGCATCCGGACATCTTCAAAACCATTACAGGGAAATGGGGACTACCAGAAATAGACTTATTTGCATCCCCACACAATCACCAACTGAAAAATTCTGCACAAGGACGTACCACCCACTTGCTTGGAAAGTGGACTCTATCTTTCAGTTGGAAGAACCTGACAGCATATGCATTCCCACCTCTTCCCTTGATGCACAAGGTGCTATTGAAGATCAAAGAAGACTGTCCAAGGATCATCCTGATAGCTCCAGACTGGCCAAGGCAACATTGGTACCCATTACTGAGGAGTATGTCTCGGGAACAAATATGGCCTCTGCCCCTAGTTCCCTTGCTGTTAACACAGAACAACTTCAAAACCCTGCATCCAAACCTGAGAACACTGCAGCTGGCTGCCTGGAACATTGCATAAGACCAAATAACCCAGATTTATCTCAAAGGGTTAAAGACATTATCTTGGAGGCTCGCAGACCCTCAACAAGAAAAAAATTATTCAGCAAAATGGAAAAGATATCTCATTTGGAGTACTGCAAAAGGAGAGAATGTGTGACTGGTAAACATAGCTAACATCCTGGAATACTTGGCAGAGCTCTTCCACAACGGCCTGTCCTATTCTTCCATTAAGATTCATGCATCAGCTATTTCAGCAGAATACAACTTGGATCCTCCAGTCTTCACATCCTCTGCTCAGGCAGTTTCTGAGAGGGATTAAAAACGTAAAGCCACCTAGGAAGCCACCATTGCCAGCATGGGACTTGAACTTTGTGCTAGAAAAGTTGACACTCCCTCCTTTTGAGCCAGCAGCAACAGCAGAATTACAGTACTTATCATGGAAAACTGCTTTCCTGCTTGCAATCACTTCAGCAAGAAGGGTATCTGAGCTACAGGCATTAATGGCAGTACAGCCCTTCCTGATCTTCCATCAAGATAGTGTCCATGAGAACTAATCCTACTTTTATGCCAAAAGTGGTCTCCAGGGTATCTTTAAATCAAGCTATCCACCTACCTACATTCTTCCCCAACCCACAGAACAGGGGGGAAAGACTGTTGCATACCTTGGATGTACATAGACAATTACGTTACTACCTGGACAGGACCAAGAGCAATAGAAAAACTGACCAGCTACTGGTAGCATATGCAACAGGAATGGAAGGAAAAGCAATTTCAAAACAGACAATCTCTAAGTGGATAGGAAATTGCATTAGATTTTGTTACTCCTACCATGGGAAGAAAACTCCAGAAAACATCAGGCCTCATTCTACAAGGGCTACAGCCACTACCACAGCTTTTTACGAGGAGTGGCTACCAAAGACATTTTAGAGGCTGCTACTTGGAGCTCCGTGCATACATTTGCCAAGCATTATAATTTACCTTTATACTCCAGATCCCGAGCAGGTTTTGCCACTGCTGTTTTGCAAGGGATCTTAACTACACCATAATCTTATTTCTCCTCCTCCCCAGTTTGGCTATGGTATTCTACCCATTTGTAAGGACTGCAGATGCATCCTTGAAGGACATAGTACAGTTTTGTACCTACCATAAATGTAGATATCCGATAGGCATGCATCTGCAGTCAGGATTACCCACCCTCCTTCCCCTCTGTGGTACTCCTAGGGTATTTGCCCATCTTGTAGCTAGCTGGGCGAATCTATTATGGTGTATTTGTTTGTATATATGTACATACATGCTTATTTTTTGTTTGCTCTCTACTATTTGGAACCATTTGCAGTTATCCAAATTTAGCCTCCTAGAGGGCACCTGGCATCTGGGGCAAGAAACACTGAGGAAAATGGCGTCGGCTGATGCCTTTATACCCGAAGAACTGCAGCTATGACGTCGGGTGAAGTGCGACACCAGCCGAGGCCAGACCCAGACTTTGGAATCCGGCCGACCGAAGGGCTGCCTGACGACAGGACAACCCATTTGTAAGGACTGCAGATGCATGCCCATCGGACATCTACATTTATGGTAGGTACAAAACTGTACTTTTTTCTTTGTGTGTGTAAGGTGACAGGGTATGCATGCATATGTGCAAGTTGGAGGAAAATGGTGCATATTTTTTAATTGACTTGTCCAACTGAGTTGAAGCTCATTTCTAGCAGAAACCTGGGAACAGTGTTTGGTTGCATGAGGTGCTTAGTTACATAAGAAATGGACACTGAGTGAATCAAACTCAGGACTATAGGCTGAAGATCATTAACCGCTCATAGCCTTTAGACTCTGCACTGAGCTGCCAGACTGACTGATATCCCATTGATTTGCTATGTTTTTGACTTGCTGGTCAGATACAATAATTGTATTGGTTTAGAGACTAGCATCAGAAAATAGTTAACAAATAAAGCAAATAAAGCATAATCTTACTTCCTGAATACTCTTATAAACAGTGAACTGTGCCAATTGTAACATCTTTAAAAAGCAAAATTATTAGTCCGTTAGGTGTGGATGTTCTTCAACAGTCCGAAAGTAGCATACAACCTAGTTTTAATCTTTAGACTGTTTGGAAGGGTGTGAGTACCCCAAAAAGATTATCAATGAATATGTTAACATCAAGAAAGATTTTGTTTTCTAAAAGGAATATATGTACAGATTAGCATACACCATTAGTATGTACCCTTTTTTGTTGACCCCATTTTAAAACAGACTGTTAGACATAAATTGCATACACCATGTCATATCCTTTATGCAATTAAATTACACAATAAGCTACACCTTAATGTGACTCTGTACTGCAGAAATTGCCATAGTGATTCTTCATTTTAGTATGTAGCTTATAGGTTATAGTAGTAGTGTCTCCTTAGTCATAGTTGTTACTTTTCAGTATTTATATTCCAGAAGACTTTTGGCACACGATACATATCTGGAAGCTGTACTTGTTCTGGTCTTACTCAACTTTCTCCCCATCTCCTTTTTCTTAACCAGTCCTCTCTGCCTTAGCTGTAGGTGTAATGCTCTGTGCACACATAATGGAGTATTCGGAAACGTAATATACTGTGTAATCCTGTTGGAAGCTGGATTGCTCAGTGCATTATGAGGGATCGATTATAAGATCACTGTATTGCTAAAATGTGAGGAAGCCTTCAATAAGTAGTGCTACAGTGGTCTGCTAGCTAACACTGAATGCAAATGTTGCATTCTGGGGGAATGGCTGATGTGATGTACTGAACCATGTGCTCTGCCCTGGAGCCTTACACTGGGACTGATGTAGCGCAGCAGAGTGACTTAAAGACAAACTGTACTGCACTGTTATGGAGCAGAGCTGGGAGGACTGAACGCAGCTGTTTTATGTTGCATACCTATTGTCTGTGGCAGTGGCAGGCCTTTTAGCATCTCAGCAGTGCATATGTGTGTGTTTATATAGGGATATGCTTGTGACTTACTGCTGTGTGCGTGTGTGTGTCTGTAGATGCCTATGCAGAAGTGTTGCATGGGCTGGTAGTGTTAAGGGGAACACTTAATGACTGTGCTAAATGTTTGATTCAGAGACGTGCATATGAGTTGCTAATGAGCTTTTGCTCCACATGACTCTCACATTTCTCTGAATCGCTGGTTAGTGTTAGAGTACTACTAAAGCTCAACATTGAATCAGTATTAGTACTGCAGAGTTAACTTCTGATAGAGTAATTATAAGGATAGATTTGTTGCTGTATACCTGTTACATGTTGTTTGCTCTATATATGTTAGAGTGCATCCATAGGCTTAGTATGTGCCTAGTCTCCACTGTTTAACCAAAAATAAATGCATAACAAGTAACAGATGTCCCATGGAGACTGCTTGTCTTGCTAGTGCTTGGTAGAATGTCCCTTGAAAAGCTGCGTCTTAGTACTGTTTCACATGTTGCAGCGACTCCTGTATTGTGTTCCTTTATTTGTGGAACTTTTCTCCCTAGGCCTCAAGTGGCAGTGGATTATGCATAGTCAGAATTTCTTTTAAATGTTCATATGGAACATATCCATTTCTATTGGTTATTGTGCTGTATGGCTGATTTCACATTTTAAATGCTGTTCATGCAGTTTTGACATGTTGTTCTGCCTTCTTTTACTACACTAGATATTCATACCACAACTCGCAGGGAAAGGCGCAGCAGACTGTTGAACTTACCTTCTCAGCTTTGCAAAGTGGCAGTGCGGATCTACATTTTACCTATAGTCCATGACATCGTCTACGTTTGACTGCCTGCACAGGAAAAAACAAAAGTAAATTATCATTTTATACTTACTGGTTGGAATGCACATTTTCCTTTGATAATTTTGTTGCACACAAAAACTTATAATCGTCTATGGCAAAAACTGTTCAGAATTCTTAGCCAAGACCATTGCTGCCTTATGTACCTGCATAGCTTATATCTAGCAGATTACTTGCCCAAATATTTGGCATTCTGCCTTCACTTTCTGTGTATTATTTGACCATTTTTGCTGATGTAATGTCTACTTTTCTGGGAAATTATAGAAGTACTGATTGACTTTTAACTTTCTGCTGTAATTCTTAATTTAATTAAGGTGTTTATATTAAAACCGAATGTCCCTGATGCATTTTTGTTGTTTTTCCCTTCACAGCATACCTTTCATAAGGAAATTCTGCTCAGTGTGCTAATCATCCATTCTTAAGAGTACTGCAATCCATGAGCAAGCAGCTGTGGACAGTGGCCATTTTATTAATTGATACCCTTGCTGTCTGCATCTTTACAGACTTCATCAGGGAATCACTTGCCTGTAGTAGCCTATAAACCTATGTTACTTTTCTACATTCTTACATTTATGAGCCAGCTAATGTCCCATGTAAATTGTGAAGGTAGTATCTCATCTCTTCTCTCCCCTTGCTACCACCTGCAGGTTACTAAATGTAAACAGTTGCTAGTTAGAGTACCTTTGCTGCACTTACGTTTCTCCTAAACCTTCTCTTAAAGAACTTCCATTTATCACTAAGGATATCCCCCTCTCTTATCTGTTTTTTTTTAACATTGTTGTCACATGACAATAAATGTTTTTTTTTTTTAACATTGTCACACGACAATAAATGTCACCTGTTCCTACTCTTTTTCACTTCCAACTCTCTTATCTGTTTTTTTTATCATTGTTGCCACACTACAATAAATGTCACATGTTCCTACTCTCTTTTTCACTTACATCACCTAATTTACTGATGTCTTCAGTACATGTTGCATGTAACATCTACCCTGCTACCTCAATATCTTTCCCTATAAAAGTGCTCCTTTTTTCCAAGTGCTAGCGATAACTTAAACACTACTGAAAAGTTTCTCCCACTGTAGTGGAAGATTATTACAAGTACAACATACATCTCAGTCTAACATGCAGTGGATATAAAAAGTGTACACACCCCTGTTAAAATGGCAGGTTTTTGTGATGTAAAAAATTAGACCACAATAAATCATTTCAAAACTTTTGCCACCTTTAACGTGACCTATAAACTACCTATCTATATCAAACAAAGCTCCTCATTAGTACTCTTCAAGAAAAATCTTGATGATTGGATGGGAGATAGGAAATTCACCCCGGGGATCACTTCTGTGGCTCTGCTTGACAGGGGCACAGGAAAATAATTTTCTTAGGTGGCAAAAGCCAGGGTACTGTTTGGCTAGGCTTATATAGACCCTAGGGCCAATAGCCTAGTACCTACCTATGAACCTATAACCTGTACAATTCAATTGAAAAACAAACAAATCTGTTAGGGGAAAAAATATAAAAAAATAAAAAACATACAATAAGCTGGTTGCATAAGTGTGCACACCCTTAAACTAATACTTTGTTGAAGTATTTTTAGATTTAATTACAGCACTCAGTCTTCTTGGGTAGGAGTCTATCAGCATGGCACATCTTGATTTGGCAATATTTGCCCACTCTTCCTTGGAAAAGTGCTCCAAATCTGTCAGATTGCGAGGCCATTTCTTGTGCACAGCCCTCTTCAGGTCACCCCACAGATTTGCTATTGGGGTTAGGTCTGGGCTCTGGCCGGGCCATTCCAAAACTTTAATTTTCTTCTGGTGAAGCCATTCTTTTGTTGATGTGGATGTATGCCTAGGGTCATTGTTGTATTGAAAGGTGACATTCCTCTTCATCTTCAGCTTTCTAGCAGACGCCTGAAGGTTTTGGGCGAAAAGTGACTGGTATTTGGAACGGTTTATAATTCCTTCCACCTTGACTAAAGCCCCAGTTACAGCTGAAGAAAAGCAACCCCAAAGCATAATACTGCCACCACCATGCTTCACTGTGGGGATGGTGTTCTTTTGGTGATGTGAAGTGTTTTTGCGCCAAATATACTTTTTGGAATTGTGGCCAAAAAATTAAACCTTGGTCTCATCAGACCATAACACATTTTCCCACATGCTTTTGGGAGACTTGAAGTGTTTTGCAAATTTTAGCCGAGTCTGGATGTTTTTCTGTAAGAAAAGGCTTCCGTCTTGCAACCCTACCCCATAGTCAAGACATATGGAGAATACAGGAGATTGTTGTCACATGTGATACACAACCAGTCTTTGCCAGAAATTCCTGCAGCTCCTTCAGTGTTGCTGTAGGTCTCTTGGCAGCCTCACTGACCTGTTTTTGTCATTTCTTCTCATCAAATTTGGAGGGATGTCCAGTTCTTTGCAACATCAGTGCTGTCCCGTATCTTCTCCACTTTTTGATGACGGTCTTCACTGTGTTCCATGGTATATCCAATGCTGTGGAATTTTTTTGTATCCTTCTCCTGACTGATACATTTCAACAATGAGATCCCTTCAACAATGAGATCCCTTTGTTGCTTTGTAATCTCTCTGCGAACCACAGCATGTTAAGTTGTCAATCTCGCCTTCATTCTTGCTGGATAGGTTCGGAGACTATCCTCGGCTCCGACTTGGCCTATACTAAAGCTCAAGAGCTAATTTTACCGGCTCGAGGCAACCCTATATCCCATGATGCTAGGCGCTAACTACCCAGATCTCGTTTGCCGCTTTCACTAGCGAGGTTCTTTTTTTTACCGGCTCCACAGGTTAGTGAAAAATTTTAAATTTTTCTTCTCCTTTCTTAGGATTTTTCCCCTTTATTTTATAAATATATAGTCTAGTACCTTATACCACTCCGTTGGATCCCATTTTTGTCAATCCCTAATTCTTAAGGTTATATCCCTCCCTTGTTAAGGTTAGGCCTTAGGCCCTTTCTGTTTTTTCCTGTTCCCTTTTTTTGGGACAGTTAGGTGTGTGTTAGTTATTAACCTTTATTTTTACCTTGTGTGTGTGTTTTTTGACTTTTAAGGAAGAAATAATTCCTTCTTTGACAGCTTGATGTCTAAAGACATTAAAGTCTCAGACTTCAAGAAGTGTGACTTGTGCTGTCAGAAGATGTCGCTGACAGATGGTCACACTTGCGTTTATTGCCTGGGACTCTTGCACCTGCAGGACTCTTGTTCTGTTTGTCATGAGTTCAGTCCAAGAGTCCTGCAGGAGCGCAGGAATAAGTTAATTTTGAGGGGCTTATTAAAGCCCGAATGTTCCCCGGCTAAGTCCTTGCCGGGTAAACGTTCGAAGCTATCCAAACCGTCAGCTCCGTGCTCCACGCCTTCGGCTGGTGGCTCACCTACTGCATCACGATCGGCTCCAGCTGGAGCCGATACGGCTATGTCGCAGTCTTCTGCATCGGCTCCGGCCGGAGCCGATGCCTCAAAGACTCCATCTCCAAAGTCGGCTCCGGTCGGAGCCGACGTATCTTTGGCTCCATCGGCACCACTAGTCTCGGTGCCATCTTCCACCCACAAAAGATCTAGGTCTCCGTCCCTGGAGTCCATTCACTCGGCTCCAAGATCGCCTTTGCTCTCGGAGCGGAGCCATCGGAGCCATTCCTCTCGGTCTTCCAGGCTTTCTGACCATGACCTTGAGAGGGTGGTTAGCAGACTCCTAAAGTCTCAGGCACTGGCCCAAATGCTTCACAGCCCAATGAAGCCCAATGCTTCACAGCCCGTTTCAACAGACAGTGGCTTTACCCATACCATCTTCGATTCCTCCATCGACTCTGCCCCTGAGTTCGGAGTCGTGACCGTCGTGACATCGGAGCTGATACTTCCCCTTCGGCTCTGTCTGCTCCGATCTCTTCCATGGTCCCATCCATGGAGGAATCCGGGTGCTTGGATTCCCTCATCGGCTCCGAGGGGGCAAGTGGCATCGGACCCTTGTCTGACCCCATTCTCCCTCTCAGAGCTTCGGCGCTGGTGAGTTCGGCCCCAACATCGGCTTCGGAGCCGTCCCTCTCGGTGCCGGCTGGAGTTCCTATTTCTTCGGAACAGGAGCCTTCTGTCCTGCCTGATAGGGGTGCCTTCGAAGTCATGAGGAGCATACTGGCCCCTGTGCCTGCTCCACGATCAGCTCCATCAGCTCCTCCCACTGTACTGCCTGCTGCGGTCTCTACCCACCCTCTCATTCCCGACTGTAGAGATCCAACGCCTCAGGTTTCCTCATTGGGAATATCCTCCTCTTCCGAGGCTTCCCCTGATCCATCAGGTGAACCCCCTCGAAAGAGGACATGTAAGAGGAAGCAGGTCGACTCCCCTGAGTCAATTACATCTGATACTGACTTGGATGAGTCAGACGGGTCCCCACGGTCCCCCTCTGAGGATGTCTCCTTTTCTGACATATCCTTGAAATCCTCAAGCAGAGGGGGAACTGGTCTACCCTCAGTCCTTCCGAGGACGAGTCGGTTTACCTAGAGGCGTTTGGTTCTCATCCTTCCATCTCCTGGGTGTCTCCACCTTTTGACCCCCTCATGGAAGTGGTGGCGCGGAAGGTGTGGACGGCCCCTGATACGATGGAACCCACCCCACAGAGGCCTTCCAAATTTATCACAGCCCCGTCAGACAAACAGTTTTTATCTAAGGGTGTCCCAGTTGATGCCATGGTGGTGGCTGCAGCCACTAAGAAGGAACTGGCCGATCCTTCAGTGCCTATCCATCCTCCTAATAAGGAATCTAGGACTATGGATAGGTACGGCAAGCGGATGTTCTCTTCAGCGACCTTCGCCATGCGGTCGCTGAATTACTTGTGCCATTTCACCCGCCTTCAAAGAGACATTCTCAAAGAACTGGGTGATACCCTACAGGATCCAACAGCTGCGCGGTCTCAGGACAAAATCAACTCCCAGCTAGGAACCCTAAATTCCATTGTCAACTCCTCCATGCGGCTTATTTCCTATGCAGACAATGGAGCGAGTAGAGCCACAGGCACAGGTGTGGCCTTAAGGCGTCATGCCTGGATGCGGCTTTGCAACTTTGCAGACCCCTTCAAGGCATCCTTCAGTAACTCCCCCTTTGATGGTTCGGCGTTGTTTGGACCTCAAGTGAAGGATACTTTGACCAGATGCGAACAAGATGGCAAGACTCTCTCTGCCGTAGGAGTCCATTTTTCAACCCCGTCCAGACCCTATCCTAAGGGCCAAAAGGGTGGAAAAATGTGGTTCCGCAAATCTCAGGGAGTCACGCCTGACGCAAGAGGTCAGTTCCCCCCGAGAGGCAGGGAGGGGAACAACAACAGACGCCGCCCTAGAGGCAGAGGAGGTCCGCAGAATCAGGGTAACAGAGAGTCTCTCTCTCTCTCTCTCTCTCTCTGACAAACCCTTCCAGCATCCCTGAGAAGCTGCCCGACTGTCCACCTTCGGAGGCAGTCGGGGGAAGGTTATCGCTGTGTCCAGAAGCCTGGCTTTCTCTCACACAAGACAAATGGGTACAGTCGATTTATATCCGAGGGTTACAAAATTCCCTTTATCCATACCCCAACTCGGCCAAAAGGGCCCCTCCCAGACATTCCACCCAGTCTAAGGGAACAAGCAGTACTAGAAGTTTCAAAACTGCTAACAAAAAGAGCCATCCAGCCAGTCCCAGCAGACTTAACTAGGATCCGGAATCTACTCCAAGTTCTTTTTGGTACCAAAAAAGACAGGGGACTGGAGACCAATATTGGATCTCAGCAGACTAAACAAGTCTGTAAAAAGAACGAAGTTCCGGATGGTCACGCTACAGTCCATTCTACCTTTTCTGGGTCAGGACAATTGGATGTGCTCAGTGGACCTTCAGGATGCGTACACATCAAGATGCACAGGCGCTCCAGAAGGTTTCTCCGCTTCCGGCTGGGGGCCAGTCACTACCAGTTCAAAGCCCTGCCCTTTGGTCTCACTACAGCCCCCCGAGTGTTCACCAAATGCATGGCAGTGGTTACGGCTCATCTGAGACGTCAAGGATTCCAGGTGTTTCCGTATTTAGACGACTGGCTCCTTACTGCCACCACCAAGTATCAGCATCTTCTTGCCAGAGATTACACCATTCAAACTTGCAAAGGGCTAGGTATCTCCATAAATTTCGAAAAGTCTGCCTTGTTGCCTTGTCAGTCTATTACCTTCATAGGCACCACCTTGGACACCATACAGCTCTCAGCAAAATTAACCGACCAAAGAGTTTTAGATATTCGAAATCATGTTTATATCCTCCTTCTGAGCAAAACAATCCAGGCCAGCTTTGTTCTAAAAGTGTTAGGTCTCTTGGCGGCAGCCATCACGCTACTTCCCCTTGCTCGCTTTCACATGCGACTCCTTCAGTGGATGCTCTTCTCCCAGTGGTCCTTCCAACAACTTCCTTTGACACACAAAATCATAATAACACTTTCTTGCAAGAAACATCTGTCTTGGTGGATGGTCTCCCCTAAAGTCCTTCAGGGCAGACCATTTGTTCCTTCCCCTCCGGTCGCCACTGTCACAACGGATGCTTCCCAGATCGGGTGGGGGGGGGGCATTTTCAGGGCAGGACAGTCCAGGGCACATGGCAACCTTTCGAATCCCACCTGCACATAAATGTCCTGGAGATGAGAGCAGCGCTTTTAGCGTTGCAAGCCCTCCAACACTCTCTTCCTTTAGGGACTATTGCATTTCAGACGGACAATATGTTCGTAGTGTGGTATATCAACAAGCAGGGCGGAACCAAGTCCTATCCCCTGTGTCGAGAGGCACTCAGACTTTGGCAATGGGCGATCTCTTCTCAGCGGTTTCTGATAGCAACGCATATCCCCGGGAAGTCCAACATCATAGCGGACAGGTTGAGCAGAGCTATTCTCATGCCACACGAGTGGTCTCTCAAGCAATCAGTAACGGAAGAGATTTTTCAGAAGTGGGGTCTTCCTTGTTGCGATCTTTTTGCATCACCTCAGAACAGCAAGTGCCTCGACTTCTTCACCCTCTTTCCTCTTCCAGGCCATCCCTCCAGAGACGCTCTAGTCCACGATTGGCCTTGGGGACTTCTATACGCTTTTCCCCCCTTTCCATTAATCACTCAGTTGATTCAGAAAGCTACCGCCTTGAGAGCCAGGATGATCCTCATTGCCCCTTATTGGCCTCGACAGATATGGTTCCCGTTCCTGCATCGTTACCTTTTGGAACAGCCTTGGCATCTGGACCCAGTGCCAGATCTTTTGGCCCACCAGTAAGGGCGGCTGCACCAATCCCTCCAATCTCTCAACTTCACAGCTTGGTTGCTCCACTATCATCCTTAGCCAGGCTTCCCCTGATTTCCAATTCTGTCCATGATATTATTGTAGCTTCCCTTAAGTCCTCTACCAGAAGGATTTATGCTAGTAAATGGAAGCAGTTTTTCTTCTGGGCAAGGGCTAGGAATATAGATCCCTTCACTGCTCCTATACAGTCAGTCCTAGATTTCCTAGCGGAAATTTTTCATTCAGGTTCTTCATCCTCCACTGTAAAGGTTCAGTTAGCGGCCATTTCAAATTTTCTCATAGGCCTATTGGATTCCAGCATCATGTCCCACAAGCTGTGTAAAGCCTTCCTTAAGGGTATCTTTTTACTCAAACCTCCAATCAAAGAACCCCCATCACAGTGGGATTTAAACTTGATTTTAACATCCTTGATTATTCCTCCCTTTGAACCTGCGGCTTCCTGTTCTTTAAAGTTGCTCTCTTGGAAAACTCCCTTCCTAGTTGCCATAACTTCTGCTAGGAGAGTATCAGAACTCCATGCCCTTTGCATTCGTCCTCCTTACCTAGTTTTCCACAAAGACAGGGTTTCTCTCAGAACTAACCCGTCTTTTTTGCCCAAGGTGGCTTCTCAGGCAAATTTAAATCAATCTATCGATTTTCCAGTTTTCTTCCCTAATTATTCTAACAGGGCAGAGCAAAAACTGCATTATCTGGACGTTCATCGTTAGCTCCGTTACTATCTGGACAGAACTAAACAAACTAGGAAATCTGATCAGCTTTTTCTGTCCTATGCGGAAGGTAAAAAGGGCCTTCCGGTATCGAAAGTAACCTTGTCTAGATGACTGTCCTCTGTGATTACCTGTATCTATCAACTCAGAGGTAAAGAATTACCTTCTAAGCCAAGAGCCCATTCAACCAGAGCTTTAGCTACATCAACAGCCTTTCAAGCTAGACTGCCAATAGATACTATTTGTGCAGCAGCCACATGGGCCTCTCCTCATACCTTTATTACACACTACAAATTAGACATGGCCTCCAGAAACCGGGCAAATTTTGGTTCCACCGTTCTCAAGAGCCTGTTCCAATGAGCCACCCGGGATGAAGGTGCTAGGGACACGGTCCCATCCAGCAAGAATGAAGGCGAGATTGACAACTTAATATTGAGAAGTTATGTACCTACCATAACGTTCCATGTTAGTGGTCTTCTTCTCGCCTTATTTCTTGCGTTCCACCTGCCATCCCCTTAGCCTGAATAGACCGAAAGGATTTTCCCTTTTTATCAGGGTCTTCACCCTTCATAATTTGAAGCATAAACTGGTTATCCTTGGGTAACTTTAGCTTCAGGTAGTGGCATATGGGAGTTTTTCCCCCTCTCCTTCTCTCCCTTGGGTTGGGAGGATAAAATTGCTATGTTCTCAGCTACCAAATGAGATCTGGGTAGTTAGCGCCTAGCATCATGGGATATAGGGTTGCCTCGAGCCGGTAAAATTAGCTCTTGAGCTTTAGTATAGGCCGAAC
The DNA here is from genome assembly GCF_019279795.1 of Protopterus annectens. Classification (NCBI taxonomy): domain Eukaryota; kingdom Metazoa; phylum Chordata; order Ceratodontiformes; family Protopteridae; genus Protopterus; species Protopterus annectens. Next base: position 33,768,063 of record NC_056735.1, on the reverse strand, counting down.
CCATCCAGCAAGAAAGAAAGCGAGAAGAAGACAACTAACATGGAACGTTCTGGTAGGTACATAACTTCTTATTTTGCTGTAGTAGGCAACTGAATAAATGTCGGGAAAAATCCTACTAGGACAGCTAAGATTTATTTGGGGTTAATCAGAGTCTCTTTAATTGATGGCAGATGTGTACCCAAGAAGACTGAATGTTGTAATTAAATCAAAAGGTGCTTCAACAAAGTATTAGTTTAAGGGTGTCTACACTTATGCAACCAGCTTATTGTACTACTTTTTTTTTTTATTTTTTCCCCTAACAGCATTGTTTGTTTTTCAATTGAATTGTACACGTTATATGTCACATTAAAGGTGGGAAAAGTTTTGAAATGATTTATTGTGGTCTCATTTTTTATATTACAAAAATCTGGCTTTTAACAGGGGTGTGTACACTTTTTATATCCACTGTATATATGTTTAAATGGCATCTGCTTGGTCCCTAGAATTCCTAGGAAACATTGAAGTATCTACTTTATGACCCCACAAGTGTTTCCCTTTGTCTAGGTTTTGGAACAGAGTACCAACTATTTTTGCTGCCAATCTTTGAGCTATTTTTATATTTTCTATGCCCTTTAAAGTGGGTGGACTCTAGAAATGCAGCCATTATTTCGTTTGTTTTTAATCAGCTCATAAATAGGAGTAAGATCTTATTTTCCACTGTTGATAATACTGACACTGAATTCCAGTATCGACCAAATTTATTTGCTGCAGTGTTTTTCAGCATTTTCTTTCCTAGTCGTGTGTGTGTGTGTGTGTGTGTGTGTGTGTGTGTGTGTGTGTGTGTGTGTTTGTCAGTGACTCCCAAACAGGGATTCAGGAAGTGTACGGAGTGTGTCCATAAGCTATCCCTTGCTGATGGCCACACTCTATGCATCGTTTCTTTAGAGGTGGCTCACCTAGTTTCCTCCTGTTCGATCCATGCGGGCCCCATGTATTGATCAACAGAAGGAATAAACTCATTTTGAAGGGCCTTCTCACTCCACCTCCTGTGAAGGCCATGGCAGCTTCGGCCGCCCCCTTTTGCTTCCGCCCCGGCCTCTGGGGCTCAACCTTCCGCTAAGAGGATCGGGGACAGGGAGAAGCGTAAGCACAGGGACTGAGACAGCCCAAGGAAGTGGTCCCGTGACCACTCTGCCTCGGCAGAGCCTTTAGCTAAATCTCGCCCGGCTGCCACCATGGGTTCCCTCTGGCTCTGTTCTCCTTGTTTTTCCCCAGAGCCAGAGGCATCTCTGGTCTGCTCCTCCCTAGAGACTCCCCTGAAGAGGTTCCTCGAAAACACACATGCAAAAGGAGGCACTTAGACTCCCCGCCGGAGTCCCTCACTGAAGACACAGATTTGGAGGAAGGAGGGGGTTCTCTACCGGTCACCCCCTTAAGATGTCTCCTTTGAAGACATCATGGAGATCCTTTGTCAGGGGGGGGGGGGTCTGCCCAGATTCCCAACCCAGACGAGTCAGTGTTCCTGGAGGCATTTGGGGCAGGACCCTTTACATCCTGGGTGTCCCCTCCCACAGATCCCCTGGTGGATCTGATTATACTTCGGGTGTGGAAGAAGCCTGACCTGGTGGAGCCTATCCCCAAATGCCTTGATAAAATACTTAGTGCACCTTTGGACAGAACTTATTGGTCTAAGGGATCCCTGGTTGATGCCATGGTGGTGGCAGCGGCCACCAAGAAGGAGCTCGCTCAGGAGAGCTCCACGGTTCTTCCACCAGATTGAGAGTCTAGCATGATGGACCATTTTGGAAAGCTCGTATATGCTTCAGCCACATTATCGGTACATGCACTGAACTTTATGGCACACATAACTAGACTTCAGCGAGACCAAGTTAAAGAAATTGCCGAGTCTATCCCAGGGTCCATGTCGGCAGAGGATAAAAAGATTTTCTACCCTCGGGTGGCCACCCTCACTTCGATTGCAACACCTCTATGCTACCGAGGGTGCTGCTAGAGCTGCCAGGACAGGCGTTGCCATCAGGTGTCTTACCTGGCTGTCCGACTCTTTGCCTTCTCAGAGCCCTTTAAGGCATTCTTTACTAACCCCCCGTACGACGGTTCCACCCTCTTTGGAAAGTCTGTACATGACATTCTAGTCCAGAGCTAGAAAGATGGAAAGACTGTGTCTGCTGTCGGAATCCATTTCTTGACCCCTCAACACACCTTTTCAAGGAATCTGCAAGGGGCAAAGAAGATGTGGTTCCAGAAGTTGCAGAGCTATTCCCAGGATGCTCAGGACTTGCCTTCCCCCAGATGCAGAGAGGGATTTGACAGACAGTGCCCCCGAGGCAGAGAGGATCCGAGGAATCAGGAGTCTCGAGATTCTTTCTCGGACAGACCCGCGCAGCAGCCCTGAAGGGCTGCTCATCCCTGGAGGCAATCAGAGGCCAACTTTTGCTACACCCAACGGCTTGGGAGTCCATCACAGATGATCATTGGCTGTTGCAGATCATATCCAGGGGATATTCAATCCCCTTCATTCAACCACCTCCCCCCTCCCAGCTCTCCAGCGTTCCACTCGCGCAAAGGGAGGAGGCAGCACTGGAAATTGCCAAGCTGCTAGAAAAGCAAGTTATCCAGCATACCCCCCCCCCAGAGCAATCTGGATTAGGCATCTATTCCAGATTCTTTTTAGTGCCAAAGAAGACGGGGGACTTGAGACCCATTCTGGATTTTTTTCCATTCTGGATTTTTCCACTTTAAATCTGTCTGTTGCCAAGACAAAATTCTGGATGGTCACCCTCCAGTCTATCCTGCCCTTCCTGCAGGAGAACGACTGGATGTGCTCGGTCGACCTTCAGGACGCGTAGAGACTTATTGTTATGGGGTATGGTCTTGGGTCAGGTTGGAGTGCTGTAGATAGCAGCAAACTCAGTCTGAAGGGAGGAGGGAGACAGGGGCTTTATGATAAGGGAAGGAGCTTAGATCAGATGCTGGAAATGCGGCCGAGTCGGATCCATCCCGGATCAGAGTACCCCAGAGGTTGAAGACAAATGATGAGCAACAGCTCAGATGGAATAACTTCTTTTTTCCCATCCGTAGATAAAAGTTGTGCTTGAATATGGACAAGGGTGAACTTTGTTTTATGTGGATCAAGAGTGTGTTTCAGAGCAGCAGTATCTTCTGTGAGGTATACCTGTCTCTCCAAACTGTTCTGTTGATGTTGCAGAAGAGGTTTAGATCCCAAGGCTGACTGTTTCTGATGCCATTTGACTTACTGATGTCCAGTAAATCCATTAGTATTGGGTCAGAGGATGCCTTGTATACCAGACACAGGTCACATCTTAGCAGTCTGTAGGATACTTAGTATAATGACAGGATGTTGAGTAGGTCCATTTAAGACATGTTGTTTAGGTCTTGTTTCCTTTTAGTAATATATCTCTATGGACATTCCAGTTGTTGCATGCATCTGGACAGATACATGCCAAAGGGGGTATTATATTCAGTAATTGGGCTAATGAGGGCTGAGTAAAGGGTAACAGTGACATCCCTACATATAGGCACACAATCCCTTTGTTTATATGCTGTGTAATATAGAACTGTCTTAAAGCAATGGACACATATTGATTAAAGTTAAGTCACTGTACACATTAGTTCCTGAATCCTGAACATGTGGGTCAATTGTTAGGGGTGTATTGTCGATGTGGTAGTTCCCTGGAGTAGATGACTTCCCAAAAGATACAATAATGCATTTTTTGCATTTAGTTTCAGTTCGTAATTTTGGCACCAGTTATTTATTTGAGACAACACTTCCTGCAATATGGCTAAGTCATTTAGGGATTCAATGACTGCTCCTAGCTTGCAGTCATATGCAGACTTAATCAGCCAGAGCCCTTTGGTGTTGGTTATTATAGTATAGTATATGCCAAAAAGGAGAGGTCCTAGCTCAGAACCCTGGGGAATTCCATTGGTGACTGGTTCTTTGTGGAGGTAATTTCCTGTATTTTGATATCCTGTATCCTGTCTGTGAGCCAGTTGACAATCCTGCAGGTGACATATGAGTTTATTTCCAATGTGTTTAGCTTTTCTACTATGCTTGAGTGGGGAATTGTGTCAGAAGCTTTAGTCAGGTTGACGTATATGTTGTGTACCATTTTGCCTTCATCCATTGCTTTGGTGAAGTTCTCAAAAAAGTCCACCAGGCTGATTAAGCATGATCTGCCCTTGATGAATTCAAAGTGAGATGGATCCAGTGTTTGGAGGTTCCCTATGTCCTGATTGATTAGTTTCATGATAAGTCTTTCTATGGCTTTGCATATGTGGCTGGGTCAATGGGTCAGACTTGTGGACCTGTGGAAAGTCCTCCCTTATGTAAGGGAATGGCTGTAGCTTTTCTTAATTCACTTGTACAAAACCTGTATGGAAACTGAGATTTAACCGTTTCTAGGAGTGTGGATAAATTGTGCATGTCCTTCTGTTCCTATGTTGTAATATTCTTTCCCACTTCAGACGACCTGAATGTCGGCTCCTATACAAAATCTTAAGCCTGGTTGCTCTAGGTTTGTGGGACGTCACATGGAGGGCCATAAACCAGGGACCTTAAATGTGACGTCTGCACGCACAGACCTCAGAACCTTTCAACCACAGACGACATCACATTGATCGCTTCGCTCCTACACTCGAAGACTTCTAAAAAAGCTAAGTACCCCGTTGGGGAAAATTTTCCATTCCTCTTGCTTGAGCTTGGTTAGCTGTAGGTATTATTAGCCAGTGTCAGCTAAGAAGGGCAAATTCTGTTGCGGGTGTCGGATACTGCTTAAAGATGCGTACGACCGTTGCATCTTTTGTCTAGGGAAGGAACACGATCATACTGCTTGTTCCATTTGCCAATTTTTTGCACTGAAGATCCTTTGCAGCTATTTGGCTGCATTAAACTTATATTTAGAGAAACAACATCTCAAAAAATCTGTGCTTGGATCCCAATTTGGCCGTTCCAACTGAACCACCTCGGAAAAAGGCCAAAGTTTCTAGGCCTACCTCCATTGCCTCTCTGCCATCAGACATCCTGCCAGCTTCTGATCTAGGGGTTGAGGGACGTCCGACTGAACTGACTACTTTGACAGCTCCCACTGAGGAGTACCACAGGGTTCCACCCTGGGACCTCTCCTGTTTGCCTGTACTTCAGAGAAGTAGATACCAAACACAGATGGCCTCTGGTAAAGAAGTTTGCAGATGACTGCAAACTAGGAGCCATAGTCAAGTCCCCAAATGATGTGGACATCCTACAGAAGGGCCTCACTGAGACAGATGCCTGGTGTTAGAGCCATGGCCTCAAGCTCAATGCCAAAAAGTGCAGTGCCATCCCCTTTGATAAAAACTCTGTACCCATGAACTACCACATAGGCAGCAATCTACTTAACACCAAATGCGTGATAAGAGACCTTGGGACCCAGGTGGACAGTAGTCTCTTCTTTGATAGTCACATTGCCACAGTAGTCAGGAAGTCCTTCTACATGGCGCACCTCATCATGAAAGGGTTCTCGTCCAGGAAAAAGAGGTCCTTGTTCCCCTCTACTCGTCACTCATTAGTCCCATTATAGAGTACAACGCCCCTTTTGGAATGTATCTCACAAGACATCTGCAGCAGCTGGAAAGGCCACAGAAGTACCTCACAAAGAGGATTACTGGCCTCAAACAAATGCCCTACACTGACCGCCTCAAAAAACTCTAGCTTTACTCCGTAGCATATCGCCTACTCCGAGGTGATCTCTGCCTAACATATAAAGCTATGTCAAACCCAGAGCTGTTGGACATGCTACACCTAAAGAAATCCCAATCCCTCTGAGCTACATGCTCTAGGGACCTAAACTTCCCCTCTGTCATCCCCTAAAGGGCCCATCTCTATATCAGAAGAATGCAAAGTTCCTGTAATCATGGCTGCACAGGTTAAAAAAAACACTATCCAAAGCCAAGAACACCTCATCCATGGGACCTGACGATATCCCAGGCTGTGTTCTACATGAACTACAGAACGAACTGGCACCCCACCTAAGTACCTTGTTCAATCATAGCCTCATGTGCCCACTGAATGGCGCAAAGCAAGTTATCCCACTCCACAAAGGGGGAGCCACCACAGACCCCAGAAACTACCGCCCCATTAGCCTAATGAGCCTGGTCTGCAAGGCTATGGAGCATATCATCATGGAACTTATAAACAATGACATTGGTTATTTCCAAACTCAGGACCCCACCCAGTTCGGGTTTGTAAAAGGCAGATCATGTCTCCTAAATCTGATAGACTTCTTTGAAGCAGTCACCAAAGCCGTAGATGAGGGTAAGGTGGTTCACACAGCCTATCTAGATCTCGCCAAAGCTTTCAACACCATCCCCTACTCTGGAATTCTAGATAAACTCACTAAACTAGGTATAAATCCCTATGTCACAAGATGGGTTGCCAACTGGCTCACTGACAGGACCCACACTGTGAAAGTAGCAGACTCCAAATCCAACTTCAGACCAGTGACAAGTGGAGTACCACAAGGTTCGGTCCTGGGTCCTCTCCTGTTTGGTATCTACTTCTCTGAAGTACAGGCCAACACAGAAGGTCTTTGGCTAACGAAGTTCGCAAATGACTGCAAACTAGGAGCTATAATCAAAACTCCGAAAGATGTGGACATCCTACACAAGGGCCTTGCTGAGACAGATGCCTGGTGTCAAAGCCATGGCCTCAAGCTCAATGCCAAAAAGTGCATTGTCATCCCTTTTGGTAAAAACTCAGTACCCATGAACTGCCACATAGGTGGTAGTCTACTTAACACCGAAAGTGTGATAAGAGACTTTGGGACACAGGTGGACAGTAGTCTCTCCTTTGATAATCACATCGCCACAGTAGTCAGGAAATCCTTCTATGTGGCACACCTCATCACAAAAGGTTTCTCATCCAGGAAAAAAGAGGTCATTGTTCCCCTCTACTCGTCCCTCATTAGACCCATTATAGAGTACAATGCCCCTTTTGGTTTGTACCTCACAAGACATCTACAACAACTGGAAAGGCCACAGAAATACTTCACAAAGAGGATTACCGGCCTCAAAGAGATGCCCTATGCAGACAGTCTCAAAAAACTGCAGCTTTACTCCGTTGCATATCGCCTACTCAGAGGCAATCTCTGCCTAACACACAAAGCTGTGTCAAACCCAGAGCTTTTAGACATGCTCCACTTAAAGAAATCCCAATCCCTACGAGCTACACGCTCTAGGGACCTAAACCTCGTCACCACAATAAACAGAACATGCTGGAGGGATTGATTCCTGTCCCAGAGACTTCACATACTCTGGAACAAACTACCTATCTATATCAAACAAAGCTTCTCATTAGCACTTTTCAAGAAAAATCTTGATTGGATGGGAGATAGGAAATTCACCCCGGGGATCACTTCTGTGGCTCTGTTAGACAGTGGCACAGGAAAATAATTTTCTTGGGTGGCGAAAGCCAGGGTACATTTGGCTAGGCTTATCTAGGCCCTAGGGCCAGTAGCCTAGTACCTACCTATGAACCTTCTCATCAGAATAAACAGGACACGCTGGAGGGATAGATTCCTGTCCCAGAGACTTCTATACTCTGGAACAAGCTACCCATCTATGTCAAGCAAAGTTCTTCATTAGCACTCTTCAAGAAAAATCTTGATGAGTGGATGGGAAATAAGAAATACACGCCGGGGATCACTTCTCTGTCTCTGCTGGACAGTGGCACAGGAAAATAACTTTCTTGAGTGGCATAAGCTATGGGACCTTGCTGGCTAGGCTTATGTAGGCCCTTGGGCCGATAGCCTAGTATCTACCCATGAACCTGTAAGTAATGTCTGGCATGTCCACGGAGGTGGCCCAGACATCGGTCCCTACCGAGGTCAAGGGGGAGCCAGAATCAGTCGGACGACCTATGGAAATGCCATTACCTGAGACTTAGGCCTCTGAGTCTAGGCTTTCTCCCAGACCTACACCTACTAAGCGGGGAAAAAAAAAACCAAGCATTTAACTCCTACACCTGAAGGAGTTCCAGATTGGCAATCACTCACTAACTCTTTGATGCAAGCTTTTATGGCCGTCAGGCCCACAGCCTCTTCACCCTACACTATCCCTGTGCTCAGCCCTAGGCCTGCCTCTGCCATTTCTCTCCCCTTGCAGACTACCCAAGAAGGAGGAGAGACTAGAACCTTACTATTCTTCTTCTGAAGAGTCTATCTCTTATGCATCCCAGATTGCTTTTCCTTTGGAATACTGTTCCCCAAATGAGGAATCCATTGAAGGGACTCTCGACCAGAAGACATTACCTTTGGGGAAACTATAACTAAGATGAAAGAATGCTTCAAATAGGACACTACCCGGATGACTGACACCCAGAGGAGGTATTTTGAACTCCTTCAAATGTAGTCTCCCTCCCCATCAGCCATCCCACCTGTCTTACCTGCCTATTAGGATGCTTTTACCTCTGCATCCAAGAGTCCTGACTCTCAACCACCTGCACCTAAAAAACAGGTTTTATAAGGTACCTGCTGAGCAAAAATTCTTAGTAACACCCCCCCCCCCGGCAGCCCCTGCAGTTATTGCTGTCTCTCCATTTAAGTAGTCTAGACTTATTCCTTCTGTATCTCTTCTGCCTACTGATAAAGACAGGAAAAGCATGGAGAGGATTGGGAAAAAGTGTACACCTCCTCCACCCTGGATTTCCATGTTATCAGTTACCAGACACACATGGTAAAATATGCCCTGGGCCTTGTTTTGCAAGCCTCCAATTTCCTGGCTGCCACACCTGACTGCCGTACTAAATCTAACATAGCATCTAAACTGTCTCTGGCTTCACAGGTAGCTAGACATTTCCATTCGGTGCAGTTATGATGCAGCAAAGACTTCTGCTTGGTCGGCAGCTTCTGCTTCTGTCCTCCGCAGGTATTCTTGGCTTCACCTACAATTGCTCCATGAAGACTTCAAAACTAAAATTATGGACGCCCCATTAGGCCATAACCTTTTGTTTGGTAAACAATCTGGAGAACTTTTTAAAAACCTGCAGGAGAAAAGCAAGGAGCTGCAGGACATCAAGCATTTGCTTGTGTCCCCTATTCCCAAGTATTACAGGAATTACCCTGCTAAGACCTTTATTTGTCAGGAGAACCCTTTCCTCTGACACCCCCTCCTCCACCGGGCACAGGAGAGGAGCCAGAACGCAAACCTACTCCAGTCCTGTTACCTCTCAACCAACTCCTAGACAGCCATTTCAGGATAGAAATATACCCAATAATGCGTGACTGCTTTGCCCATCTGCCTTTGTCAGCCCGCCTACCCCACTGTCTACTATTTTGGAAAACCATCACTTCTGACCAATGGGTACTTACTGTCATTTAAAATGAATGCTTCCTTTCCTGGAGGAATAAAAAAACTTCCCAAGGCCCTTTCCCTTTCCACCCAAACATCAAATCCACCTCCTGACTCACATTCTTCTAAATCTCCAAAAACTAGGAACAATAGAACTTGTTCCTTCAGGACAGGAAGGAAAAGGGTTTTACTCAAGACCCTTTCTGGTCCCCAAAAAGGATGGCCCTTGACGATATATACTGGATCTATCCTTCCTAAACCAATTCCTAAAAGTTCCATCATTCAAAATGCTTTCCCTTCCAACCCTTCTCCCTCTTATCCCAGCCCAGGTTTTCATGGCCACACTGGCTCTAAAGGAGGCTCATCTCCATATCCCCATAAAACCCTCCAACAGAAAATTCTTATGTTTTTCTGGTCCCTGCTCTCATTTTCAGTTTACAACCTTGCTCTTTGGTTTGTCTTACTGCACCCAGGGTATTCACAAAAAGATGTCCAACTCCGTCCTTACTTAGATGACATTCTCCTTCTAGCAGAGGCAGAAGTCCTCCTCCATGACCACCTCAGGTTCACCACCACCCTACTTCAAAACCTGGGCTTCATCCTCAACATAAACAAATCCTCCCTGCTCCCACAGCAAGACAAAATCTTTCTGGGCTGTCGAATCAAGGCAGATCTGATGCTGGCTTTTCTTTCCCAGGAAAAGGTCCACTCACTTTCAAAAACTTTTACTGGAACCCTAGATTTCTGCAAGACAGTTTCTGCAACTTCTGGGGCTTATGGCAGCCACCATTTCTATATCTTAGCAAGAATGCACATGTAGAAGTTCCAGTGGTACTTCAAAAACGTGTGGTCACAACACTCCCTAGAGAAACAAATTCCTTTTCTGCACTGCCTCAAATCGGAACTAAGGTGGTGGATTCAACAAATCCTTCACAACCCAGAATTGCCACTCCAGATCCCCTCCCCAACCCAATTCATGCACACAGATGCTTCAGACCTACGGTGGGGAGCCACCTGCAAAGGTTTCAGGGTTCAGAAAACATGGAATCTGGTTGAGCCTTTCCAGTAAAGGACAAGCACAGAGTGACTTTGCGCACTTCCTTTATGCCCAAAGTGGTCAACAAACTGTCCTTAAATCAATCTATTCACTTGCCTACCTTCTTCCCTTCTCCAACTAACAATAGTGAGAGGATTCTGCATTCCCTGGATGTACACAAACAGCTGAGATTCTACCTTGACACAACTAAGTCCTTCAGAAAATCTAAGACTATTTGTCTCCTTCCATTTCAGGGCTCTGGGGAAGGCGTCTCTAAGCAAATGGTTTCATGTTGGATCAGAAAATCCATTTCCTTCTGCTGCTCACACCATGGCAAGCACTTACCTCATGGGGTAAGAGCTTACTCCACCAGTGGCATGACTACTTCCAAAGACTTCCTCAAAGAGCTGGGCACATCTGTTGTGGAAGCAGCCACCTGGTCCACTATTCACACCTTCACCAAACACTACAAGTTGGGTCAAGTCTCCAGAGCTAGCGCAGGCTTTGCTAGAGAAATCCTGCAGGGGTTTCTAGAATTTTCCACTTCTACCTCCATCCTTCCCTCTAACTAAGCTGTGGAACTCTCCCACACTAAGAATACTGCAACATTGGAATAGAAGGACCTAGAATAGTTCTGTAAAATTTTACCATAACCGTAGATGTCCTTCTCTTCTATGTTGCAGTATTCTTTCCCTCCCTCCATCCCCCTGGATTAAGTTTGGACTATGGACATAGATCTTAGGTACTAGGAAGCTCTACCCTTCACCAAGAGCAACTAGCCAGCATATGACACTTGACTCTTCTGGCTGACTATCACTTATTACTCTCTTTGAGACTGTCTGGCCTTCGTGCAGACGGCACATTTAAGGTCCCTGGTTTATGACCCTGTGTGTGATGTCCCACGCGCCTACAGCAACCAGGTTGAAGCTTTTGTATAGGACCTGACGTTCGGGTCGCCTGAGGCGGGAAATCCCACACTAAGAATACTGCAACATGGAAGAGAAGATTTTACACAACTATTCTTTCGTGCTATTTAAGATGCATCCAGGGATATTGTCAAGACCCTTCAATGTAGAATTTTTAGCTTTTGATAGCACTTTTAGGACTTGGCCTTGTGTGATAGCTGGAGTGCGCCAGTTTCAGGTATATCTTGAGGGATAGATGAAGGGGAGAGCAGGGTAAAGTTAGAGCTAAATTTATCAGCCTGTGGGTTCGCTATATCTTCTGCCTCAGTGTAGGTGACATCGTTCACAATCTGCTGTGTTGTGCTTTTGAGATTATGAACATAACTAAAAATGCCTTCCGATTGTCTTTGGCTTGGGTAGTTAGTTTAGCCTCAACCTTACCTTTGGTGGGTTTTGTTAAGCTCCTAAGTTGTTTGCTTATTTCAGTGACCAGGGCTCTAACATCCTGGGAATTACTCATACTTTTAGTCAAAATGCTTTTCCTTTTGTTGTAACACAACTTCTTGCAGCCCTGGGTCTTACCAGGCTGTCCCTGTCATAATCTTAGTACTTGTCGGGAATCACAACTTCTTAATTTGTACTTGTAATATCCGAAGAGCCGAGATCGCACTGGGGTCATGGGATACAGCATGGGGAGCCATAATGTATATGCGGCTGCTGATCAGCTATGACTAGCCCTTTCACCCCTCACAGCATGGTGATGTATGCAATTCATTTGAGCAGGTAGTGAGGAGTGGATGGAAGTCCTTAGAGTGGCTCACCTCTCAGCCCCCCTACATGCCCAGCCTGGTGAGCTGTCTCACTGTGAGTTCTAATCTCTTCCGGAACTCTGAGATGTTTCCACCCAGTTCAGCACCCGCCAGGATGGGTACACCCATCGTCCTTGTCTGCATTGTCAAGTGTCCACACCACTACTTTGACTAGGGTCATTTGGGCTGTAGTCGAGGATTTATTCCTCTGTGCCATTAGTTCATATTCAAGATCACGAATGCTGATTGGACAAAGCAAATAGCATAGCCATAGAATAGCTGATGTTATTCTGGGAAAAGACTTCAGTAGCTGATCATATATTCTTTGCAGCATGGGGTTCAGTAGATGGGCTGAAATATAGAATAGTCGCATTACCAAAACAAGAAAAATTACAAATGCCATTATTACCCACTAGTATTGAAAATGAATGATTTTTTTTAATTAAATGGTGTTCTTTTGTCAGCATCAGATATGTATCATTTTTTTCAAACATGTCATGAGAACATAGCCATCCTTCATAATAAACAGCATTCACACTAAATACATCAGCTACACAGAGTTAGGTTTACTGTACAAACATCCTCATACAATACTGCAGAATGTGCAAACTCTATCTGCAACCTGTCCCTTGATTTTTATAGCCTCAGAGTAGCAAGAAAACTAAAATAGTGTCATAAGATGGTATTATTAAAATAAATAAATAAATAAATAAAAAAGAGAGAGAGAAAAAGAAAAAAAAAGAGGCAATCCTTTGCAGATAAACCATTGTGTTACAATGAAATTTTGTACTCTTACAAGTTTACCTTTTATCACTGATCTTGTCTTGCACTTGTATGTTGTATGAAGTAGTAGTGCACTATTTTGGGGAGTTGTTCCTTTCCCTGCTGTTGCATGACCTTGGTGTTAATATGTGTATGTTAGATGATGGGTGCAGAGGCTTGCCCTCCATATTAGGGATGTAGGATGGATGCCCCCCCCCCCCAAAAAAATTGATTTTTGTCAGTGGCTTATACCTTTTTCCTCCTTGATCAGTTGTGTTTGAAGACCTTTTTCCTCCGGATAATTGTCAGTCATTTGCAGCATAATAACTTTTGTACTTTTATAGGTAATCATCATCTTCTTTCAGCTGTTCCTGTTAGGGGTCGCCACAGCGGATCATCTGTTTCCATTTCTTCCTGTCCTCTGCATCTTGCGCTGTCACACCAACCACCTGCATGTCCTCTCTCACCACATCCATAAACCTTATATTAGGCCTTCCTCTTTTCCTGTTACCTGGGAGCTTCATCCTTGGCATCTTTTTCCCAATAAACTCTGCATCCCTCCTCAGCACATGTCCAAACCAACGTAATCTTGCCTCTCTGGCTTTGTCTCCAAAACTTCCAACCTGGGCTGACCCTCTAATATACTTATTATATACCCCCTATATTAGAGGGTCAGCTCAGGTCAGACAGTTTGGAGACAAAGCAAGAGGCGAGAGTGCGTTGGTTTGGACATGTGCTGGGGAGGCATGCTGGGTATATTGGGAAAAGGATGCTAAGGATGGAGCTGCCAGGTAAGAGGAAGGCCTAAGATAAGGTTTATGGATATAGTGAGAGAGGACATGCAGGCGGTTGGTGTGAAAGAGCATGATGCAGAGGACAGGAAGAAATGGAAACGGATGATCCGCTGTGGCGACCCCTAACTGGAACAGCTGAAAAAAGATGATGACACTATCTACAGTATCTAGTACTTAGTGTTATGTAAGAAAGAATTTGTACAGTGACTTTGTATTTATCTTATAACAATATATGTAAGAAGTAGCATTTTTATTGTGTCTTTGGGCAGGGCATAGATGTTTTCAGAGACTTTTATATCAAATGTAATTCTGATTTTATAAATCCAATGTTTAATGTCGAAGTAAAACAAAATAAGATAAAATAAGCGCTTTCACATGCTACACAGGTGTGCTTCTTCAGAAACAGTTCTTGAATACTAACTGCACAACCAAATAATTGAATAATGGATTCGATAATTAAATTCAATGATTGATTGCTTGAACCAGCAATATCCCTGTGCCAATTCTTACGCGAACTTCGTGATACATTATTGGGAGAGGGAGTTTTTATTTAGTAGCACATATTACAAACAAGTGCTACTGTATAAAAGATTTGTAGATGACATACTACTATTTTGGAAAGGAACTGAGGTGGATCTCTCAGAGTTTATCAGTTTTTTGGAGTCGACTACTGATTTTTTGAGATTTACCTCAGAAATTTCTGTAAGAGAAGTATGTTTCCTGGATGTTAAAATAACCAGGATGATGGATGGTGGTCTTTCCAGAAATCTATACAGAAAACCTTGTTGGAAGAATACATTTTTATGTTACAGTAGCATGCATCCTAGATATGTCTTTCCTAATGTAGTAAAAGGGCAGTTTGTCAGAATATATAGGCTATGTAAAGAGAATCCTGACCTACAGAGGCAGCTTGATGATTTACACACCCTGTTTTTAGACAGGGGGTATAAATATTTCTATGATAAATAAAGTGAGATGCTCCATTATGGATAATATAAATGCGAATACTAAAATCACCATGAATCATGCAAATAATAGATCAGGAGGGAGTTATGATATTATAACCCCGTTTATTACGAGATATACTAATGACAATAGGAAAGTGGTGGACATAATAAGCAAACATTGGAGTGTACTCACTATAGATGTTAAAACGTTGAATATAGTGGGACATAAACCAAGATTAAATTATAGAAATAGTAAGAATTTAAAAAGGCTATTATGTAAGGAACACACAAAAGATAGAATCAAAATGGGTACTTTTTGTTGTATGAGATGCAACGTGTAGATATATAACATTTGAACAATGTTTTGTTCACCCTACCATGATGTTTGAATTTAAACCTAAGATGTTAAGTTGTCAATCTTGCCTTCATTCTTGCTGGATGGGTTGGACTCGGCCACTTACTAAAGCTCGAGAGCTAATTTTACCGGCTCGAGGCAACCCTATATCCCATGATGCAAGGCGATAACTACCCAGATCTCGTTTGCCGCTTTCGCTTGCGAGTTGCTTTTTTTTACCGGCTCCTGGTAAGTTTTTCAAATTTCAGACTTTTGGTCTCTTCCCCTTTAGTTTTAGTCACTACTGTTGTTGTGTAAACTCTTAACGATTAGTTTAACCCTATTTCCGTTAGTGTTCCCTTTTTTTCCAGTTATTTATCCCTTCCCCTAAGTTAGGTCTTAAGCCCCTCCCCCTTTCCTAATTTTTTGTCAGGGATTCTGTGTGGTGTTTGGGTGTGTTTGTATCCCTGTTTTAATTTTATTTGGATTGGGTGTTTGTTGTGTGTGTGTCTGTGTTTGTTACTTAGTGCTTCCTCGACACAGTTGTGTCGAAGGATACAAAGGTCTCAGGCTTCAGGAAGTGTGACTCGCGCTGTCAGAAAATGTCTCTGAGAGACGGTCACACTTCTTGTGTTTACTGCCTGGGACCTCTGCACCTGCAGGACTCTTGTGCTGTCTGCCATGCCTTCAGCCCAAGAGTCCTGCAGGAGCGCAGAAATAAATTAATACTGAGGGGCTTATTAAAGCCTGAGAGCTCCCCGACTAAGTCGGCTCCGGGGAAGCCCTCGAAACCAGTTAAGCCTTCGGCTCCAAGCTCTAAGCCATCGGCTGCTGGTTCGCCTTCTGTGACAAGATCGGCTCCAGCCGGAGCCGATTCTTCTATGTCACAGGTTACAGTATCGGCTCCATCCGGCGCCGATACTGCTAAATCTGGCCACTCAGTGTCGGCTCCGGCTGGAGCCGACGTATCCTCAGCTCCTTCGGCTCCACCTATCTCAAGAAAGAGATCAAGATCCCCTTCATTGGAGTCGATACATTCGGCTCCGAGATCACCCCTGCTCTCGGAGCGGAGCCATCGGAGCCGGTCTTCTCAGTCATCCAGGCTGTCCAACCACGACCTTGAGACTCGAGTGGTGAGTGGACTATTAAAGTCTCAGGCATTAGCCCAAATGCTCCATAGCCCGTCTCAACAGACGGTAGCTGTTACACATCCACCTAACATTCCTCCTTCGACTTTCTTACAGAGCTCGGAGCCGGCTCCATAGCCCGTCTCAACAGACGGTAGCTATTACACATCCACCTAACATTCCTCCTTCGACTTTCTTACAGAGCTCTGAGCCGGAGCTCCTCGGAGCCGTGACTGTTGTGGCTTTGGAGCCGATACCACCTCCCCCTTCGGCTCCATCGTCCTCTGCTCCGATCTCCTCCTTGATGCCTTCATTGGAGGGATCCGGGCATCTGGTCTCTCTCTTCGGCTCCGAGGGGGCGAGTGGCATCGGACCCTTGTCCGACCCCGTTCTCTCTCTCTGAGCTTCGGCGCTGGTGAGCTCAGCCCCGGAGCCGTCCTTGTCGGTGCGGCCTGGGGTTCCTATCTCTTCGGAGTGGGAGCCTTCTGGCCTTTCTGATGAGGGGAGCCTTCGAGATGATGAGGAGTGTACTAGCCCCAGGGTGTAGTCAACGGTCAGTTCCATCAGCTCCTCCCACTACAGTGCCTGTTGACGTCTCTTCCCACTCTCTTGCTCCTGGACCCAGAGATCCAACGCCTCAGGTTTCCCCACTGGGAATATCTTCCTCTTCCGAGGCTTCTCCTGACCCGTCAGGTGAGCCTCCGCGTAAGAGGACATGTAAGAGGAAACATCTAGACTCCCCCGAGTCTATTACATCCGATACTGACTTGGATGAGTTGGAGGGATCCCCAAGGTCCCCCTCTGAGGATGTCTCTTTCTCAGACATCCTTGAACTCCTTAAGCAGAGAGGGGGAACTGGCCTTCCCTTAATCCTTCCGAGGACGAGTCGGTATACCTAGAGGCGTTCGGTTCTCGACCCTCCACCTCCTGGGTGTCTCCGCCTTTCGACCCTCTTATGGACGTGGTGACTCGGAAGGCATGGATGGCCCCTGACTCTGTGGAACCCATTCCTCGGAGGCCTTCTAAATTCATTATGGCCCCACCTGACAGGCAATTTTTGACAAAAGGTGTCCCGGTTGATGCCATGGTGGTAGCTGCAGCCACCAAGAAGGAATTAGCTGATCCTTCAGTACCTGTCCATCCTCCTAACAAGGATTCCAGGACTATGGATAGGTACGGCAAGCGGATATTTTCTTCAGCGACCTTTGCCATGCGGTCGCTGAACTATTTGTGTCACTTCACCCGTCTTCAAAGAGATGTTCTTAAAGAGTTGGGGGAAGTTTTATAGGATCTGTCAGCTGCTGGGTCCCAGGATAAAATAGGATACTCCATTGTTAACTCCTCCATGCGGCTCATTTCATATGCAGCCGATGGAGTGAGTAGGGCCGCAGGCACAGGAGTGGCTTTAAGGTGTCAATCCTGGATGCAGCATTGTCATTTTGCAGACCCCTTCAAGGCGTCCTTCACAAACTGTCCCTTTGGCGGTTCGACCTTGTTCGGACCTCAAGTGAAAGACACCTTGACTAGATGCGAACAAGATGGCAAGACTCTTTCTGCCATAGGAGTCCGTTTCTCCACCCCTTCAAGACCTTACCCAAAAGGTCAGAAGGGAGGGAAAATGTGGATGTTATGTGATCCTATCTCGCCTACATTCTGACTGATGGGTTCGGAGCCGATCCCTCGGCTCCGACTCGGCACGCTTATGCCAAAGAGCGAAGTCTCTTATTGGCTGAGCTTATTATATCCCAGGATGCACCACTACCAGTCCCCCAGATCTCGTTTGCCGCTAACAAGTGAAGACGTGGTCTCGAGTTGGCTGAGCTAAGTAGTGATTAATTTCACTAGTTTTTCTGTCAGGAATTTTTATTTTTCTTCAACAAAAGCTGTTTTAACAGCTATTCTTGTGTTTTGAGTGAGTTTGGTGGAATTTACTTAGTAAATTCTTGTGTTGTGAGTGTTGACTAGGAGTTCCTCTTGTGTGTAAAGGCCTTTCCGGTCTTTTGATTGTAGGTGACTTCTGTTTTGTTAGGATCTCGGCTCCTTTATACTGTGGATAGTTTATCTTTCTTGTTATAAAAGGTCAAAGAAGAGAATTTCTTAATAATTTACAGTGTTTGTACTGTGTTTTGGACTTTAATTCACCGGAATGTCTCAGGTACCTAGGCCTTCAGGCTTTAAAAAGTGCACCAAGTGCAACTTTAAAATGTCGATCACAGATGACCACTCTCTGTGTTTATTGTTTGGGTGCAAAGCATTTGCAGGAGTCCTGCAGCGTGTGTCACGCTTTTTCCTCGAGGGTCCTCCAAGAGAGGAAAAATAAGCTCATATTAAAAGGTCTTGTAAAACCCTCCTTGAAGAAGCTTTAGCATCCTCTCCTTCTCCGCTAAAGAAAGGCCGGCTCCGACCAGTCCGTCGGATCCGACCGCCAAAAGACATAGGCAGGTTTCTCCTTCGGCTCCAAGGACTTGAGCCGAGGGCGGAACGTCTGCCTCGATGCCACCAGGCTCCACTCCTCTGACTTCGGAGGCGATGGCTCGGGCATCGAGAGGCGGCTCACCTTCGTCGGCTCCACTGGTCTCGAGCCGACAAGGTTGTCCGCTCAGACACTTCCTCCTCGGCGCCAAGTCCTCCTCGGCACCGATGGAAACTAGTGTGGGTATTCCTTCGGCGCCGATAGTCGAGTCGCCTCGAGCCGGTCCCCTAGCCCTTGGGGCCGTTGGAGACGCCATCTCGTACCCGTCCAGTATTGTCTAGGTCATGGAGGATGTCAGATTCGGACATAGACAGGGTGCTCCAAAGACTGTTCCAGTCCCCAGTCTTTCAAAATTTGTTTGCTCCGACCCAGTTGGCTTCGAGCCGATGGCCCATGCCCATGTCATTGCTGTTCCTCCTCCGACCGCTTGGCTCCGCCGGAGCAGGTGCTGTTGGAGCCGGTGGAGATCTTAGGGTCGGCTCCGACCCTTACTCCAACCCCGCCTTGGGTCCGAGTTTGGTACATGGACTTCTTCGGCTGGACCTGGGGTGATGTTTCGGGACCTATGCTGTCGGTTCGAGCCTCCCTCTCGGTGCTTGCTGCGGGACTTCCGTCTGCTATCATGATTCGGGGACCGGACACTCCCAGGATTCTGGGGTCCGGCTTTCAGAGCTATGAGGAGTGCCTTGGCCAAGTCTTCGCCATCTCTCCGGCTTTACCGGCACCTTCCTGGGCGTGGAGACTGGGTCTTTGGCAGTTCCCCTGTCCTTAGGCAGCGGAGCCCCTGGGCCTGAGGTTACCCCATTGGGGTTCCCTCCTCCTGAGGGTTCTTGAGTTGTCTTCAGAGGAACCCCCAAGGAAGAGGTCGTGCAAGAGGAAGCACGTGGACTCCCGAGTCTATTACATCGGACACTGATCTTGATGCGGAGGGGTCCCAGTCGTCCTCGGATGATGTCTCATTTGCAGACATCTTAGAGATCCTCAAACAACGAGGCTGGATATCCAAACCCCCTCTGCTGATGAGTCAGTGCTCCTCAAGGCTTTCGGGCTCAGCCCTCCGCCTCCTGGGTGTCTCCGCCCTTGACGAGCTCCTGGATTTAGTTTGTCGGAGTGGGAACATCCAGATACCGTGGAACCAGTCCCTTCTCGTCCTAACAAATTTTTGTCTGCCCCACCCGAGAAGGAGTTCCTCACTAAAGGCGTGGCTGTAGATGCCATGGTGGCGGCATCTGCTACACAACAGGACGTGGCAGAGGCTTCAACGTCCGTCCATCCTCCTAATAAGGGGTCTAGGAGCATGGACAGGTACGGGAAGCGTACCCTGACTTCAGCGGCCTTTACTTTAAGGTCCCTGAATTATTTGGCACATTTTACCAGGCTTCAGAGGGATCTGGTCAAGGAGCTGTCAGATTCCCTCTCAGGTAACCTACCTGAGCAGCTAGCCCAGTCGGTTAGCTCTCAGTTGGCTATCCTTGCTTCAATTTCTAACTCGTCCATGAGGCTCATTTCGTATGCGGCCGAAGGGGCGGGTAGAGCGGCAGGCACAGGCGTGGCTCTACGGAGACAAGCCTGGCTCCGTGTGTCGTTTCGGAGGCCTTCAAGTCTTCCTTCGCCGACGCTCCCTTTGATGGGTCCTCTTTATTTGGACCTAAGGTTAAAGACACTCTTACCCGCTGTGAGCAAGAAGGAAAAACTTTATCTGCCGTAGGTGCATGTTATTCCACTCCCTTTCGGCCTTATCCCAAGGCTAAAGGAGGAGGGAAGATGTGGTTCTGCAAATCATGTAAGTTTTTCCATCAACAGCAGGTAGATTCCCCTTCCAGAGGCAGAGGACGGGAAATTTTTCTGGGAGACGCCGTCCCAGAGGCGGCAGAGGGCCCCGCAATTCTGGAGACCGCGAGTCCTTTCGTGGCTCTTCAGCCTCCCACACTTCATGAGGGATTGCCCGGCTGTGCTGCTCCGGAGCCAGTCGGGTGCCGTTTTGCCAAGCACCTAAAAGCCTGGGAGTCAATCACTCAGGACAGATGGGTGCCGGATTATTGCCGGAGGTTACACCATCCCCTTCACACACTCACCCCCACCGTCCAAAAATTCCCGGACCCACCACCCAGTCAAAGGGAAATTGCAGCCGCAGAAGCTTTAAGGCTGCTAGAAAAGGAGTCATCCAACCGGTCCCCACAGACCAGATCGGATCCGAAATTACTCAAGGTTCTTTTAGTGCCAAAAGACAGGGGACCTGAGACCAATATTGGATCTCAGCAGACTAAACCAATCCGTCACGAAATCCAAATTCGAATGGTCACGTTACAATCCATTCTCCCATTGTTGGAGAAGGATGTTTGGATGTGCTCCATAGATCTCAAGGGCCTATTATCACATACCGATACATCGGGCGTCCAGGAAGTATCTGCGCTTCAGCCTAGGAGACAGTCATTTCCAATTTTGTGCTCTGCCCTTTGGTCTCACCACAGCCCCAGGGTGTTCACCAAATGTTTGGCAGTAGTAACAGCTCACCTGAGGAGTCTTGGATTCCAAGTGTTTCCCTATCTGGACGACTGGCTCCTGACTGCCACCACCAGTCATCTACTAATGGACAACCTCAAAGCCACCATCTACCTGGGTGCTACCCTGGGAATTACATTCAATTGGTCAAAGTCTGTCTTGCTGCCCTCTCAGCATAAGGTTCATAGGAGCAGAGATAGACTCAAAATTGATGCGCGTTTTCTTCCTACCGAAAGGATCCAAACTTTACAAGGCCAAGTTCAAGCCCTGATTTCAAGATCCAAGGCCCCAGCCAGGATGGTCCTACAAATTTTAGGTTCGATGTCTGCCACGGTTCTTCTAGTTCCTCTGGCAAGATTGCACATGAGGATTCTTCAGTGGCTATTATCGACTCAATGGTCCTTTCAGGATCTTCCCCTCAATCACCCCATTATGATTACAGAAACATGCAAACGGGACCTTCGCTGGAGGCTTCAGACATCCAATCTAAATCAGGAAGTCCTTTTGTTATTCCTCTCCAGTGGTCACCCTGACGACAGATGCCTCCCAGACAGGGTGGGGGCATTGTCTGGGCAGGTTAGTTCAGGGCTCCTGGCTTCCAGACGAAACTTTTCTCCACATCAATGTATTGGAGATGAGGGCTGTACTTCTGTCCCTACAGGCCTTACACAAGTTTCTCCCTCAGGGCATAATCGCCATCCACACAGACAACATGTCGGTGGTCTGGTATCTAAACAAACAAGGAGGGACCAGATCTTACCCCTTTGCAGAGAGGCCATGAGGGTGTGGGAATGGGCTGTAGCTACCAGCCGTTTCTTGGTAGCGACCCACATTCCGGGAAATCAAATATATTGGCAGACAGATTAAGCAGGACAATTCTCTCTCCTCACGAGTGGTCCCTAAACGAAACAGTAGCAGCTCAGGTTTTCAGGAGATGGGGACGCTGCTGCGACCTGTTTGCAACACCACAAAATACAAAGTGCAAAGGTTCTTCTCCTTGACTCCACATCAGGGAAGCAGCTATGGATGCTCTAGCACAACCTTGGCCAACAGGGCTACTTTATGCCTTTCCTCCGATTCCACTTCTCCAAAGTCATTCAGAAAGCTTCTCAATTGGGGTCCACAATGATACTAATTGCTCCGCACTGGCCTAGTCAGGTATGGTTTCCCTACCTGAAGAAACATGTGGGCGATCCTTGGACTTTAGATCTAACTCGGATCTGCTAATTCATCAGTCGGGACGACAACATCAGTCCCTTCACTCCTTGAAGTTGACAGCTTGGCTCCTCCACTTCCGACTTTAGTCAGAAATCACACATTAGACCCGGAAGTTATTCACATTTTATCTTCGGCCCACAAACCCACCACTAAGAAATTGTACCTGAGTAAGTGGAAGAGGTTTGCTATCTGGGCTCAACTCAGGGCTTAGACCCTATCACTGCTCCAATCCCAGAGGTTTTGAAATTCTTAACATCCCTGTTTAATCAAGGATCTTCTGTCTCTACTATTAAAGTCCAACTAGCGGCTATCTCTAAATTTCACGAATCCATGGATCCTCCATTGATGAGCAGCAGATTATGCAAAACTTTCATTAAAGGTGCGGGCCTGTTAAGACCCCAGTTTTTCATCCTGCCTCCGTGGGATCTTGATTTGGTGCTTCGTGCATTAACATCTTCCCCTTCGAACCGGCTGCTACATGTGAGTTAAAATATCTGTCTTGGAAAACTGCCTTCTTAGTTGCAATTACCTCTGCAAGAAGAGTTTCAGAGCTTCAAGCCCTATCTATCAAACCACCGTACTTGATTTTTCACAAGGATAGAGTATCACTTAGGCCTAATCCATCTTTTGTCCCAAAGGTCTGTTCTAATCTCTGTCTCCAACAATCTCTAGAGCTACCAGTTTTCTTTCCAAAATTCTCCAATGAAGCAGAATACACTCTCCATAAATTGGATGTTCACAGGCAATTGCTTCTATTTAGACAGGACTCAGCAAATTCGTAAATCAGACCAGTTGTTTGTGTCCTTCTCAGACAATAAATTGGGTAAAACCATCACAAAAGCTACTATCTCCAAATGGATTAGAGATTGTATAACTCAGGCTTATTCCTCTTGAATAAGCAACTTACAACATCTATCAAAGCTCACTCTACCAGAGCTATGGCGACTTCTATAGCTTTTCATTCCAAGCTCGCTATTTCTGAGATTTGTGCTGCGGCTACTTGGTCCAATCCGCACACTTTCATTTCCCACTATAAATTGGATGTGGCATCTAAAGGCGAGCATCATTTGGTTCCACGGTACTCAGGAGTGTTTTCCAGTGAGCCACCCAGGATTCAGGTGCTAGGACGCTGTCCCATCAGTCAGAATGTAGGCGAGATAGGATCACATAACATCTTTTAGTTATGTACTCACCATAACTTCAGATGTTTGGGTTCCATCTCCCATTCCTAATACCCACCCTCCTTCCCCCTGCCTTGGAGATCAGAAGAGATTGAACGGTTTGAGTTCTACTGTTTTTATCTTGTTTCATCTGACGATGTTATATAATCAGTGCGTGCATGTGTGCATGTATGCGGACAAACTAGATCTGGGGGACTGGTAGTGGTGCATCCTGGGATATAATAAGCTCAGCCAATAAGAGACTTCGCTCTTTGGCATAAGCGTGCCGAGTTGGAGCCGAGGGATCGGCTCCGAACCCATCAGTCAGAATGTAGGCGAGATGGATCCCAAACATCTGAAGTTATGGTGAGTACATAACTAAAAGTTCTGCAAATCTCAAGGAGTCACGCCTGATGCACGAGGTCAGTTTACCCCCAGAGGCATAGGGGGTAAGAACAACAGACGCCGCCCTAGGGGCAGAGGGGGTCTGCAGAATCAGGGTAGCAGGGAGTCTCTCTCTGACAAACCCTTCCAGCATCCCTGAGATGTTGCCCGATTGTCCACCTTCGGAGGCAGTCGGGGGAAGATTATCGCTGTACCCAAAAGCCTGGCTTTCCCTTTCTCAAGACAAATGGGTACAGTCGATCATATCCGAGGGTTACAAAATTCCCTTTATCCAAACCCCAATTCAGCAAAAGGGTACCCTACCCAGACGTTCCACCTGGTCTAAGGGAACTAGCAGTACCAGAGATATCAAAACTGCTAGCAAAAAGAGCCATCCAGCCAGTCCCAGCAGACCAAATAGGATCCGGAATCTACTCAAGGTTTTTTTTAGTACAAAAAAAGACAGGGGACTAGAGACCAATATTAGATCTCCGCAAACTAAACAAGTTTGTAAAGAAAACAAGGTTCCGGATGGTCACGCTTCAGTCCACTCTACCCTTTCTGGGCAAGGACAATTGGATGTGCTCGGTGGATCTTCAGGATGCGTACTATCACATAAAAATTCACAGGCGCTCCAGAAGGTTTCTTCCCTTTCTGCTGGGGGCCAGTCACTTCCAGTTCAGAGCCCTGCCATTTGGACTCACTACAGCCCCCAGAGTGTTCACCAAATGTATGGCAGCAGTTACGGCTCACCTGAGACGTCAAGGATTCCAGATGTTTCCATATCTAGACAACTGGCTCCTCACTGCCACCACCAGGCATCAACTTCTCCAAGCCAGAGATTACACCATTCACAGTTGCAGAGGGCTAGGGATTTCTATAAATTTCGAAAAATCTGCCTTGTCGCCCTGTCAATCTATTACCTTTATAGGCGCAAAATTGGACACCATACAACTTTCAGCAAAGTTAACAGACCAGAGGATCTTGGATATTCAAAACCACATCCATGTGATTCTTCAGAGCGACAAAATTCAGGCCAGGTTTGCCCTGAAAGTATTGGGTCTTATGGTGGCCGCCATAACACTTCTTCTCCTTGCCCGCTTTTACATGCGTCTCCTACAATGGATGCTGTTCGCCCAATGGTCCTATCAACGACTTCCCATGTGTCACAGGATCATAATAACTCCAATTTGCAAAAGGCATCTGACCTGGTGGATATTGTCCCCTCAAGTCCATCAGGGCAGACCCTTTGTTCCTCCCGCCCCGGTCGCCACGGTTACATCAGATGCCTCCCTGATCGGGTGGGGGAGGGGGCATTATCAGGGCAGGATGATCCATGGCACTTGGCAACCTTTCGAATGCCACCTGCGCATAAATGTCCTGGAGATGAGAGCAGTGCTTTTAACATTGCAAGCCCTCCACGACTCTCTTCCCTTGGGAACTATTGCAGTCCAAACGGACAATATGTCCGTAGTGTGGTATATCAACAAGCAGGGCGGAACCAAGTCCTATCCACTGTGTCGAGAGGCACTCAGACTTTGGCAGTGGGCAATCTCTTCTCAGCGGTTTCTGATAGCAACGCATATCCCCGGGAAATCCAACATCATAGCGGACAGGTTGAGCAGAGCTATTCTTATGCCTCACGAGTGGTCTCTCAAACAATCTGTGACGGAAGAGATTTTTCAGAAGTAGGGCCTTCCTTGCTGCGATCTTTTGGCTATGTCTCAAAACAGCAAATGCCCCGACTTCTTTTCTCTCTTCCCCCTTCCAGGCCATCCCCCCAGAGACGCTCTAATCCAAGATTGGCCCCGGGGACTTCTCTATGCTTTTCCTCCTTTTCCTGTAATACCACAAGTAATTCAGAAAGCAACCGTTTTGAGAACCAAGATGATTCTCATTGTCCCTTATTGGCCTCGACAGATATGGTTTCCGTTCCTACATCGTTATCTTTTGGTACAGCCATGGCAGCCATGGCATCTGGACCCGGTTCCAGATCTTCTGACCCACCATTCGGGGCAGCTGCACCAATCCATACCTTCTCTCAACCTCACTGCTTGGTTGCTCCACTTCAATCCCTAGCCAGGCTTCCTATGATTTCTAATCCCGTCCAGGATATCATAGTAGCTTCCCTTAAATCTTCCACCAGAAGGATTTACACTAGTAAATGGCAACATTTCTCCTTCTGGGCAAAAGCTAGAAACATAGATCCCTTTACTGCTCCGATTCATTCGGTCTTGGACTTCCTAGCCGATATTTTTCATTCAGGATCTTCTTCCTCCACAGTAAAAGTTCAGTTGGCAGCCATTTCAAATTTTCATATCGGCTTGTTGGACCACAACATCATGTCACATAAACTTTGCAAGGCATTCCTTACAGGTATATTTTTGCTTAAACCTCCGATTAGAGACCCCCCACCACAGTGGGATCTAAATTTAATTTTAACATCTTTGATTCTTCCCCCTTTTGAACCTGTGGCTACCTGTTCATTGAAATTTCTTTCTTGGAAGACACTCTTTCTAGTCGCCATTACTTCTGCCAGGAGAGTATCTGAGCTTCATGCCCTCTGCATTCGTCCTCCCTACTTAATATTCCACAAAGACAGAGTTTCTCTAAGGACTAATCCGTCTTTCTTACCCAAAGTGGCATCGCAGATGAACTTAAATCAATCTATTGATCTTCCAGTTTTTTCCCCAAATTATTCTGATAGAGCGGAACAAAAACTACATTATCTCGATGTTCACCTCCAACTCAGCTATTATCTGGACAGAACCAAACAATTTAGAAAATCTGATCAACTGTTTTTATCCTATGCAGAGAAGAGGAAAGGCCTTCCAGTATCCAAGGTAACCCTATCTAGGTGGCTGTCTTCTGTGATTACATACATTTATCAACTCAGAGGTAAACAGTTGATTTCTAGGCCAAAAGCCCATTCCACTAGAGCACTAGCTACATCTACAGCTTTTCAGGCTAGACTTCCAATAGACACTATTTGTGCAGCAGCCACATGGGCCTCTCCTCATACTTTTGTTTCACATTACAAATTAGACTTGGCCTCCAGAAACAGAGCAAATTTTGGTTCCACCGTTCTCAAGAGTCTGTTCCATTGAGCCACCCAGGATAAAGGTGCTAGGGACGCGGTTGCATCCAGCAAGAATGAAGGCGAGATTGACAACTTAACATTGAGAAGTTATGTACCTACCATAACGTTCCATGTTAGTTGTCTTCTCTCGCCTTCTTTCTTGCGTCCCGCCCACCATCCCCCTAGCCTGGTCAGACCGAGAAGATTATTCCTCTTCCTTGAAGAGTCTTGATCCAATTTTTCCAGCTAATCAGCTTACTAGTGTCACTAGAACAGGTTGGTCCTTTTCGGGGGATTATTACCTCTTCCTCCTCCTCTCCAGTTGGAGGAATATATTGCATAATTTTTCCTTAGCTACCAAACGAGATCTGGGTAGTTATCACCT
The DNA here is from genome assembly GCF_019279795.1 of Protopterus annectens. Taxonomy (NCBI): domain Eukaryota; kingdom Metazoa; phylum Chordata; order Ceratodontiformes; family Protopteridae; genus Protopterus; species Protopterus annectens. The sequence continues at coordinate 33,740,806 of NC_056735.1, read as the reverse complement.
TGCATCATGGGATATAGGGTTGCCTCGAGCCGGTAAAATTAGCTCTCGAGCTTTAGTAAGTGGCTGAGTCTGTGCCGAGGATCGGCTCCGAAATCATCCAGCAAGAAAGAAGGCGAGAGAAGACAACTAACATGGAATGTTATAGTAGGTACATAACTTCTCATTTTATGCTACCTGTGATAGTAAGAACCTAATTTATTTAGCTACATGCACAAAATGTACAGGGTTTTATGTGGGCATGACAGCGAGGAGGTTAAAAGACAGAATATACAATCATACATACGATATCAGGAAAATGAACACCGAGAACGCTCTGGCCAGACATGTTAGCTTAAATGTAGGTCATACTTTTAAGTTCAGGGTGTTACAGATGATACTGCAGAATAAACGAGGGGGTAGTAATCTGAACCACTTGGAATCAAGTTGAGCTCGAATGGATCCTCAGAATGAGAGCACATGTAGAACCAGGACTCAACCAGTCTATTAGCATTAAACCAATATTGGATGCACGTATTTAGATATACTTTTGGATTCAACTATATGTGTATACATTTTATATTATATTTTTATATTATATTTTATATTGTATATTATACATATTATTAGTATTCCATCCATTAATGTTTTAAGAGGTAATGAATTATAAGCGCTGCATATGCCTAAGGACCCAAATTTATGCTCTGGGTTTAGATGTACGTTAGTACACGTATTTTAGTATATATTTTATATGTTTTATATATTTTCTTTCTATCGGTTAGTGTAGTATGATGTTGTAAAGTGCGTTTTATTTAAATTATTATTTCAAACCAATTTTTAGTCAGTTATTTATTAATCTCTATTACTTGATTATATTGTGTTTTTTTGTATTCAGGATACATACACATATCTCATTATATATGATTCACTTTCTATCTGGCTTTCAGCTAGGAGCTGGTTGCCTTAAAATATTGCTGGTTCAATCAATCAATCAATCAATCATTGAATTTAATTATCGAATCCATTATTCAATTATTTGGTTGTGCAGTTAGTATTTAAGAACGGTTTGAAAATGTGTTTGTGAAATCTGAAGAAGCATGCCTGTGTAGCATGTGAAAGCACTTATTTTATCTTATTTTGTTTTACTTCGACATTAAACATTGGATTTATAACATTGTGGTGGTTGTGTCCAGTTTTGGTTTTGATACTTTTCTCATTTGGGAATTACATCCTTCAGACGGTAGCAGCACTTATTTCTCATTAATTCTGATTTTGATAAGATTTTATTGGAAAAATGATGGGTCAAATTTATAGGTTTAGAATGTATATTCTCCTTTTCTTATTGCATCGTATGGTATATTTACTAAGTAATTCATTTGCATGGTTAAATTATTGGTATTTGAAAAATGTTTTAAGTAATGGAATGTTATTGGACTGTGTGTGTTAGATCACATATATTGATATTTCTAATGTACAGTTCTATGGAGTATTTAGAGATAAAATGATATTTAAAATTATTCATTAAATATGACTTGAATTATATCTAAGTAATTCCTATTAATAACAGCTTTATTTTATAAGTTGTGGTAAATTATGGATATAGGGATATATTACATGATATGAATTTAAGCATATTATAGTGGTTGTTGTGAAAACTGTGATTAGTGTGAGATCCACACTTTACTGGTTGGTGCTTAAACTGTTGTCTGGTTTATTGATTGTAATATATTAATCTGATTTAATATATCATATTTATTAGGGAGGTTTTGACAAGTTAATGGTTTATGAATATGTGATTAGTTTATGAATATATGATTTTATAAGTTTGTATATGCTATTTTATATAGATATAAAATTGAACAGAACATATTTGTTTAGAATCTGTGATATATGGTCTTTTAAGAAGTGATTTGCTTATGACTTTATATAAAGTGTTTTGTGATTTATTCTAATTGTAATAGGACATGTTATTAGTTTAACTTTGTATAGCTATTAATATAGCATGAATAAATAGTATTTAGTATGTATATAAATATTTGAATTTAGTATGAAGTGACATGTTACTTTTTTGTGAATTTTGATATTGTGTATAGTGCTTGTGAATTATTGCAGTTTATCTAATAATATATAGAAATGAAAACCTGTAGTTACTATTTTCATGCTGTGTTATATTTAAATAGTAAAATGTTAGAGCTGATGTTGTCAATTTTCATTCTGTCCTCAACCTGTGGGTTCGCATGTGATCCCTCAGATCCAACTCGCCTGTTAAGTAGCTTGTGGTAACCAAAAAAAACTCTCGAGTGCCTCCCTTACCCATAATGCATCATTCCTAAGTACCCCAGATCTCATTTACCGCTATTCATGTTAGACTTGGTGACCTTTTGCTGTTGAGCAGATAAGTAAAATTAAACATTTTTTTTTTCCTTTATGTCTTAACTAGTGTTATAAAGTTCTCCATTTTCTCTTTGAGCTTAGCCTCTGTCCCTTACCTAGCGACTTCTTTATTTTCAATTTTCTCTCACTTTTATTTCTTCTCTTTTTTTTTCCATATGAAAGTACCTTTGAATGCTATTGTGTAGTATTTTCTCCTTTTCCTTGGCTCTCTTAAAAAAAAAAAAAAAAAACCTTCTATTGTTAAAATATTTTCTCTCTCACTTGTTGGTTCCATTGTGAAAGAGTGGCAGAGAAAGAAAAGGCTGGCTTTAAAAAGTTTGGGAAATGTAGCCGCAAAATGCCATATTTGGACTCCCATGCACTTTGTGTTTATTGTTTTGGACCCCTCCATTTCCAGGAAGAGATTGTTCAATCTGCCATGCGTTCAACCATAGGGCTCTGGTTGAACGCAAGAACAAATAGATTCTTAAAGGCTTAACTTCCTTCGGCTTTCAATGAGGCACTATCTGGAGCTACTTCTCTACAGGAAAAAAAGGGCAAGTCAGAATCATCAAGCCCTTCCTCTTCTTCCTCTAAGACTTCTGAAAAAGCAAAGAAGAGGCCTATCTTGGTTCTGACTTCTCTGATACAGCAATTAAGAGACTGAGACTTGCAGATCCGACTAATTTTTTAGACCCAAAGATTAAAATATGACAGCCTAAGGATTCATCTACTTCTTTGGATCCAATTTCAGATAAGACAAAAGGATTCCTCGGATCCGAAGCTCATTGGATATGAGCCAGTACCAAAATCAATGGATTTGACTACACATCTACCTGGTTTATCCAGGACCCAATATTTGCCGTCATTGGATCCAGTTTTATTCAGAGTTCATTCTCCCTTTCTGGAGAGGCCAAAATCGCCCTCCATTATAGCCAGTTGTTCTTCTCGGAGATTGACCGAAGAAGACATGGAAAGATTGGTGAGAAAAGTTGTCTGGCTGCAGGGTATAGCAGTGGTTTCCTTTGCTCCTACCCTTTTGGGTCAGGAGTTCCAGAAATCTACTACCACTCCTTAACTTCCTCCTCAAATTTCATTCAAAGCTTCAGAGTTCTTGGATCCGAGCTGCCCAACTTAGTCTGCATTGGATCAGAACATACCCCTATCCTTGGATCCGATGTCTGCTCTTGAGTTTTTTGGTTCAGTTGGAGCCAGAGACCTGTCAGAGCTGTAGCTGCCTAGTCAGCTCTGACGGAACTGTCAGAGCTGTACCTGCCTAGTCAGCTCTGAGGTGTTGAAGCTTCGGCTCGGATTAGCTAGGCTACAGCTTCTGCCTCGGGGGGGGGGGGATTATCCTTGGAGTAGGGAGGGAGTAGGATCCAGAGGCTTGGCCTCTTGGATCTGGAGTCTGGTCTGTCTCAAGGGAGGTCAGCTTTTGAGGTTTTGAAGAGAGACATGTCTGCTTCAACAGCTTAGATGGTTCCCACCCCCTCGTGTCTGCAGTCCCCAGCCCTGTCATCTCTGCATACAGTCTGTCAACCTTTTTCTCCACAGGGACAGCAAGCACAGAAACCCCAGGCTTCCCAGCAGGGTATTCCCTCTTCTTCAGATACCTCCCCAGAGCATCCCACTGAGGAGTTCCCCAAGAATAAATTGTCTAAGAAGAAGCACTTGGATTCCCTGGAGGAATCCGTCACTGAAGACACAGACTTAGATGAGGGTGAAGGGTCCCCAAGGTTGCCTCCTGACGATGTCTCCTTTGGAGACATCCTAGAGATTCTAAAACAGAGAGATGACTGGAAGCCAAACAATCCTTTGTCTGAGAAGTCTGTGTACCTGGGCCTGTCTACCTCCTGGATAACTCTGCCCACTGCTCATTAATCTCTTGGTGGGCATGGAAGGCCCCTGACATCATTGAGCCAGTTTGATTCCCCAGAGACCAGACAAATTTATTACTTCTCCTGAAGACAAGAAGTTTTGGACTAAAGGGGGGGTGCCTGTGGATGCCATGGTTGTGGCAGTGGCCACAAAAAAGGAACTAGCTGGGGAAAATTCCTCCATCCTTTCCCCCAATAAGGAGTCTCTGGGAACGGATAGGTTCGGAAGGCATGTCTATGCTTCAGCAACCTTCTCCTTATGGTCCCTGAACTATTTGGCACATTTCAGTAAGTTACAGAGGGATCTGATTAGAGTACTTTCAGTTACCCTCTCAGGATCCATTTCAGAGGAAGTACAGGCCTCTGTTACTTCTCACTTGGATACCCTCCAGTCTATTTCTAACACTTTCATGAGGCTCATTTCTCATGCAGCCGAAGGAACAAGTAGAGCAGCGGGTTCAGGCATTTCCATAAGGAGGGCATAGCTAGATGCACTTGTGTGACTTTGCAGAGCCTTTTAAGTCTGCATTCATCAATGCTTCTTTTGACGGCACATCCTTATTTGGCCCCAAGGTAAGACACCTTGTCTAGATATGAGAAAGATGGGGAGACCATGCCTGCTGTGTGCGCACATTTTTCCACTCCTCAGAGAATCTTCTCCAGAAATCAGCGAAGTAGTGGAAAAATGTAGTTCAGAAAATCAAGAGTCTTTTCAAGACAATTGTGGAAGTAGTTCCCCAAGGGGCAGAGGGGCAACTCCAATGGTAAATGCCTCCCTCACAGCAGAGGAGGCCCACAGGACCTTCCAGTGCTCCTGAATGGAGACAATTGGGGGTCAACTGTCCCTGCACTGACAAGCATGGCTAGAAATAACATCTGACACCTGGGTGCAGAGGATCATTGCCAGATCCATACCATTTTCCCTTCCTCCTCCCCATTGCAAGAAAATCTTTGATGTTCCACCCAGTCAGAGGGAACAAGCAGCTATTCAGGTTTAAAAGCTGCTAGAAAAATTAGTCATCCAAGAGGTCCCACCAAACCTGAGAGAATCTGGAACTTACTCAAGATTCTTTTTATTGCCAAAGAAAACAGGGTACTGGAGATGAATCTTGGATCTCAGCAACTTGAACAAGTTAGTTCAACGGAACAAGTTCTGGATGGTCATGGTTCATTCTTCCTTTTTGGAAAAGGGCAGCTGGATGTGCTTGATAGACCATCAGGATGAGTATTATCACATAAAGATGAAGAAACAATCCAGGAGGTACTTGCGCTTCCAGCTGGGAGCCAGTCATTATCAGTTCAAAGTTCTGCCCTTTGGTCTTACCACAACCCCCAGGGTGTTTACCAGGTGCATGGCTGTAGTAGCAACTCACTTCAGACTGGCATGAATTCCAGGTGTTTCCATATCTAGATTGGCTCATTTCTGCCCTGACAAGGCATTAACTATTAGGGGCAGGAGACTATGATCTTCAGATGTGTTCATATCTGGGGATATCCATAAACTATGAAAAATCCTATATAGAGCCCACTCATTTTAAACTTTATAGGAGCAATTTTCAACACAAAAGAAACAGTAGCCTCATTCCCCCAAGAGTGAAAACAGTCCTATCAGAAGTCATGAAAATAATCTGCAGCAACAAGATCTCAGTCAGCATGACTGGTTCTTAAGACTCTAGGGTCCATGGCTGCAGTAATAAAGCTAGTCCCACTGGCCAGATTTCACATGAGAATTCTGCAGCGACTGCTATCAGAGCAGTGGTCTGTCCTTCACCAACCAATGTCAACTCGGGTAAGGATCACCAATATATGCAAAAAAGATCTCAAATGGTGGATTGAGTCTGATCAAATTCTACAAGGTCATCTGTTCTCTCACAGCCCAAAGCTACAGTGGCCACGGACGCTTCCCAGCTGGGGGGGTGGCAGGTTCTGAGGAAAACAGTCCAAGGCACTTGGTCCCAATAGAGACCAGCTTGCATATCAATGGCTTACAGATGAGAGCAGTGCTGTTAGCACTGCAGGCTTTCCAGGTTGCTCTCCCCTTGGGGACAATTGCTGTTCAGACAAGACCACATGTCAGTAGGCTGGTACATCAACAAACAAAGGGGGAGCCAGATCCTACCCCTTGTGTCGAGAAGCTCTAAGTGTTGCAGTGGCCTATCTCTTCCAACCGCTTTCTCATACCAGTGCATATTCCGGGGAAGTCCAGTATGATAGCAGACAAATTGAGTAGGTGCATTCTTCTACCTCACTAATGGTCTCAATCAAATTTTCAATATCTAGAAATTGCAGTTTATCTTGGAGTTCTTGGGGTGTGGGTGCAGAGCAAATAAGAGTAGCTTCGTCAGCATATTGAATAATAGAAGCAGATTTAGTGGCAGTGTTTAGACTATTAGCCTATAATAAAAAGGAGAGGGCCAAGGATGGAACCCTGAGGAACCCTAACCGAGATTGGGAGGAGTGTGGAGAGTTTATTATCCCATTTCGTTGCCTGTTGATTAGTAAGGTAGCTAAAGAACCAGTTGAGAGCTGTAGAGTTGAGGTTGAAGGAGGCTAGAGTGTTGAGTAGTAGTTGGTGGGAAACCATATCAAAAGATTTGGACATATCTAGGAATATAGTATAAACTTAGTTGTCCATTGTTTTTGAGGAGATTGATGTAGTTAGTGAAACTTATGAGGGCTGTGGAGGTACTGTGCTTTGGACGGAAGCCGTGCTGTGAACTAGATAAGAGGTTATTTGTAGTGAGGTGGTCTAGGAGCGGCTTATGGATACATTACTCTAAGATTTTAGCTAGCGGTAAGAGAATGGCAATGGGGCAATAATTAGAGAGATCTTTAGAGGGGCCTTCCTTGTGGAGGGGGATGATGTGGGATATTTCCCAAAATATTGGAGACATATTGTTCTGCGATGGCACGATTGATTAGGATAGATATGGGATAGGTGATGGAGCTTGCAGCAGTTTTTAAGAAGTCATTAGGGAGTTGGTCAGCTGCTGGACAAGTAGGTTTTAGTTTTGATAGGAGTTTTTTTATATGAGGTTTGTATGGGTTTAAAAGAGAAGTAGTTGGGTTTAGAGTTAGTAGAGGTAGGCACTGTAAGGGGTTGGTTAGATTTGTTGTTGTTTAAAAGTGAGGTGACCGTTGTGATGAAATGTGAGTTAAATTGGGATGCTATGCATTCAGTGCTATTTTTTGTAGATGGTGCAGGGGTAGGGTTTTGCCAGGGTTGAGGAGGTAGTTAAGGTTTTGCCAAAATTTTTGTGTGTTATATGTTTTTGCTGACAAGCTAGAAATATTTTTATCAGACAATATTTGCTTCTTAGTTAGGTTTCTTAGTTGTTTATAAGAGGTGTGGTTTTCTGAGGATTTGGAGGTTTGATAAGCAGTCCTGGCTCTATTCCTTTGTTTAATAAGAGAATGTTAAGTTGTCAATCATATCCCATGATGCAAGGCAGTAAGTACAGGTCTTCTCTTTACCAGCTCCTGGTAAGTTGTTCACTTGTGAGTTTTTTTACTAAAAAACCTTGTATTGATAGTTTTAAACTTATATTATACCTTTTCTGACAGAAATTAGCATCTTTGGTTATCCAAGGTAGGTTTTTGGCTTTGGAGCAAATTTTTCTTGTTGGATCAAGGTTATTAAGGATGTTTAGGAAAGTATCATTAATCATTAAAATATTGTACAGCTTGGTCTAGGTGGAGTGATTTTAGAGATGACCAGTTGCAGTTTTGAAGTTGGGAATTTAAGATGGTAGGGGAAAAATTTATTTTGCTGCGTGTGTTTGAAAATGACATTACAAGGGGGGGTGGGGTGAATGCATTTTCTTAGAAGAAAGGTAGGGGAATGATCACTCAGAGAATCGTAGAGGCACCCAGCCTGGTGGGCAAAGTTGGGCTTATTGGTTAGTATCCAGTTTAGAATAGATTACTTCCTGGTGTGTTTATCAGTTCTAGTGGGGAAGTTTATAGTTTTGGTGAAATTGAATAAACTGATAAAATTGGAGGGGTTGTCAGATGAGCAGGATAGCCAGTCCAAGTTGAAATTACCTAGCACTGTAGTTTCTTGGTTGAAAGTAGAGGATGCCCAAGATAAAGACTTTCAATGATAGGTAGATATTTCCTGGTGGTAGGTAGGAGGCAATAATTATGATGGTTTTATATATTTAGAAAGAACATTTGGGGAACAGAATTTGATAGAAGTAAGGAAGTAAGAGTGAAAAAGCGATAGTAAGGAGGTGTAAGGAATGAAAAGGTACTTGTTCACATTTTGGAAAATAGTTTATCCTGATTTTGTGCAAGAACAGAGCTAGATTTTAGCTAGGAAAGATGGCAGTGAATGTATTAACCTGACAGATACAGGTAGGGAGTTCCAGGCCTTAGCAACCTTGTACAAGTACAGACAATGCCCGATAGGTTTGCAGACAGGAGTTTTTGGTCACTGGTTCACAGTGACCGATTGGGAACATCGTTGTGTAGAATGTTTTTTAGTGCTGGACAGGCAGATGGATGCTGGATAATTTTATAGTTGGTAAGAAGCTGGATAATTTTATAGTTGGTAAGAAGCTGTGTATATGTTCGTTAATGAGGCAGTTCTAACCAATTTAAGCTTTTTAGTGCTATACATTGGTGGGTTCTGAAAGAGGTAATTGTTGCAAATTTAGTAACTTTGTTGAAGCATTGTTCAAGCTTTAATTTTTCTGAAGCTTGAAGGATATTAAGGATGAGTGCCATAAAGAAGAGTGTGGAGGAGATAAGTAGTGGCAAGTGTAGATGTTCATCGTGTTTCACTGTTGCAGTCCTTACAAAATGGGTTATCTGACTCCAGGTAGCCCACCGTCCGCTAGAATACCAAAGTCCTTGGTATATGACGTCGGCTGCCTTTGGTTTTAAGCCTGACGTCAGGTATAAAGGAAGGCAGCCAATGCCATTTCCTCAGTCTTTCTTGCTGCGGAGCCCGAAGCAGAAGCATTTTGCATGCGTGCCGGTTGGCCGAGTACCTTCTTTTTGCATTCCGGCATTCCGACTGCTTAGTTGAAGACATCCTCAGATAAGTACCCCGTTAGGGACCCTCTTTTCTTTCTTTAACGAATGTCAGAGAAAGTTACTAACCGTCTTGCCTGTGGAAAACAGATTCCGCACCATGATTTTCACTCTTACTGTATCACTTGTTTAAGCCTCGAGCACGATTCCCCTAATTGTGTTCTCTCTGCTTCTTTCAACCCGCGTACCATACACTGTAGAGCTAGGATCTTGTTTAAGCATTTCAGAGTTTGGGCCAAGTTCGTCTGTATGGCGTCTTTTGGTTTCCTGACTTCAGATGTTCCTAAGAAGCGCAAGGATAAGCACCGTGACAGGGTTAGGGTCAAATTAGCAGGCGATGTCCCTGTTAAGTTGGTTGTCGGCCCAGCGGTAGTCCAGTGAGACGCTTTCATTGCCCCCTGAAGTCTGCGGATGTTCAGCAGCAGGCGTCTGCTGAGACCTTTTCTGCGTCCTCCATACCGCAGGCTTCCACTTTGTCTTCTGACTCTCCGCCAGTTACCGCCTCTGATGGATCCTGAGCAGCTAAGCAGGTGCCGGCTGCTGAGGCCTCTTTTCTCCACCCGGAGACTAGATCCAGACCGGTGACCTTGGTTCAGACTACTGCGATGGGTAGGCCTCCTGAGTCCCTCTGGCTTTCTAGCAGGCCTTCCAGCCAAAAATCTACTCCAAAGCAGGCTCCAGCCTCCCTCAAATACCTCAGTCTCAGATGAGTAAAATGGCTAGTGATCTCTTGACCCCTTATCAAGGGCTCTCAGCCACCTCCTTCTAAGAGAGCTAGGAAATTGTCCCCAGAAGTTTTGTCTGCCTCAGACTCTGAGGTTTCCAGCAACTCTGTTGATGAAGAGGGAAACTCTCAACTTTTTTCTGGTTTTGAGGATTCAGATGCAGAAGACTCTATCCCTTCTCCTCCCCTTCAGAAGATTTTTCTTTTGGAGATGCTCAAATACTCTTAGGGGGCATTTCAAATGGGAAAGTCAGGACTACCCTCAGTCTAAGAAACAGATTAGGGAATTCTTGGAGTTATCACAGCATAAGCCTTTGGCTATCCCTCCGGTTTTGGAAGTTGTTGATGTTTTCATGGAGAATTCTTTGACTCCTCCAGTTCCTTCTGACAGGGAATCTAGGGCCTTGGATAGATGGGGTAAAAAGTTTTATACTTCTTCCACCCTGGCGATTAGGTCTGTTAATTGTCTTTTTCATACTTTGGAGGCCTTTAAGGCTAAAATTGCTGGTGTTCCATCCCTCATGGAAAGTAAGGACATGCAAGATTTATTGAATTCTGCCTCTCGTCACTAAACATTCCCTACATTGTGGTTTTGACACTTTGGAGGCTTCTTGCAGGGCTGCAGCCACTGGTTCTGTTATTAGAAGACATGCTTGGCTCAGGGAACAGCCCCTTTCTGAACCTGTCAAATTGAAATTACTGGATGTGCCTTTGCACAAGGATATTCTTTTTGGTAGCAAAGCAGAAGAGGTGTTGAAAAAGTTGGAGGATAAGGCCATATCTATGCAAACTGTTAAGGACTTACTGCAAGTTCAGCCTCCTGGTTTTAGTAGACATTACCCTTCTAAGAAATGGACTTTTCCTGACCCTAGTAAACAGGGTCGCACTAGGCCTAGGGGTTACAGGTCTTCTGGGGGACAGACTTCCACCCCTCAAAAGGCTTATCACTGGCAGGCTTCCTCTTCAAAATCGGGGAGTTCTAAGCAAACTTCCCAAAGCAAGCATTCCCAATGACTCCGGCTTTCCCCTGCCTGCCTCTGTGGGCCCAGGGTTTCCTTTGGGGGAAGGTTAGCCATTTTTGCAGCTGTCTGGTCCACCATCACAGATGACAAATGGATGCCCAAAATAGTTTCCAAGGCTACAAGTTCTCCTTGTTTTCTAAGTCCAGGGCTGGTTTTGCCACTGCAGTGTTGCAGGCCATCCTTACCAACCCTTAAACACTGGGTGTTCCTCCTCCCTTTTGTTTTTTTCCTGGGCTTTGGGAATCAACCCATTTTGTAAGGACTGCAACAGTGAAACATGATGAACATAGTACAGTTGTGTACACTTATCATAAATGTAGATGTTTGAGCGTATTCACTGTTGCAGTCCTGGTCCCCCCCTTTCCATCCCCCTTTTTTCCTAGGGCACAGACTGGATTTTTCTTTTCCTGGTCTAACCTTTTTGGGGGCTCCTGACAATTAAGGTAAGAAAAACTGAGGAAATGGCGTCGGCTGCCTTCCTTTATACCTGACGTCAGACTTAAAACCGAAGGCAGCCGACGTCATATACCAAGGACTTTGGTATTCTGGCCGACTGTGGGCTACCGGGAGCCGGATAACCCATTTTGTAAAGACTGCAACAGTGAATACACTCGAACATCTACATTTATGGTAAGTGTACACAACTGTACTTTTTAATTGCATCTGCGAGAAAGTTTTTGGCTCTGTAAAGCTTCCCTAGTTTTTGATGAAATTTTCGTATGCAATTTTTTTATATGCAGACTGAATGTAAGAATGTTAAGATGTTCTTCATCTCACATTGCTGCAGTCCTTACATATGGGTAGTCCGCTGTCGAATACCAAAGTATAAGGCTGACGTCGGAAGACTGACATCAGGACGTCAGGGTACAAATGCGCATGACCATATCCTCAGTCTTTTTGCCGCATGGTCCAATGCAGAAGCAGCTTCTGAAATTTTGAGTTTCAGACCGAATCAAAGTTGGCTAAGTACCCGTGGGGAATATTTTGGTTTTCTTGCCTCAGTGTTTTACGGATGTCAGAAAAAGTGAATAACTGTATTTCTTGTGGGAAACAGATACCGCATAGGGATTATCATTCTTTGTGTATTCCTTGTTTGGGGCCTGAGCACGACGTTGTTGGGTGTGGTTAGATTGTGCTAGGCTGGTCTAATTATAATATGCCGTCGGATTCTCCGCGCAAAGACAAAGCAGTTAAACCCAGGCAAGAAGAGTCATCCGTTCCGGACGCCGGTTCTTTAGAGGCGCCAGTGGAACCGTGGTTCCGACGGAGGCTTCTCTGGAGTCCCAGGGGGAGACTTTGATATTGCAGGATGTGGCCTCTCAGGAGGCAGGTCAGGCTGAAGGGGCTTCACAGGTTTCTGTACTCCCCTCCCTTCCTAGGGTGGTTAGGCCCTCTCCTTCTGTTTCCAAGGCTTCTCCCAGAGGCAGGCCAGGTTTAGCTTCTGTTGGTGTCACTCCTAGTGCAGCAGGGTCTGTGCCCAAGAAGCACATGCTTAAAATGGCAGAAGATTTGATTACTCTGATTAGAGGTTCTTTGCCCCCTCCTGATAAGAGGCCTAGGGTGGAGCCAGAGTTGGGGAGTTTTGAGCAGGCTTCGGATATTTCTGAGTCTTCGCTGAAGACTTGCAGGAGTACTCTCCTTATTCTGATTCTGATGCAGATGATTCGACTCCTTCTGCTTCTCCTCCAGAGGATTTTTCTTTTCAGAGACCCTTCATTCCATGAGGGAGCATTTTAAGTGGGAAGGTCAGGACTTCTCTGATTCTAGGAAAAGGCTTAGGGAATTTTTGCTTTTACCCCAGCATAGGCCCTTGGCTATACCCCTGTTCTGGATGTTGTGGAAGATGTGTTTGCAGAGGCTTCACTTAATCCTGATTCTCTGCCTCCTGCTCCTGTTAAACCGGATAGGTATTACAGGGTGCCTGAGGCTCATAAATATCTTTATAAGAGTCCTAGGGCGGACCCAGAAACTGTTAGTCAGGGACCTAAGGGTGTCAAGGCCTCTGTTGTAAATTCCTCCAGATAAAGAGGCCAGAGCTTTGGATAGATGGGGAAAGAAAGTCTATACATCTTCTACCTTAGCTATGAGGGCTTTGAATTGCCAGTTTCATATGTTGAAATATCAAAATTATCTTCTTTCTCAATTGAAGTCTAAGGTGGATGCTCTGGCGGAAGGCATTGAGTGTAAAGAATTACAAGATTTGGTGCATGTTTCTGAACAGGTGGGTAAGCATTCTTTACAATGTGGTTTTGATGCTGTACAGGCCTCGTCTAGGGTGGCTGCCACTGGTTCAGTTCTTCGCATGGCTGAGGGATCAGAATTTATCTGATCATGTTAAGACAAGGATTTTGGATGCTCCTTTACAGTCTGATGTGTTGTTTGGTTCACCTGTGGAGTCAGTCTTGAAGAAAATGGAAGACAAGGCTAAGTCTATGCAGGCTGTTAAAGATTTTTGCAAGTTCAGCCTCAGTTTAGTAGGAATTGGCCTGCTAAGGGGTGGACTTATCCTTCTTATGATTCTCAGTCTAGGGGTAGATCTAGGCGTGGTAGGGGCAGAGCTCAGAGTTCTTTCAGACCTAGAACAGGGAGTTCACCTGCACAATCTTGGGGAGGGCAGGGGCCAGTCCTCAGGCCCAATGACCTACCTTTTCAGCTGCCAGATCCTTCTTGCCTGGCAGCACCTTTGGGAGGAAGGTTGGCACTCTTCAAGGAAAATTGGAATTTGATTACCCAAGACAAATGGGTATTGGATATCATTCACCGAGGTTACAAGTTTTATTTCCATACCTTGCCTCCTTTCAAAGGCATGGACGTTCCTCCTCAGCAAAGATTAGAGGCTCACAAACAAATTTCTCTGCTACTTCAAATAAGGGCCATACAGCGGTTCCTCTGCCAGAAGTGGGCCTAGGATTTTATTCTCGCCTGTTCCTAGTACCAAAGATGGAGACCAATCTTGGATTTATCTATCCTCAACACATATCTGGACATTCCCAAGTTCAAAATGTTGACGTTACAACAGCTTTTACCTCTGCTGGGCAAAGATCACTGGATGGTGACTCTGGATCTCAAGGAGGCTTACCTTCATGTTCCTATCAGGCTCAGTTGCAGAAAGTATCTGTGTTTTCGGGCTGGGACTTCTCATTATCAGTTCTCTGCATTGCCCTTTGGCTTATCTAGAGTGTTCACGAAGGTTCTGGCTCCAGTGATAGCTTTCTTCAGGCTAAGAGGAATACAAATTTATCCTTATTTGGACGATTGCCTGATTCTGGCCCAAGGAAAGGACGAACTTCTTCATCATTTACAGTATGTGATAGCAGTGTTAAGATGCCTGGGGTATTCTGTGAACGAAATAAAGTCCAGTCTAGTACCCTCTCAGGACATGTGCTTTCTGGGTGTGAGACTGAATACAGCATCCCAGATGGCCTTTTGACCCCGGACAAACAAAAGAATCTTTCTCTTTACTTCCATCAATTGTCTCGTCAGTCCAGGCTGACTGCAAGGACAGTCCTTCAAGCCTTGGGGTTCATGGCATCTTGTATTCTGGTACTTCCCAATGCCAAACTGCATATGAGGAAGCTACAATGGTATCTCAAGAATGTATGGACACAGCACTGCCAAGATATGGACACTGTCATTCAGATAATACCTTGCATTCAAAAGGAATTTTTGTGGTGGGCTCAGGAATGTCACCTAAACAAGGGACTCTCTGTGACCCGGCCAGAGTCAGATTCTAACGACAGATGCCTCAGACAAAGCTTGGGGAGCTCATCTAAATGGAAAGTGGGTACAAGACGCCAGACTTCAACATCTACATATCAACTTGAAGGAGATGTTAGCAGTCCAATTTGCATTAATAGCTTTCAAGGATTTACTTCTTCCAGGGCAGGTGTTGGTTCTAACAGACAACACAACTGTCATGTGGTACATCAACAAGCAAGGGGAACATTCTTATCCTCTATGCAGACAAGCAATGATTTTGTGGGAGACTGCTCTCAGTTTACAGCTAAATCTTCAGGCAAGGTTTCTGCGAGCACAGAACTCCTTAGCAGATGTGTTGAGCAGGCAAATTATGGATCCCCATGAGTGGAAATTGGATCCTCATGTATTTCAGAAATTGACAGTGTTATGGGGAACTCCAGACATAGATCTGTTCGCTTCTCCACTAAACTACCAGCTGCCAAAGTTTTGCACAAAAGGTTTCATCCCACAGCCTGGAAAGTGGATGCTCTCTCATTCAATTGGAGCAATCTTCATGTGTATGCCTTTCCACCTCTGCCTCTCCTCCCAAAGGTACTCCTGAAGGTCAGACAGGACAAGCCAAAGATGATTTTAATAGCTCCAGATTGGCCTCGACAGCACTGGTACCCATTACTGAATTCCACACCTGCTGTCTCAGGAGAACAGTCATTTACTCAATGTCAAACTTCACTCTCTACATCTAACAGCCTGGCATATTCTGTTTTAAACCCTGGAGGGTCTCAGCTTCCACAGCAAGTTTTGAATGTTATTTTGGAGGCCAGAAGGCCTAGTACAAGGAAAGTGTACTCAGATAAATGGAGGAATTTGATGTTTCTAAGCCTAATTTAAGTGTGGCTCTTCAATATCTTACTGAGTTACTGGACAAAGGTTTGTCCTTCTCCTCTATTAAGGTTCATGCTGCAGCAATTTCTGCTCACTATGACTGTGACCCACCATTGTTTTCTCATCCTTTGTTTAAGCAATTCCTTAGAGGGCAAAGAATATAAGACCCCGAGCTCCTACTCCTGCTTGGGATCTCAATTTTGTGTTGGAGAAACTCACTCTACAACCTTAGTTGAAATATTTATCATGGAAGACTGCTTTTTGTTGGCCATTACAGAAGGGTTTCTGAATTACAGGCCCTTGCTTAATTTTCCATAAGGATAGGGTATCTTAATCCTTCCTTTATGCCTAAAGTGGTTTCTAGTGTGGCTTTAAACCAAACTATTCATTTGCCTACTTTTTATGCAAACCCCCAAAATAAAGGGGAAAAGATTTTGCACACTTTGGATATACACAGGCAGTTGCGATATTATTTGAGCAGAACTAAAGGGTACAGGCAGTCTCAGCAGTTATTTGTTTCATTTGCTTTGGGTTCTCAGGGCAAGCCTGTTTCAAAACAAACTATTTCTAAGTGGATTGGTTTTTGTATTGCTTTCTGTTATTCTCATCATGGTGAGGAGATTCCAGCTGGGATTAGGCCTCATTCCACTAGGGCTACTGCCACTTCTACAGCTTTTTTAAGGGGGGTGGCTACTAAGGATATTTTGGAGGCAGCTACTTGGAGTTCAGTGCATACTTTCTCTAAGCATTACCACCTTCCACTTTACTCTAAATCTAGGGCTGGATTATTTTACAGGGCATTTCTGCTTTGGGATTCTACCCATATGTAAGGACTGCAGCAATGTGAGATGAAGAACATAGTACAGTTTTGTACCTACCATAAATGTAGATGTTTCCCTCCTTCCCTCTGTAGTTAGAGGTGGTGGTGTGGTTTGGGTTGTGAATATTGTAAATATTGTATATAGGATTAGTGCAGGGGTGGTTGGTTGTTTTGCTGTCTTTGGTTTTGGCCTTTGATGTCAGTCTTATATGTAAGGACTGCAGCAATGTGGATCTTCGAACATCTACATTTATGGTAGGTACAAAACTGTACTTTGTCTATCTCGCCTTCATTCTTGCTGGATGGGTTCGGAGCCGATCCTCGGCTCCGACTCAGCCAATACTAAAGCTCGAGAGCTAATTCCACCGGCTCGAGGCTCCCCTATATCCCACAATGCTAGGCGGTAACTACTCAGATCTCGTTTGCCGCTTAGCTGACGAGGTGCTTTTCTACCGGCTCTGGCAGGTTAGTGAAGAATTTAATTCTAAATTTTTCAAATCTTAGACCCCTAGTACCCTTTTTTTACTAAAACTTTTAGTTTTAAATTCCCCTTTTCCTGGTTCGACAACTTTGTTGCCCTTAATTCCCTCCTTTATTCCCCTTTAGTTTTAGTCCTTAGGCCCCTTCTAGTCCCCTTGTGTGACTGGTAATTTATTTTTATTTAAGGCCTGTGTGTGTGTCTGTGTGTTTCTTGGACCTTTTACTATGTCTAAGGAATCTAAGGTCTCAGGCTTCAGGAAGTGTGACTCGTGCTGTCAGAAAATGTCTCTGACAGACGGTCACACTTGTGTGTATTGCCTGGGACCTTTGCACCTGCAGGACTCTTGTGCTGTTTGCCATGGTTTTAGCCCTAGAGTCCTGCAGGAACGCAAGAATAAATTAATCTTGCGTGGCTTATTAAAGCCTGAAGGCCCCCCAACTCAGTCTGTCGGGTAAGCCTTCTAAAACTTCCAAACAGTCGGTTCCGGGTTCTGAGTCGACTTCTGGAAATGTAAAGTCTGCTTCGACATCGGCTCCGGCCGGAGCCGATGTTTCCAAGCCTCATACTGTTCCCTCGGCAACGGCTGGAGCCGAGGTTGATAAAACTCTATTGGCTCCGATACTCTTGGAGCAACCTTCTGCACCAGGATCCCTCTTCTTTCTGAATGGAGCCATAGAACACATTCCTCACAGTCTTCCAGGCTATCTGACCACTGGCCCAAATGCTGCATAGCCCAACTCAGCAGTCAGTGGCTAGTTCTGTTCCCCAATGTATTCCTCCTCAGACTCCTTTGAGTTCGGAGTCGGGGCTCGTCGGAGCCATGACTGTCAGTGCGTCGGATCCGATATCTTCCCTTTCGGCTCCGTCTGCTCCGATCTCCTCCTTGGAGGGATCTCGGTGCCGAGCTTCCCTCCTCGGCTCCGAAGGGGCGAGTGGCATCGGACCCTTGTCTGACCCCGCTCTCCCTCTCGGGGCTTCGGCGCTGGTGAGTTCGGCTCCGACATCGGCCTCGGAGCAGTCCCTGTCAGTGCCGGGGGGGGTCCTTGTCTCTTTGGAGCGGGGACCTCCGGCCTTGCCTGATAGGGGTGCCTTCGAGGTCATGCGGAGCGTGCTAGAACCAGAGTCTGTCCCACAGTCTGCTCCGTCAGCCCCTCCATCTTCAGTGCCTGCGGTGATTTCTACCCACGCCCTTGCATTAGACCGTAGAGAGCCAACTTCTCAAGTTTTCCCATTGGGAATTTTCTCCTCTTCCGAGGCCTCTCATGACCCAGTAGGAGATCCCCCTAGGAAGAGGCAGTGCAAGAGGAAGCACATAGACTCCCCTGAGTCTGTCACCTCTGACACTGACTTAGAGGAATCTGAAGGTTCCCCTCGATCCACCTCTGAGGATGTCTCCTTTGCTGACATCCTTGAGATCCTGAAACAGAGGGGGAACTGGCCAGCCCTTAACCCTTCGGAGGATGAGTCGGTGTATCTTGAGGCGTTTGGCTCTCCCCTTCTACCTCCTGGTTGTCCCCTCCCTTTGACCCACTTGTGGAAGTGGTGGCAAGGAAGGCCTGGACGGCTCCTGATTCAGTGGAACCCACCCCGAGGAGGCCATCTAAATTTATTACTGCCCCTAGAGATAAAGATTTTTTATCCAAAGGTGTCTCCGTTGATGCCATGGTGGTGGCTGCGGCCACTAAGAAGGAGTTAGCCGATCCTTCGGTTCCTGTCCATCCTTCTAATAAGGAATCTAGGACCATGGACAGGTACGGTAAGCAGATGTTCTCATCAGCGACCTTTGCAATGCGGTCGCTGAACTACTTATGCCACTTCACTCGTCTCCAGAGAGATTTACTCAAGGATATGAGTGAAGTGATAAAGGATCCTACAGCTGAGGGGTTCCAAGACAGAATGAACTCCCAGTTGGCAACCCTGAATTCCATCGTTAACTTCTCCATGTGGCTTATCTCATATGCTGCGGATGGGGCGAGTAGAGCCGCAGGCACAGGTGTTGCCTTACGACGTCACGCCTGGATGCGGCTGTGCAACTTTACGGACCCTTTCAAGGCGTCCTTCACCAATTCTCCCTTTGATGGATCATCCTTGTTTGGTCCACAGGTGAAGGATACATTGGCCAGGTGTGAGGTAGAAGGTAAGACTCTCTCTGCCGTAGGAGTCTGTTTTTCTACCCCTTCTAGACCCTATCCCAAAGGTCAGAGGGGAGGAAAGGTGTGGTTCCGTAAACAATCCCAGGGAGTCTCATCTGACACACAAGGTCGATTCCCCTCTAGAGGCAGAGGGGGGAATAATAATAATAGACGCCGCCCTAGAGGCAGAGGAGGTCCGCAAAACCAGGGTAGCAGAGAAACGTTCTCTGATAAACCCTTTCAGCATCCCTGAGGGGCTGCCCCGGCTGACCACCTTCGGAGGCAGTCAGGGGAAGGTTATCCCTGTACCCAAAAGCCTGGCTTTCCCTTACTCAAGACAAATGGATACAGTCGATCATATTTGAGGGTTACAAAATTCCCTTTATTCACATCCCATCCCAACCCAAAGGATCCCTTCCAGACGTTCCACCCAGTCTAAGGGAACAAGCAGCATTAGAAATTTCAAAGCTGCTATCAAAGAGCTATCCAATCAGTCCCAGCAGACCAGCAAGGATCCGGAATCTACTCCAAATTCTTTTTGGTGCCAAAGAAAACGGGACTGGAGACCCATACTAGATCTCAGCAACTTAAACAAGTATGTCAGAGAAAAAAAATTCCGGATGGTCACGCTACAGTCCATTCTACCCTTCTTGGGTCAGGACAATTGGATGTGCTCGATAGTTCTTCAGGACGCATGCTACCACATCATGATGAACAGACGCTCCAGAAGATTTCTCCGCTTCAGGCTGGGAGCCAGTCACTACCAGTTCAGGGCCCTGCCCTTGGTCTCACTACCGCCCCCCGTGTGTTTACCAAATGCATGGCAGTGGTCGCGGCTCACTTGAGACGTCAAGGATTCCAGGTGTTTCCATATTTAGACGACTGGCTCCTTACCGCCACCACCAGACATCAGCTTCTTCTATCCAGGGACTTCACCACCCAAACTTGCCAAGCTCTAGGCATTTCAATAAATTTAGAAAAATCTGCCTTGTCGCCTTGTGGTGCCTATGAAAGTAATAGACTGACCTTAGACATACTCAATCTTTCAGCCAGACTCACAGAGCAGAGAGTGTCAGACATTCGAAAACAAGTTTCCCTTCTCTTACAATGCGACAAAGTCAAAGCCAGACTAGTTTTGAAGGTGTTAGGACTCATGGCAGCAGCTATTCCCTTTCTCCCCTTAGCTCGCTTCCACATGAGGATCCTCCAATGGATGCTTTTTACTCAATGGTCCTTCCAACAGCTCCCAATGTCCCATACCATATTGATAACTCAATCATGCAAGAATCAACTGTCTTGGTGTATCACATCACCTCAGGTTCTCCAAGGAAGACCCTTCACTCCCCCCCCCACCAGTCGCCACGTTGACAACAGACGCCTCCCTGATTAGGTGGGGGGGCATTATCAGGGCAGGACAGTCCAAGGCACGTGGCAACCTTTCGAGTGCCACTTGCACATAAATGTCTTAGAGATGAGAGCAGTGCTTTTAGCGTTGCAAGCCCTTCACGACTCTCTTCCCACTGGGACTGTTGCAATTCAGATGGACAATATGTCCGTAGTGTGGTACATCAACAAACAAGGCGGAACCAGATCATACCCTTTATGTCGAGAGGCACTCAGACTTTGGCAATGGGCGATCTCTTCTCGCGTTTTCTGATAGCAACGCACATTCCCGGGAAATCCAACGTGATTGTAGACAAGTTGAGCAGGGCAATTCTCATGCCCCACGAGTGGTCTCTGAAGAAATCAGTTCTAGAAGAAGTATTCCTAAGATGGGGCCACCCTTGCTGCGATCTTTTTGCTACTCCCCAAAACAGCAAGTGTCACGACTTCTTCAGTCTCTTCCCGTTACCAGGCCATCCCACCAGAGACGCTCTAGTCCACGATTGGCCCCGGGGACTTCTATATGCCTTTCCCCCTTTTCCACTGATATCTCAACTAATTCAGAAAGCCATCGCTTTGAGAGTGACAATGATCCTCATTGCCCCTTACTGGCCTCGTCAGATATGGTTTCCCTTTCTTCATCGTTACCTTTTGGAGCAGCCGTGGCATCTGGACCCAGTACCAGATCTGTTAACCCACCAATCGGGTCAGCTGCACCAATCTCTGCATTCTCTAAACCTCACAGCGTGGTTTCTCCGATTCCGACCTTAGCCAGGCTTCCCTCAATATCTCGATCGGTTCGAGATATCTTGATAGCCTCTCATAAATCTTCTACCCGGAAGATTTATAATAGCAAATGGAAACGCTTCTCTTGTTGGGCAACATCAAAAAACATAGATCCCTTTACTGCACCTATCCAGTCTATTCTAGACTTTCTAGCAGAGCTCTTTCATTTAGGATCATCTTCATCTACCATTAGAGTTCAACTGGCTGCCATATCTAATTTTCATGTAGGTGTCTCGGAGTCTAGCATCATGGCTCACAAACTCTGTAAAGCCTTTTTAAGGGGCATATTTCTTCTCAAACCTGCAATCAAAGATCCCCCGCCTCAATGGGATTTGAATTTGGTTCTGGCATCCTTAATTCTTCCCCCCTTCGAACCGGCGGCTTCATGTTCTCTGAAGTTGCTTTCTGGGAAGACACTTTTTCTGGTAGCTATAACTTCAGCGAGAAGGGTATCTGAACTCCATGCTCTTTGCAGTCACCTTCCTTACTTAGTGTTTCACAAAGATAGGGTATCCCTCCGTACTAATCCATCCTTTTTACCTAAGGTTTCCTCTCAAGCAAACCTAAACCAAATTATTGATCTCCCCGTCTTTTTCCCTAACTATTCAAACAGGTCGGAACAAAAGCTACATTTTCTGGATGTTCATCGCCAACTTAGATATTACTTAGACAGGAATAAACAATTCAGGAAATCTGATCAACTGTTTCTGTCATATGCAGAAGGGAAATTGGGCCTTCCTGTTACTAAAGTATCCCTCTCTAGATGGCTCACCTCTACTATTACCTTCATCTATGAGATCAGACATCAAAAACTACCTTCAAGACCTAGAGCTCATTCAACTAGGGCATTAGCTACATCCGTAGCTTTTCAGGATAGGCTGCCAATAGATTCCATTTGTGCAGCAGCCACCTGGGCTTCTCCTCATATCTTCATTTCACATTACAAATTGGACATGGTCTCCAGAAACCATGCCAACTTTGGTTCCACTGTTCTCAAGAGTCTGTTCCGATAGGCCACCCAGGATAAGGTGCTAGGGACGCGGTCCCATCCAGCAAGAATAAAGGCGAGATAGACAACTTAACATTAAGAAGTTATGTACCTACCATAACGTTCCATGTTAGTTGTCTTCTTCTCGCCTTCTTTCTTGCGTCCCACCCTCCTTCCCCCAAGCCTGGACAGACCGATAGGAATTCAGTTTGTGATCTTCCTCTGGAAGTCATCATTCCCACACGTCTTCCACCTCCTTTTTTCCTTTCTTAGGTCTGCGATACCTTTCACGCAGGTGATTATTGAGGTGGGTTTCCCTTCTCCATTCCTTGGAGACTAGGGTTGCTAGGTATAGCTATCAAACGAGATCTGAGTAGTTACCGCCTAGCATTGTGGGATATAGGGGAGCCTCGAGCCGGTGGAATTAGCTCTCGAGCTTTAGTATTGGCAGAGTCAGAGCCGAGGATCGGCTCCGAACCCATCCAGCAAGAAAGAAGGCGAGAAGAAGACAACTAACATGGAACGTTATGGTAGGTACATAACTTCTTATTATCATCCACTGTCACCCCTTATAATTTGCTGTGGGAAGTGACTTCAGTGTTTGTATTATCGAGAGAGGGCATTACATTTTTTTTTCATGAGAGAGGGATTTGGGGAAAAAAGTAGTAGTTTGGTCTTTTTTGGGTAGAGCACGAGTCATGAGTTAGAAAACCATGTTTCATTGGCTGTTAAAGCTTCCTGAATAATTTTTTTTGGAGGTGTACCATGTTGTCAGATGTGCAAATGAGAGTAGAATCATCTGCATATTGTATTAGGATGGCCTGTTTGGATTTATAGAGGGCATTGGTGAAAATGTTTGAGGATGGAAGGAAGGATAGAGCCTTGCGGTACACGGGGGGGTAACTGGGAATTAAGAAAGTGCGTAGAATGCCATTTTACTAACTGATGCCTATTGGACAGGTAGCTTTTGAACTACAAAAGTATGAACTGAGAGAGACCTAGTGAAGACATTTGAAGTAGATGTTTGCACTGAAAACCTGTGTTGAAGGATCTAGACAAGCCTAGAAATAAGGAAGAAAATAGTTTGCTGTTATGTCTAGCTTTATTGACAGTATCTGTATAGGTTAGAAGGGCAGTGCTAGTTCTGTGGGAAGAATGGAAGCCATGTTGTGTGGGGATAGGAGTTCTTCCTGCAGGAGATGGTCTAACAATTGTTTTTGAATCCTTTTTTCAAGTATTGGGCAAGGAGAGAAGCAATTGTTATAGGTCTAAAGTTATTAATATGTGTTGAATTCCCCCCTTTGTGCAAAGGGATAATGTGACTTTTTTTCCCAGAGAGAAGGAATGTGGGATTCCTAGACTGATCTATTTATAAGGATTGAAACATGATAGGCAATGCTATTGGCTGCTATTTTCAGTTACTCGATTGGAAAGTCATCAACTGAAGAAGAGCACAGTTTAAGTTTATTTAAGAGTATTTTTATGTAGGATTTGGGCACAGGTTAGAAGGTGAAAGTGGATGTGGTGATATGTAGCTGTTGTGTAGGGTTGGGCTTAGATGTTGATTAATCCCTGGTTAGAGATGCTATACTATCTGTAAAGTAATAGTTAAACTGTATTGCAGTTTTGAGTGGTGAGTTATCGGGAGAGATGTTTGGTTTGAATTTTTGGCTGAGATGTAAGATTTCTTTAATGGATGTCCAAATTTTTTAGGGTTGTGTTTAGTATTATTCTAAAAGTTATAATAGTATAGTTTTTGTCTTCATTTCTTTGCTTTTTAGTACAGTAATGAAGCAATCTGAAGTTTTCACGATATTGAGGTGTTTTATATTTTTGGCATTCTTTCCATCCTTTTTCTCTAGCCTCCATTAGCATTCTACTCTTTTTGGATAGCAGAATTGAATTATTTGCTTTTAGTCTCCCTTCTAGGAGGTACAAGGCTATGTAGGATATTTAGAAAAGTTGCATTGAATTCATTTGTAGCTTTGTCTAAAGAGAGGATTTTCAGGAAGTCCCAGTTAATAGATGATAGTGTAGTAATGAACATTTCTGGATTAAACTTGAAAAGTTTGTGTGTTTTTTATAATTGTGCTGTTTAACTAGGTTTGTGAGATGTCTGGCTTTTTAATTTTTCAAAGTTTTTTGGGTTTCCAATACCATGATGGGAATGGACTCAATTCCTAAGTCAAAGTATGATTAAAGTTCATGAAATTAGTATTGTTTCAATTTTTTATGCCAGCCAGAAGTGCTCTTCACAGCACCTGCAGATGTACCTAGTATTAACCCCCCCTGCAGTTCATATGGAGTTACATGCATCTGTAACATATCTAAGTATGATTGTAAATACTTTTTTATAAGGCCCATTGCTTTTACTATTATTGGAACTGTCTGGGTATCCTTCTTCCACATTGACCTCATTTCCATCTGCAATTCCTGGTACTTTATGACTTTGTGCATCTCTATACTTAAGGCACTATAGTCAGTGGGTGTAGTAGTTTCAATGATCAGTGCCACTTTTGTCTTCTTTTCATGGGCTTCTATATCTGATTTTCTTGCAAGTGTTTTTGAACTGTTGGCAACGGGTGATCCCATCTGATATGTCTGTTTCTTCCTACTGCTTACCAGTGGGAGTGGTGAGCATTGCAATGCCTAACACTAGAGGAGTGGTTTCCAGCTCTGAAATTGTAATTTTAGCCATTTTGGGCCGATTTCTATTCCTTTCAACTTTTTGGCTTAAAAATGCACGTGTTTGTGCATTTTTCGCATCATGCAGCACCGCAGGGCTACGGTTAAACTATTCCCGGTGCCAGAAAGTCTGCTCTTCAACTTTTCCCCTACAACTAGCTGGAGTCTCAGTAGTAGCACTAAAATCTGAACCCCTGTGACTAGCACTTGCTCTAGAACCTGCTGGAAAGCACTAGGAAGCCTTAAACTGATACAAGTACTCAACTCTCCTTGTTAATAAGGAGAAATTAATCGTAGGCACTAAACAGCCTATAATTGCAAAGTACCTTGCAAAGGTAAGGGAAAACAGCTCTTGTACTTTACAAATAAGCACCTAAACAGGCATGTCCAAGGGTCAGCCTCCGGTGATTTCTCCTGTCCACCTGGTGAATCTGGGCATACTGGGGCAATGCAGCAACTGCCTCATGTACACAGACAACCTGTGAGAGCTGCACTTACATAGCCAAGCTGGAAGCAAAGCTCTCTCCAGCCAAGATTGTGCTAGACAGTCAAGAGGAGAAGGTTAACACCTGCACTACACCTCAATCAAAACATAGCCCTTCAAAACCCACACCATCAACACCCACACATAGCAACACTAAACCCACATATGCGGAGGCCCTTAACATTAACCTGCCCAAGCAACAAGGACCTTCGAAGCTGAAATGAAAACAAACACCAGTCGCAACCGAAGTGACACATAGCTCACAACATCAGTGTGCCACTCAACAACAGCCCCTAAGGCAACACAACATACCCAACACTTTAGTCATAGGTGACTCTATAGCCAGGCACACTGATGTCCCACTCATCAGGCTGAACAAGGAGAAAATTACAGTCCGCTGCCTGTCTGGTTCCAGGATCCGCCACATAACACATGCACTCAAGTCACTCCACAAGAAGTACAAGTACAACTGTCATTGTCCATGTCGGAGTGAGAGACGTACCTCCCTGAACTACATGAAGAGAGACATGGAAGAGCTTGCAGATCATGTGGCCCAGGCAGGTATGACCCTAGCCCTGAGTAGCATCCTGCCTTCGCCCAGAATGATACCACATTATAAGGACAAAATGATTGACTTCAATAATTGGCTAAGCTTCTGGTGTCATTCAAAGGGGATCCAGTATCTGTCTGCCTGGGATGACATGATCGACAAGCCACGATGCTTTGCCAGAGATGGTCTGCACCTATCACCCCTGGGATTCAGGTTACTGGCTAAAGCTCTTGCCACCCCTATAGTGCCTTTTTTTAGGCAAGGACAAAACCACCACCGTAACAGGTACAAGCATGCAAAATCTGAAGGTAATGCTACTCAATGCTAGAAGTCTAAACCTCAAAATGCACTCCTAAAAATGGAGAACATCGATATCTGTGCATTAACTGAGACCTGGTTCAAGGCTTCAGAGAGCACCCCTGCAATACCAGGCTACAACTCTTACCACACTTTTCGGCCACCAAACCAAGACCTAAACACTAAAGGTGGAGGAGTGTCCATATTCACCAAGGATATTCAGATCTCCAGGCTAGTTGCCCAACACAATGCATCTGAAATTCTCCAGGTGCAACTAACGCCAGGTAAGACTGCAATCCAAATTGTAGCTTGCTACAGATCCCCCACCATGCCCCAAGATTCTCAGTACTACTCTCTAAACATACTGGAAAATATTAAGATACAGCCAAACACCCTAATACTGGGTGATTTCAACTACCCTGCCATTAACTGGGAAAACTGCTCTGGGTACCAACACCTTTTCCCAACGGATCTTGGAATTCATAAATTCCAACGCCCTGGATCAGCCAATCCATTGTCCCCCTAGGGGCTCCAATATCCTAAACCTGGTCATTACCAAAATGGGAGATGCTCCACATCAGGGGTCACCCCCTCATTGGTCAGGTCTGAACATAAGCAAATCACCCTTGACATCCACATCCCACCCCCACCCTCCAGTAAGGAAACCTCTGTAAAAAAACTTCTCCAAAGCCAACTTCATGCTACTCAAGTCAGAAGTGACAAACTTCATGACACCCATGCAGACGAGAGCTGAAAGTTCAACTGCTGGATCCTACACTAAGGCACTGTACGAGCACATCCACTCGTGTATGAATTGTGCCATCCCAAATAGAACCTAGACGCTCTCCTCCAAAAAAAGGAAGCCAATCTGGTGGTCCCCTGCCATAAACAAACTATACAACAGAAGGAAGAAACTTTTGCAGAAAAGAAGAAAATCCCTGGATGCAAAAAATTCCCTTACCAGCCTCAGTAAGAAGCTGAGATCCCTCATAAAATCCTCCAAAGCTAGTTACGAAAATAAAATTGCCAAAGATTCCAAAGACAACCACAAGGCATTCTATAGTTATGTCAAGAATCTAAATGGCAATGCTCACATATGCTCTGAGCTACAACAGAATGGCATTAAATATACTGATCCCAAGGATATTGCCAATGTCCTGGCAGATCGATTTAGTGCCAGCTTCACTCCCCTAAAGGGCCCATCTCAATACCAGAAGATTCCCAAATTCCGGTAATCACGGCCACACAGGTAGAAACCGCACACTCCAAAGCTAAGAATACAGCATTCATGGGACCAGATGACATCCTGGGCTGTGTACTACATGAACTATAAAATGAGCTGGCACCTCACCAAAGTGTCATGTTTAATCATAGCCTCACCTCAAGCTTTGTGCCCACTGAGTGGCACACAGCTACAGTTATCCCACTCCACAAGGGGGGATCCACCTTGGATCCTGGGAACTACCATCCCATCAGTCTAACGAGCCTGATCTGCAAGGGCATGGAACGCATTATCATGGAACATATAAACAAAGACATTGGCAACCTTCAAACACTGGACCCCACTCAGTTTGGGTTCATGAAGGGCCGATCTAGTCTCCTGAACCCGAATGACTTCTTCGAATCGGTCTCCAGAGCTGTGAACGAGGGTAAGGTGGTCCACACAGCCTATCTGGACCTCGCCAAGGCCTTCAACACCATCCTCCACTCTGGAATCATAGATAAACTTACTAAGCTGGGCATAAATCCCTGCGTCACTCTATGGGTTGCCAACTGGCTTACTGACAGAACCCAGACTGTAAAAGTAGCCGACTCCAAATCCATCTCCAGACAAGTGGAGTACCTCAGGGTTCAGTCCTGGGACCGCTCTTGTTTGGCATCTACTTCTCTGAAGTGCATGCCAACACTAAGGGACTCTGGCTAACCAAGTTTGCAGATGACTGCAAACTGGGAGTCATTCATATTCTACAAAGGGGCCTTACAGAAACAGTTGCTTGGTGCCAGAGCCATGGGCTCAAGCTGAATGCCAAGAAATGTATAGTTATCCTTTGGGAAAAAACATGTACCCATGAATTACCACATAGGTGGCAGTACACTAAACACTGAAAGTGTGATGAGAGACTTAGGGACACAGGTGGACAGTGGTCTCACCTTCAATAACCACATTGCCACAACAGTCAGGAAATCCTTATATGTGGCACACCCCATCACTAAGGACTTTTCATTCAGAAAAAAGGAGGTCATTGTCCCACTGTACTCATCCCTCATTAGACCCATTATAGAGTACAACACCCCATTTGGTATGTACCTCACCAGACATCTGCAATAGCTGGAAAGGCCACAGAAATACCTTACTGAAAGAATCCCAGCCCTAAAACAGATGCCTTATGCTGACCGTCTAAAAAAAACTCCAGCTATACTCTGTGGCATATCGTCTACTCAGAGGCGATCTCTGCTTAACATACAAGGCCATGTCAAACCCTGAGCTGTTGCACATGTTCCACTCAAAGAAATCCCAATCCCTCAGGGCCACATGCTCCAGGGATCTAAACCTTGTCATCAGAATGAACAAAACATGCTGGAGGGATAGGTTCCTGACCCAGAGACTCCCCCATAGTCTGGAATTAGACTGCCCATACATGTCAAGCAGAGCGCCTCCTTGGCCCTCTTCAAAAGGAACCTTAATGATTGGATTGGAGATAGGAAATTCACCCCAAGGATCACGTCAGTCGCCCTGCTAGAAAAGGGTCCAGGGAAGTAAATATTGTGGGAAGAAATATCCAGGGAATTGTTATGGCTGGCTTCTATAGGCCCTTGGGACGATAGCCTAGTATCAGCCTATGAACCTATGTTCATTGAACTTTGTAATCCAATGTGTACATAGTCCACTATCTTGGGATGCCAATATCAACCTTTTGTCTTTTGGTTTAAATTCACCTCTCCTTAACCATTCCAATGTTTGATCCTGATTAACATGAGGTTGTTTCTAGAGTTTTCTGTACTTGCAACTATATTTTTGGATTTTCCACTTGTCTTGCTTTCTCATTTGATCTTTCACCTTATATCCTTTCTTTTGCTGTTTGGCATATTAATTTGCTGCCTGATTTTTATCTACTTCTGGTTTTATTTCCATTCCTGCTTGACACCGATATGCTTCTGCTAAACTAAGCACTGAAGTTATCTTAGACTTATTCTCCTCCTGTTTTAAAACTTTCGCTATGTTTGAGTCTGAGGTCAACAGGTATGTATGCAGTCCTACGATTGCATATCTTTACATATAGTCAGTTTCAAGGAGTCCCATACCTCCTTCAGAATGTGGAATATGTAGTCTTGGTATAAACTGATTTTTATAAATAATTTGAAAAGCATGAAGCATCCTTCTTGTTTTCCTTTTCTACTGATCCAACACCTTTTGGGTGCAGTCAGTCACTCCAAAACTATAAGTTAGGACAGGAAGAGCAAGTTAATTTATAGCTTGGACTTTGTAACTAAATGTCAGCGCTGTTTTCAGTATTAATTTTCATCTTGTGAAGTATTCTTTACTAAATTTTATTCGCATTTGTTCATGTTTTATTGTTAATCCTTCATTTTCCAAATATTTATACACTCCCTCTTGCTCATGTTCTTTTGTGTCACATTTCTGTCCCAGGCTGACGTTTTCTTGGTACTGCAGCTTTCCTGCTTTAAAGGTTGCTTTTGCACATTTATCAAGACCAAATGACATGCTTATATCATCTGAAAAAGTTTTGATGACTTGCAGTTGTGCTTTCAGCTCCTCATCTAATGAACTGTGTAGGTTTAAAATCATCCATGAAAAGAAGATAAGTCATTACACTTTATTTTCTGGGAGCCAAATTGTAGCCATGACCTAATTTGTTAAATAGCTTAATGGGTTAAGGGGCAAGACAAAAGAGCAGCAGTGACAGATTCAGCTTGTAATATCCACCTTTGAACTTTTATCCCTGGAATAGTAAATTGTCCTTTATCATAGCTTAACTGCAAAGTGGTTTGCCACTATTTCATGGTCACTGTGATGTAATCAGTCAGTGTAGAGTATATCTTATAAATTTTTAAGTACTTTTTTATCCATGAATATGGGATACTGTCAAATGTTTTTTTTTTTGTAGTCTATGCATGCCATACTTCGATTCTATCCCTTTTTGCAGTTCTCCGTTATGACTTTATATAACAACAAATGATCCTTTGTTCCATATGACTTTCTTTTGTTCTGTTACCATGATTGAGTTTTCTTCTAAATGACAGACTCTTGTCTGCCTCAATTCCAGTGTATAGTTTATATGCTGTTGGAAGGCAAATTATTGGTCCATAGTTTTTAGGATAGCTTACAGGTTCACTCTTAAATAGGAGTATTGTTTTTCCAGTTGTTAACCAGGTTGGCTTTTGTTCAGGATGCACATATAAAAAATTCTTACACATGGCTAAATCTTCATGAAAAGATGTTAATACTTACAGCCAGAAGTTGGGTACTGTATCTGGGCCTGGTGTTTTCCAATTAGAAATTTTCTTAACTTTGTTTCAATTTCTCTGGTCTTTACTTCTATCCATTCAGTTTCTTTGTGTTCCACAGGACTGTCATAGATATTTCTCTAAAATCATTTTTTTTTTTTGGTGGTGTTTCAATTCCTTTTACCTTGTTTCTCAATTCTCTATTAAGACTTTTTTGGGTCATCAATAAATTGCTTATTTTGTATTTTTCCTTTATATTTATCTGTATATCTTCTAAGGTTTTCTGCCTGTTGTGATATTTTTAGTTTATTATTTGCAATAGTGCACGATAGATCCTGATCTGTTCTGATGCTGCACATTGCTTTTATCATGTCTTTCTGAGTATTTTTATTGATCTGTTCCTTCTTTTGTGTTCTTCTGAAAGTGATATCATGTCTTAATTGCTTTGTATTTTTCTCTATTCGATATTTCCATGATGACATTTGATTTCTTTCCTTCCTTTTCCTTACTGCCCTGTGTTTTTGTTGTAAACTTTATCTGCTATTAATTTAGCTGCACAGTAATATATCCTATTTACTACTTTTATATCTCATGAATCTATATGAACAGTCCTAATTAGTGTGGTCATTTGTTTTATCAAACTTCTTTTTGGATTTTATTGACTTTCTTAAATCTATTTCTTTCTTTGATCTTAATATGTCTGTCCATCTGTATTAAGTTTAGCAACTCTTCTCTTAGAACATTTTCTTCTAAACTGAGGACACAGTTTTTGATGTTATTCGTGTTTCACTTTTGCAGTCATCACACTTGGGTTACCTGCCTGCAGGTAGCCCTCAGTCGGCCCGAATACCAGAGACTTAGTATTTCTGTGCCGTTGCTGTCACTCCAGGACTTGACAGCAGGTCGTCAGGGGTATAAAAACAGGCAGCTGACACCATTACATAAGTCTTTCTTGCCGAGGAGTCCAAAGCAGAAGCAGTTTGCACGAGTGCTGGTCGGCCGCTATCTAAGTTTTCGTTTCCGAATTGAATCATCCTGAAGTCTTCTAAAACTAAGTGCCCCATTGGGGATCCTTTTTTCTTGCTCTAACCGATGTCAGAAAAGGTTAACAATTGTCTTGCCTGTGGAAAACAAATACCACACCGAGATTTCCATTCTGACTGCATCACCTGTTTAGGCCTAGACCACGACGTACCTTGCTGTCAGTTTTGTGCCTTGTTCAGCGCCCGAACTATTCATCATCGGGCCATTATTGTCGCTAAATACTTTCATTCTCAATCTCCGTATTCTGAAATGACTTCAGTAAGCCATCCGACTACTGATCTTCCGAAAAAACGTAAGGATAAAGACAGAGACAGACCGCACAGGTCCAAAACTGCTGATGACACTTCCATTAAGCTAGTTGTCAGTTCACCTGTACTCAGTGAGGTGCTTTCGCAGCTCCTCTTGCCTGTTTCAGTGGATTTGCAAGCCTCTACCGGGACCTGTTCAGTCCGGTATGCCGAGAGACTCTTCTTCGACTACGGATGTCTACCTTGGATTGCTCCAGAGCTGCTGAGCAGGAAAAGGCTTCTGAGGAAGTTCTTCGCACTACCAATATTCAACGCAAACCGACAACTTCTTTTGCATCTTCAGTTCTGTTTAAAACTACAGAGTTTCTAAGGCCAAGAGTATGCTCTACGTCTAAATATCCGACAACCAAACCTCTAGCACCCGCTTCCTTGCCACAATATCAAATGCTTAAAATGGCAGAAGACCTTATTATGCTAATTAGGGGAAGCCAGTCCCCTACTAAGAGAAAGAGACCTGACCCCATCAGCTTTAACAGACCAAGAGTCCAATGACTCTTTGGTATCTGATTATGAAGACATGCCTTTATCTGCATATGAGGATTTGGATGCAGAGGAATCCATTCCCTCTGCTTCTCCTCCAGAGGGATTTTTCTTTCAGGGAAACCTTGCTTACTTTAAGAGAGCATTTCCACTGGGAATGCCAAGGCTATCCTCAGTCCAAAAAGAGACTCAGAGAATTTCTAGACTTGCCACAACATAGGCCTTTAGCAATACCCCCAGTCCTGGATGTTGTCTATGATGTCTTTATGGAATCCAGTCTAACTCCTGATACTTTACCCCTTGCTCCTAGGAAACCAGACAGGTACTACAGAGTTCCTGACTCTGACAAATTCCTTTTCAAAAATCCTACTGCTGACCCAGAGGTCATCTCCCAGGGACCTAAAGTATCAAAGTAACTACAGCTAAAAATCCCACCCCTTCGGACAGGGATTCCAGAGCTTTAGACAGATGGGGTAAGAAAGTATATACCTCTGCAACTCTCACCATTAGGGCTTTGAATCGCCACTTTCACATGCTAAAGTGCCAACAACATGTCATGGAACTTAAGCAAATATTAGCTACCTTCACAGACTGTGCAGAAAATAAAGAATTACAAGAGCTTATGCATTCTGCAAGCCAAGTCAGCAAGCATACTTTGCAATGTGGTTTTCACGCCCTAGAAGCATCTTGCAGGGCAGTAGTCACTGGTTCTGTACTGAGAAGTCATGCTTGACTTAAGGTGCAGACCTTGCCAGACCATGTCAAATCAAAATTATTAGACACTCCTTTGAACAAGGACAATCTGTTTGGCACCAAAGCAGAAGAGGTTCTTCAAAAGATGGAAGAAAAAGCTAAATCTATGCAAACAGTCAAAGATTTCTTGCAAGTACAGCCTCCTAGATTCAGTAGGCATTGCCCCTCGAAGCATTGGTCCTTTCCAGCCCCCTCAAGGCCATCTCAAACCAGACCGAGGGGTAATGCACCCCCCCAGACTTCAGTCTCAGGGTATGCAGAGATCTAAGCAATGGAGTGCCTTCACTTCACAAACAGGGAGTGCTAAGCCTCCTCCTTATGGAAAGAATTTGCAATGACTTCTCAACTCCACTTCCCATCTCTGCCCAACTGCTCATGCCCCTAGGAGGAAAACTTGCCCACCATGCAAAAAACTGGACTTCCATCACCAAGGACCGATGGGTCCTCAACATTGTATCCCAGGGGTACAGATTTTACTTCCACTCTCTGCCAACCCCAAAACGGTTCCCAGACCTTCCTGCAAACCAGTGGGCAGAAGCACAAAACCAAATTCAATCCCTGCTCTCCATAAGGACTATTCATCCTGTTCCTGCAGAACAGATAGGTCAAGGGTTCTATTCCAGACTTTTCCTGGTACCCAGAAAAGAGGGCACTTGGAGCCCAATCCTAGATCTTTCCATTCTAAATAACTTCCTGGTTGTACCACAATTCAAAATGCTCACCCTTCAGCAGCTTCTTCCTATGCTGGCCAAAGACACCTGGTTAGCCACCCTAGACCTAAAAGAAGCCTATCTGCACATCCCTATCAGGGACTCATGCAGGAAATACCTAGGCTTCAGGGCAGGATCTATGCATCATCAGTTCTCTGCATTTCCCTTTGGCTTATCCACTGCTCCCAGAGTATTCACAAAATGCCTGACTCCAGCCATTGCGTACTGCAGACATAGAAAAATTCAAATGTACCTGTACTTGGACGACTGCCTGATTCAGGCAGACAGTCAGAAATGCTGTTACAACACCTGACATTTGTAAAAAAAACCTTCTAACCTCCCTGGGGTACACTATCAACAAAAAATAAATCAAAACTAGTCCCCAGTCAAAAGATTGTATTCCTGGGAGCAAGCCTGGACACAGCATCCCAGATGGTATTCCTTACTCCAGAAAAACAAGCTTATCTGACAGCCTTCTTCACTCAAATGGCCACCAGAACCCAGCTATCCGCAAGGAAAATTCTGCAGGCTGTAGGGTTCATGGCCTCTTACATACTACTAATTCCATATGCCAGACTGCATATGAGGAAACTTCAGTGGTACTTAAGAAGTCTTTTGTGCCAACATTCTTAGGACCTGGAAACTTTCATTCCTATCATACATTGTCTAAGGACAGAGTTTCTTTGGTGGGGAGCAGCTTGCAACCACAACAAGGGACTTCCCTTTACTCTACCCCATGCCACCCAGATCCTAACCACAGATGCATCAGACTATGCCTGGGGGGCTCACCTGGACGACAGGTGCATTCAGGGCCACTGGAGCCCAAGTCAACTTCATCTGCACATCAGCCAAAAAGAGATGCTAGCTGTTCAACATGCTAGCTTTCAGATCCCTACTCTCACCAGGACCCCTGCTAATAAAAACAGACAACACCACAGTCATGTGGTACAGCAACAAGCAGGGGCGAACCCACTCTGCAGGCTAGCCATGGCCCTGTGGAGCATGACCTTGAACATGCAGGTCCATCTGCAAGCTCAATTCCTGCCTGGCAAACAAAACTCACTGGCAGACAACTTAAGCAGAAATCTCCTAGACCCACACGAGTGGCAGACTCCAGCACCTTCTGCCTTCTGAGTCAGAAATGAGGGACCCCAGAGGTGGATCTCTTTGCCTCCCCTACAATCACCAGCTCAGCAAATTCTGCACCAGGACACCTCACAGCAGGGCCTGGAAAGTGGATGGCCCTATACTTCGTGGGTAAACCTCTCAATCTATGCATTTCCCCATCTGCCCCTTCTCTCAAGAATATTTCTGAAGATAAGATAGGACAGACCAAGGGCAGTCTTGATTGCCTCAGACTGGCCACACCAGCACTGGTACCCACTACTGCGCAGCCTGTCACTGGTGCCACTCTGGCACCTACCCCAGAGCCTGACCCTCCTCACACAGCAGGGGGGGGTAGATCTTGCATCCACATCTGCAAACCCTGAATCTGGCAGCCTGGCTTATTCTTTGAAATCTCCATCAGTGACCAGCCTAAGCAAGCAGGTGCTGGACATCATTCTGAAGCCAGAAGACCCAGTACAAGGAAATCCTATGCTTATAAGTGGAAAAGGTATTGCTCCTGGATCCAATTTAAAGGAGAGGACACAACTCTGCCCTCCCTACCTTTAATCCTGGATTACCTAGCAGATTTACTCCACAGATGCCTATCCTTCTCCTCCATTAAGATCCATGCCTCTACCATGTCGGCTCCTTACAACACTGAACCACCCCTCTTCTCCCACCCTTTCATCAGTTTCTGAGAGGGGGCAAACAACTTAAGGCTACCAAGGAGCGCACTCACCCCTGCTTAGGACCTTAACGTTGTACTGGAAAAGCTCACACTACCCCCTTTTGCTTCTGCAGCTTCAGCATAGTTAAAATTCCTTTCTTGGAAAACAGCATTGCTTCTGGCCATCACTTCAGCTAAAATCACAGGCACTAGCTAAAATGTTGTCTAGCCCTCCTCAACAGGTATCGGCTCCATTCACCTCCCTTTCTGTTCCTCCTCCGACTCCATTGAGCTTGGAGCCGGAGTTCGTTGGGGTTCGAGTAGTGGAACTGTCGGCTCCGATAACCATATCTCCTTCGGTTCCGACGTCTGCTCCAATTACCTCGATAGTACCTTCCATCGAGGGATCTGGACGCTGGGGGTCCCTCGTCGGCTCTGAGGGGGGTGAGTGGCATCGGACCCTTGTCCGACCCCGTTCTCCCTCTCGGAGCATCGGTGCAGGTGAGCTCGACTCCAGCATCAGCCTCGGAGCCATCCCCCTCGGCGGGGAGAAAGATTCTTATTTCTTCGGAACCGGAGCTTTCTCTACCTCGAGGCAGGGATGCATTTGAGGTCATGCGGAGTGTGCTGTCCCCCGAGTCAGCTCCACTGGCTCCGTCCCCCGTAGTGTCTGTGCCAACCTCTGCTCCTCCTCTGGACCCCAAGCGTAGGGAACCGATGCTCCAGGACACCCCATTGGGTGTTTCCTCTTCTTCCAAGGTCACCCCTGATCACTCAGAGGAGCCCCCTCGGAAGAAGTGCAAGAGGAAGCACATTGACTCCCCTAAGTCTGTCACTTCTGATACAGACTTAGATGAATCGGAAGGGTCCCCGAGATCCCATCTGAAGATGTTTCCTTCTCGGACATCCTGGAAATGCTTAGGCAGAGGGGGAACTGGAATCCCCTAGCCCCTACCAAGAATGAGTCTGTATTCCTGGATGCTTTCGGTTCCTGACCTTCCACCTCCTGGGTTTCTCTGCCTTTTGACCCACTTATGTCCGTAGTGGCTTGAAAGGCTTGGTCAGCTCCGGACACAGTGGAACCAACTCCGAGGAGACCTGTTAAATGTATTACAGCTCCCCCAGGATAAGCAATTCCTTTCTAAAGATGTTGATGCCATGGTGGTAGCAGCAGCCACCAAAAAAGAGTTAGCAGAGACCTCTTCATCTGTTCATTCCCCTAACAAAGAGTCTAGGACGATGGACAGGTACGGAAAGCGAATGCTTCAGCGACCTTCTCCATGAGGTCACTGAACTATCTATGTCATTTTACTTGACTTCAAAGAGATCTCCTTAAAGAGCTTTGGAGATACCCTTCAAGATCCTACAGCTGGGGGAGTACAAGCCAAAGTAGCTTTCCAGCTAGCGGCGCTTAATTCTGTAGTTAACTCCTCCATGAGGCTCATTTCCTGTGCAGCCGATGGAGCGAGTAGAGACATGGGCATGGGTGTAGCCCTTAGGAGGCATGCATGGATGTGGCTGTGTCACTTTGCAGAACCCTTTCGAGCGTCCTTCACCAGTACCCCTTTGATGGCTCCTTTCTCTTTGGGTCACAGGTGAAAGACACCGTTGACTAGGTGTGAGCAAGAAGGCAAGACTCTCTCTGCCGTGGGAGTCCGTTTTTCCACTCCCTCTAGACCTTACCCCAAGGGTCAGAAGAGTGGGAAGATGTGGTTCCGTAAATCTCAGGGAGCCTTACCTGACACACGTAGTGATTTTTCCTTCAGAGGCAGAGGGGGAAACAATAATAATAGACTACGCCTTCGTGGCAGAGGGGACCCGCAGAACCAGGGCAACAGAGAATCTTTCTCTGATAAGCCCTTCCAGCATCCCTGAAGGGTTGCCCGGCTGCTCACCTCTGGAGGCAGCCGGGGGAAGAATTTCACTGTACCCAAAAGCCTGGCAAAATTTAACAAAAGACAGATGGGTACGGTCCATTATATCCGGAGGTTACAAAATTCCCTTCCATCAACCCCCTTTACAGTCAAAGAAGACCCTTCCAGATGTTCCACCTAATCTGAAGGAGCAAGCAGTAATATAAGTTTCAAAGCTGCTAGAAAAAAGAGCCATCCAGGAAGTTCCCGCAGACCAGCACGGATCCGGAACTTACTCAAGGTTCTTTTTGGTACCAAAAAAGACAGGGGACTGGAGACCGATTCTGGATCTCAGCAGACTAAATAAATCTGTACAAAGAACAAAGTTTTGGATGGTCACGCTACAGTCAATTCTACCCTTCCTGGGTCAGGACAGTTGGATGTATCGATAGATCTTCAGGACGTGTACTACCATATCAAGATGGACAGATGCTCCAGGAGATTTCTTCGCTTTCGGGTGGGGGCCAGTGATTACCAGTTCGGAGCTCTGCCCTTTGGTCTCACCACAGCCCCCAGGGTGTTCACCAAATGTATGGCAGTGGTCACGGCTCACTTGAGACGTCAAGGATTCCAGGTGTTTCCATATCTAGATGACTGGCTCCTCACTGCTACCACCAGGCATCCACTCCTACAAATGCGGGATTATACAATAGCATCCTGCACCCAGCTAGGTATTACAATAAATTTATAAAAATCTGCCTTGTTTCCCTGTCAATCTATCACTTACATAGGAGCAGACTTAAAAACAAGGGATATGTTCGCAAGGTTGCCACTAGAACGAGTTTCACAATTCATCAACAAGTGCAAATCCTAATGCAGAGCAAAAGGATCCAAGTCAGGTATGTCCTTCAAACTATGGGCTCCATGGCAGCTGCCATTCTTCTACTCCCACTAGCATGCTTCCACATAGAATTCTTCAGTGGCTTCTTTTCACGCAGTGGTCTTTCCAAGAGCTGCCCATGTCTCACATGATCCTGATCACGGAGGCATGCAAAATACACCTTTTTTGGTGGATGGTCTCCCCACTAGTTACTCAGGGCAGACCTTTCATACAACCCCCTCCGGTAGCCACAGTGATGACAGACGCTTCCCTGATAGGGTGGGGGGGCATTATCTGGGCAGGACAGTCCAAGGCACTTGGCAACCTCACGAGTCCCATCTGTCCTAGAAATGAGAGCTTGTGCTCCTAGCGTTGCAAGCTCTTCAAGACTCTCTTCCTTCTGGGACCATTGCAATTCAAACAGACAACATGTCAGTGGTGCGGTACATCAACAAGCAGGGCAGAACCAGATCCTACCCCCTGTGTCGAGAAGCACTCTGACTTTGGCAGTGGGCGATTTCCTCCCAGTGTTTTCTGATTGCGACGCACATCCATGGGAGATCCAACGTCATAGTGGACAGGCTCAGCAGAGTTAACCTCATGCCTCACGAGTGGTCTCTGAATCAGGAAGTTGCGGATCTTATTTTCCTCAAATGGGGACAGCCTTGCTGTGATCTTTTTGTCACCCCCTTCAACAGCAAATGCAGCAACTACTTCTCCCTTCTTCCGCTTCCAAGTCACATACCCAGAGACGCTGTAGTCCACGATTGGCCTCAGGGACTTCTTTATGCTTTTCCTCCATTTCCCCTGATACCGAAACTCATACAGAAAGCAAAATCATTGGGTTGCAAAATGATCCTCATTGCCCCCTACTGGCCTCAACAGATATGGTTCCCGTTCCTGCACCATTACCTTCTCAATCAGCCCTGGACCCAATTCCAGATCTCCTGATTCATCAGTCAGGCCGGTTGCATCAATCCCTCCAAACTCTCCAACTCACAGCTTGGTTGCTCCACTTCCAACCTTAGCCAGGCTTTCCAGCATTTCCCCAGCAGTCAGTGAGATTATCGTCTCCTCTCATAAGTCTACGACGAGAAAAACGTATGCTAGCAAATGGAAACGTTTTTCTTGTTGGGCAGAGTCCAGGAATGTGGCTCCCTTCTCAGCCCCAGTCCACGAAATTCTGGAATTCCTGGCACAACTTTTTCACTCCGGGGCCGCTTCCGCTAGGATTAGGGTACAATTAGCGGCCATTTCTAATTTTCATATTGGTTTGTCAAATTCTAGCATTATGTCTCATAAGCTCTGTAAAGCTTTTTTTGAGAGGAACATCTCTTCTTAGACCTCCAGTGAGAGATCCCCCTACCCCTTGGGACCTTAATTTCGTCCTAACTTCCTTAATTCTGCCTCCTTTTGAACCAGCAGCATCCTGCTCTATCAAGTTTCTATCTTGGAAGACTCTCTTTCTGGTAGCTATCACTTCAGCTAGGCGTGTCTCAGAACTTCAAGCACTGTATGTTCGTCCTCCCTACCTGGTATTTCACAAGGACAGAGTTGCTGTGAGGACTAATCCTTCGTTTCTTCCTAAAGTCTGCTCAGAAAATAATTTAAACCAATCTATAGATCTCCTTGTGTTCTTCCCAAATCATAGCAACAAGGCAGAGTACAAACTTCGCCAATTGGACATTCATAGACAATTGCGTTTTTACCTACACAGAACTAAAGAATTTAGACAGTCAGACCAATTATTCCTTTCTTATGCCTTAAACAAACAAGGTCTCCCAATTTCCAAGGTGACCTTATCCAGATGGTTGTCCCACACTATTACTTTTATTTACCAGTTAAGGAACAAAGAGTTACCAATTAAACCGAAAGGTCATTCTACTAGGGTGTTGGCCACCTCCATAGCCTTTCAGTCTAGGTTGCCCATGGATTCCATCTGTGCATCTGCCAAGTGGGCAAACCCTCATACCTTTATTTCTCATTATAAGGTGGATATGGACTCCCGGAGCAGAGTTGACTTTGGTACCACAGTTCTGAAGAGTCTGTTCCACTGAGCCACCCAGGGTGTTAGGTGCTAGGGACGCTGTCCCAAACAGCAAGAATGAAGGCGAGATAGACAACTTAACATTAAGAAGTTATGTACCTACCATAATGTTCCATGTTAGTTGTCTTCATCTCATCTTCTTTCTTGCATCCCTCCCTCTGTCCCCCGTCCTAGTGGTTTGAGAGGAGTCCCTTTTTTCACTGGCTGAGTATTCTTTTATTGTTATTCTTCTGGCTGGGTCTTCTTCCTAACCCATTCTAGATATTAGAATGCATGGAACAACCAGTTTTTTGATAACTGGTTTCTCTCTTATTATGTCTGGATTAGCTATTTCAAATGAGATCTGGGTAGCTATTGCTAGGCATCGTGGGATAAGAGGTAGCCTCGAGCCAGTAAACAGCTCTCGAGCTATTGAAGATGGCCGAGTCGGAGCCGAGGATCGGCTCCGATCCCAAACGGCAAGAAAGAAGGAGAGATGAAGGCAACTAACATGGAACATTATGGTAGGTACATAACTTCTTATTATTTTTCATGCCAACTGTGTTTCCCTCAGTACTAATCCTTCCTTTATGCCTAAAGTAGTGGCCAGTGTGGCTCTCAACCAATCTATCCGTTTGCCACCCTTCTTCCCTAATCCTCAAAATAAAGGGGAAGGAATTCTGCACTCCTTGGACATGCACAGACAGCTCAGATTCTACCTGGATAGGAGTAAGCCCTTCAGGAAATCTGACCAGTTATTACTCAGTTTTGCACCAGGGACATTTCAAAATAGACAGTTTCCAAATTGATAGCACACTTTATCCATTTCTGCTACAAACACAATGGAAAACCAACCCCTCAGGGGGTCAGAACACATTCCACTAGGGAAACTTCTACCTCCATAGCATTCCTCAGGAGAGTCCGTACCAGGAACATTCTGGAAGCTGCTACATGGAGTTCTGTGCACACATTCACCAAACAGTACCACCTGCTTGTATTTTCTAAATCCAGGACAGGTTTTGCAACTGCAGTCCTGTAGGGCATACTAGCTAGCCCAAGCTCTTCTTGACTGCCTCCAACCTTTCTTCAGCTTTGGGAATCAACCCAAGTGTGATGACTGCAACAGTGGAACACGAAGAACTTAGTATAGTTGTGTACACTTTATTTTTATTATTTATTTGCATTTGTTTAACCAGGATAGTCCATTGGGCTCGAAGAACCCGTTTTCAATGGAGTCCTGGGGAGAAAAGCTCCACATACAGATTAAACAAAGATGAGGATATACATATACATTTGATGGGATTAAACATAGTATAGTTTATGTAATTAAACATGCAGAGATAGCTAAAAAACACATTTTTTTTTTTTTTTTTTTTTGTGTGTGTATAGAGTTAGAGTAGTATACAGGTAGGCCATGAGTAATGCTACCTGGTGTTTAGACAGTCAGAAGAGAAAAAGATACTAGAATAAATAGTAGGTTATGAAGGGTGAGAGCAGGAGCATTCCCATGTGGAGGTTAGATAAGAGTGGAGTGATTTTTTAAAGGATGGGAGGCTTGTAATGGTACGAATAGAGGGAGGAAGGGAGTTCCATAAGTGTGCTAGTGAGAAGGACAGGAGATTTTGTCCAGGAGGGTGGAGGTGTCTATGAATTTCTATGAGATTTTGATTGTTTGATCTTAGATGTCTTTGTGTGTGGTGCATTTTAAAGGTAGAAGAGAGTGAGGGGCAGAGGGATGGCTGGAAAATCAGTTTGTGAGCATATGTGAGTTGGGTATATGAGAGGTAGTTGGGTAGTTCTAACCATTTCAGTTTGTGGAGTGGTTCACAGTGGTGTGTTGATGATTTGTTAGAAGTGGCAAATTTGGCAATTTTATTGTAACAAGAGGATAGTTTGGTTTTGAGGGAAGATTGTAGGTTAGTAAGAAGGGGTGCTCCATAGAGAAGGGAGGGTAAGAGAAATGTAGTTGAGAGAAATCTTGGTAGCTGAGCTGAGAAAACGATTATGACGGTAGAGCATGCCAAGTTTTTGGTGGGTTTTATTTATGTTTTGTAGTAGATGGGAATGGAATTTAAGCTTGTCATCAATTTGGACTCCTAATAGTTTGGTTTCTGATGCAAGCTCAAGGGGAATGTTATTTTGGCTATAGATGGAGAATGATTTACGATCGATGTTAGTAGATGTCCTTCAAGGATGCATCTGCATCCTAACAAATGGGTTGTCCTGGCCTCAGGCAGCCCTTCGGTCGGCCGGATTCCAAAGTCTGGGTCTGACCTCGGCTGATGTCGCACCTCACCCGACGTCATAGCTGCAGTTCTTCGGGTATAAAGGCATCAGCCGACGCCATTTTCCTCAGTCTTTCTTGCCGCGTGGCGCCAGAAGCAGAAGCTGTTCGCAAGTGCCGGTCGGTCAGAACCAGAGATTGCTACTACCGAAGACTTCTAAAAAGCTAAGTACCCCGTTGGGGACTCTTTCTTGCCTCAGCCGATGTCAGAAAAAGTGAATAACTGTTTAACTTGTGGGAAACAAATACCTCATAAAGATTTCCACTCTTATTGCCTACCTTGTTTAGGCCCAGACCACGACGTAGCAGCTTGTCTAGCCTGTGCTTCCTTCAACCGACGGACACTTAGACGTCGGTCGGAGTTTGCAGAGGAGTTTTTCGGCTCCGCTTTTGCTTATATCATGCCGTCGGAGACTCCGACTTCACATTTAGCTAAAAAGCGTAAGGAAAAGGACCGACACTCATGGTCCGCGGTTTCGGCCGAAACCGCGGTTAAGCCAACCGCGAGTGTCTCTGTTTCGGCTGAAACCGAGTCTGCGGTTCTTCCTTCGGCCGAAAGCATGCCTCCTACTACCGAGGCCTCTTCCAGCATGGCTGAATCTGCTACTGAAATTCCACCTGCTCTTACAGTTTCTCAGGATTTATCAGATACTATCCCCCTAGATGTATCTACTCCTGCACGTGGAGCTGCTAGGCCCCTTGCATCCATGTCAATTAAGGCTTTTGCCAGGGCTAAAGCAGCTAAATCTTCAAAGGCTGTGCCTTCTAAAGCCCCCTCTCACAGGCCTAGCTCTAGTACTCAAATGCTTAGTCTAGCAGAGGATCTCATTTCTTTGATCAGGGGAACCCAGTCTCACCCTGACAGGGCCTCTCACCCCCCTCCAGAGAAGAGGCCTAGAGCAGAGCCCCCTGAGCCAGTTTCTACTGATTACTCCTCAGATGATTCAGAAAATACAAACCCTCCTGAAGGCCCTTATTCTCCATATGAGGACTCTGATGCAGAAGACTCCATTCCTTCTGCCTCTCCTCCTGAGGAATTTTCTTTTGGGGAAACCTTGCATGCTATGAGGGAACAATTTCAATGGCAGGGCCAGGATTTTTCAGACTCTAGGAAAAGGCTTAGGACCTTTTGCATTTGCCACAGCATAGGCCTTTAGCCATTCCTCCAGTACTTACAGTTGTGGATGATGCATTTAATGATGCTTGTACTGCTCCTGATTCACTTCCTCCGGCCCCTGCTAAGCCCGACAGATACTACAGGGTTCGGACACACATTATCACTTGTATAAGGCTCCTTTTGCAGATCCTGAAACTATTTCACAGGGCCCCAAGGCTGTAGCAGCTACCTCTGCCAAAAACCCCCTCCCCTCTGAAAGGGAATCTAGGGCCTTAGAGTGATGGGGTAAAAAGTTTATACTTCTGCTACTCTTCGGCTAGGGCCTTAAACTGTCAATTCCACATGATTCAGTATCAGGAATTTATGTTAGATCAGTTAACTAAAAAACTGTCCTCGCCTGAACCTTTGGACCGAAAGTCTCTTCAAGAAATGGTACATAACATTCAGCAGGTCAGTAATCATTCCTTAAAATGCGGCTATGATGCACTGGAGGCTTCCTTTAGATCAGCTATGACTGGTACATTGATCAGAAGGCATGCATGGTTAAAAGAGCAGTCCTTACCAGACCATGTAAAATCAAAGCTCCTAGATGCTCCCATGGATAAGCACAATTTGTTTGGCTCCCCTGCACAGCAAGTGCTGAAGAAGGTGGAAGAGAAAGCAAAATCTGTCCAGACAGTCAAGGATTTCTTACAGGTCCAGCCACCAAGGTTTAGTAGGAACTGGCCTTCCAAGAATTGGTCCTTTCCAGACACCACCAGAGCACAGAGAGGCAGGAATAGGCGCCCAAGAGGCAGAGGTCAATCCAGAGGTGCCTACAGGGGACGTCAGTGGCAGCCTAACAACCAGCGAAGTACTGCCACAGATCCAGCCACTACCACTTCCACAGGACAATCACAGTGACTTGGCTCTGAAACCGCCTACCAGGGAACAACTAGAAGCACCCTTAGGCGGAAAGCTAGCCTTATTTTCAGTAAACTGGCATTACATTACAGGAGACAAAT
The DNA here is from genome assembly GCF_019279795.1 of Protopterus annectens. Classification (NCBI taxonomy): domain Eukaryota; kingdom Metazoa; phylum Chordata; order Ceratodontiformes; family Protopteridae; genus Protopterus; species Protopterus annectens. The sequence continues at coordinate 33,695,910 of NC_056735.1, read as the reverse complement.
GGATTTTACAGACAATAGACAAAGGTTACAGGTTTCACTTCCATACTCTACCAAGGGAGATAGGAATGCCAAACCTACCTCCAAATCAAAAGACAAACGCTCTACAACAAATAGACCACTTAATAAGGATGAGAGCTATAGAAAAGGTACCGTCTATGGAACAAGGGCAAGGATTTTACTCCAGACTTTTCCTGGTGCCAAGAAAGGAAAACCAATGGAGACCTATTCTCGACCTGTCTGCTCTGAACACATATCTCATTGTTCCAAAATTCAAGATGCTGACCCTACAGCAGCTTCTTCCCATGCTGGGCAAGGAGTCTTGGCTGGTGACTCTGGATCTCAAGGAGGCATACCTGCACATCCCCATACGACTAAATTGCAGAAGATACCTCAGATTTCTTGCAGGATCAGAGCATTATCAATTCTCAGCATTGCCTTTTGGCTTATCTACTGTGCCCAGAGTATTCACGAAATGCCTGGCATCAGTAATTGCTCATTGCAGGCTTCAGGGAATTCAAATTTATCCATACCTGGACGACTGCCTGTTACAAGCGGACAGCAAAGACAAATTAACAAAAGATTTGAAAAGGTTATTCACCTGCTGCAAGCCCTGGGATACACAGTCAACACAAAAAAGTCAAGGCTGATACCATCCCAAAGGATAACCTTCCTGGGTGCAGAACTGGACACATTGAACCAGATGGCATTCCTCACAGCAGAAAAACAGAAGCAGCTACCACTCTATTTCATGACATTAACAACGCAGAACCAGCTTACAGCAAGGAAAATCCTGCAAGCCTTGGGTTACATGGCATCCTGCATAATATTAATTCCACATGCCAGACTACATATGAGGAAGTTACAATGGTACCTGAGGAATTTATGGTCTCAGCACAAGCACAGACTAGAAACCCAAATTCCAATAATTCCATGCCTGAAGCAAGAATTCCAGTGGTGGGCCCAGGCCTGTCAATTGAACAAAGGACTGCCCTTCCACAGGCCTCACCCAAGCCAGACTATCACCACGGACGCCTCAGACCTCGGTTGGGGGGCACACATGGTGGACAAGTGCATACAAGGCTTATGGACTCAAGACCAGATGAACCTACACATAAACCAAAAAGAGATGCTGGCAGTAAAACAGGCAATTCAGACATTCAGACCATTTCTTCAACAGGGTCATTTGCTGATAAGGACGGACAACACCACAGTTATGTGGTATATCAACAAACAGGGAGGCACACATTCATATCCTCTGTGCCGGATGGCAATGGACCTCTGGAATGAACCCCTGAGCCTCAACATTCAGCTCCAAGCCATATTTGTGCCAGGAAAAGAAAATATACTGGCAGACATCTTAAGCAGAACCACCACGGATGCCCACGAATGGATGCTGCATCCAGACATCTTCAAAACCATCACAAGGAAATGGGGACAACCAGAAATAGACCTGTTCGCATCCCCACACAACCACCAATTGGAAAAATTCTGCACAAGGACATACCACCCACTTGCTTGGAAGGTGGACTCCCTATCCTTCAGTTGGGAAAACCTGACAGCATATGCATTCCCACCTCTTCCTTTGATGCACAAAGTGCTACTGAAGATCAAAGAAGATCACCCGAGAATCATCTTGATTGCTCCAGATTGGCCGAGGCAACATTGGTACCCGCTACTGAGGAGTATGTTCCGGGAACACGCATGGCCTTTACCCCTACTGCCTCTACTGCTAACACAGAACAGATTCAAAATCCTGCATCCAAACTTGAAAACACTGCAGCTAGCTGCTTGGAACATTACATAAGGAAAAATAACCCAGATTTATCTCAAAGGGTTAAAGACATTATCTTGAAGGCTCACAGACCCTCAACAAGGAAAACTTATTCAGCAAAATGGAAAAGATATCTCATTTGGAGTGCAACAAAAGGAGTGGAGGCATCATTGCCAAACATAGCTAACATCCTGGAATACTTAGCAGAGCTTTTCCACAATGGTCTGTCTTACTCCTCCATTAAGATTCATGCATCAGCAATTTCAGCAGAATACAACATGGATCCTCCAGTCTTTTCTCAACCTCTACTCAGGCAGTTTCTCAGAGGAATTAAAAATGTAAAGCCACCAAGGAAACCACCATTGCCTACTTGGGACTTGAACTTTGTGTTAGAAAAATTGACACTACCTCCTTTTGAACCAGCAGCAACAGCAGAATTACAGTACTTATCTTGGAAAACTGCATTCCTGCTTGCAATCACTTCAGCTAGAAGGGTTTCTGAATTACAGGCATTAATGGCAGTACAGCCCTTCCTTATCTTCCATCAGGATAGAGTGTCCATGAGAACTAATCCTACCTTTATGCCAAAGGTGGTCTCCAGGGTATCATTAAACCAAGCAATACACCTACCAACATTCTTCCCCAACCCGCAGAACAGGGGAAAGATTGCTGCATACCTTGGATGTACACAGACAATTGCGCTACTACCTGGACAGAACCAAGAACAATAGAAAAACTGACCAGCTTCTGGTAGCATATGCAACAGGAATGGAAGGAAAAGCAATTTCAAAACAGACAGTCTCAAAATGGATAGGAAATTGCATTAGATTTTGTTACTCTTTTCATGGAAAGGCAACTCCAGAAAACATCAGACCTCACTCCACAAGGGCTACAGCCACTACTACAGCTTTCTTACGAGGAGTGGCTACCAAAGCCATTTTAGAGGCTGCTACTTGGAGCTCCGTGCATACATTTGCCAAGCATTATAATCTGACTTTATACTCCAGATCCCGAGCAGGTTTTGCCACTGTTGTTTTGCAAGGTATCTTAACTACACCATAAAACTCTTAGTGCCTCCTTAGTGCCTCCTCCCCCAGTTTGGCTATGGTATTCTACCCATTTGTTAGGACTGCAGATGCATCCTTGAAGGACATAGTACAGTTTTGTACCTACCATAAATGTAGATGTCCGAGAGGTATGCATCTGCAGTCAGGATTGCCCACCCTCCTTCCCCTCTGTGGTACTCCTAGGGTATTTGCCCATCTTGTAGCTAGCTGGGGGAATCTATTATGGTGTATTTGTTTGTATATATGTATATACATGTTTATTTCTATTTGCTCTCTATTGTTTGGAAACATTTGCATTTATCCAAATTTAGCCTTCCTAGAGGGCACCTGGCATCTGGGGCAAGAAACACTGAGGAAAATGGTGTTGGCTGATGCCTTTATACCCGAAGAACTGCAGCTATGACGTCGGGTGAGATGCGACATCAGCCGAGGCCAGACCCAGTCTTTGGAATCCGGCCGACCGAAGGGCTGCCTGAGGCCAGGACAACCCATTTGTTAGGACTGCAGATGCATACCTCTCGGACATCTACATTTATGGTAGGTACAAAACTGTACTTTTTTGAAGGAGTAAATATCATGAGTTTGGTTTTAGCAGCATTAAGAGCTAGATGGTTGTCTTTCATCCAATTTTCAGTGGTGGAAAAGGCATCCTGGGTAAGCTTTAGTAGAGTTGGTATGGATGAGGCAGTGCAGATGATTGTGGAATCATCTGCATATTGAATAATTATTTAACATTATTATATAACAGCTAATAGCATTACCTAACTTTGCTTATTTAGGCTTATAGCCCTCAAAGAATATTGCGACTGTAATCCCTTAGCCTGTAATCAGGTTTTTCTTTACTGAGCGCTACACTGTAGCGCACAGCTGTCTGGAACAGCTCTCCCCTGTGTAATCATATTCCTTACTTCAAAGTCTAGCTAGCGTAATTCACTAATATATAATAGCTATTTTCCTTCTAGCAATTCCCTCCTATTCTGTGTTAATTTTTCGTTTTATTTGTCTTATGACAAGCATTATGCCTTGCAAAACATATTAATGCAATTCTGCTTATGCTTTTGCTGTCGCTTGTTTGGCATTCTTGTCCTACGAATCTTAAAGGTTGTTCAGCCCCTCTGTCTCACAATATAGCTTCCTGTTTAAGCTGAGCCCTTAGCGTTTGAAGCGTACTTTACCTTCCTCAGCTCCTTATTAGCTTCTCAATTGTTTTTGCTATGCTTTTCACTTTGAACGCCACTGCAACCTGAGCGTTTGTTTTATCACCACAATACAGCTTCCTGTTTAAGCTGAGCCCTTTCTCATACTCTCAGTGGTTTCAGCATTATAAGACATTATAGTAGTGATTAAATACCATAAAATACTTCCCTACTATGGCATAACAATCAAGTTATCTATGTTCTATCTGCCCATCTCCTGAAATTGTAAATAATTCTTATGTTAACATATGTAACCGTTTTTCTAAGAGAATTGCTGAGTGTGGATATACATTTTCCTCCTGTTGTAGACTGAATTATATTAGTCTGTTAGAACCATAAAGTACTGTTGCTTAAGGTGTTCATTGCTGAGTGTGAATTGTTAATTATGCTTGTAATATACATTTTCCTCCCGTTGACTGATTTATATTAGTCTGTTTGAACCATATAGTACTGTTGTTTAAGGTGTTCATCCAATTTAAACTGTCTCTACACAACTCTTTTCTCTACAGTCAATATTGCATTTCTAAGCCTTCTATCTTCTCTTTCTCTCTCTATATATTACCAGCACTGTGCTCCAGTTTGTCCCTGCAACAGCTACCTGCATTGTCCCTTCAGGAAGTCTCTGAACATTAGGGCAACTAAGAGAAACCACCTAACATCTCCCTGAAAACTGTGACCTCTGAAAAGGCATTGAACAAGTATGTATTGACACTAACTCTGAAGGGTTACATATTAAGCAACTGCTTCTAAACAAGATTGTAATTTTACTAGTCTTAGCATACTATTAAGGCAGGCTAGCCAGCAGCCTACCCCCCTTCACAGCTTTCAACTTTTTCCTCTAATATTCTAACCCCCTTGCATTATCTGATTCTTCTCTTTTGCACTTTAGTCCCCCTTACCCACCCAGACAAGACCATTGCTATACTATAAATGGCCACCAGGTGGCGCCTCGTGAACTAACTTTCTATAAAGAAAGCTTTCTGATCTGCAGTTGTCTACCCCATATTGTAACCATTCTAAAATAATAGCTTCTGCTCTGTATTTCCTACATATTTTCTGTAAGCTTTCTGTAATCTGACCCCTAGTCATGCTGTTCTTAGTCCCCTGATACACTTATCTATCACCTTTTCTTCTTTCCCCAAGGAATCCTGCCATCAGTGCCCTCTACCCTTACATCCTGCCTCTCTTCCTTCACACCTCTGAATACTGTCCACCTTTCTCCCACTATCAGACTTACCTGTTGGTTTGCTCTCTCTTTACTGATTGTCTCCCTCCACATTTTGCTCTCTTGTCTCTACCCGCTCCGTTTGCCCTGCGGGCTCACTCCGCTCCCATACCCTACCCCCAATTCCCACCCACCCCCACTACCTCTACCTTTATAGCCAGTTAACCACACCTTCTTCCTCCCAAACTATCAAACCCCTCCCCTTCCTCTTCCCATCCCCTCCCACCCCTCTCCATACTCACATGACACCTTCCTCTCATCCTTCTCAAAACAACTTCACACCTCACCAACACCACAACATGTCTCTAAAATATTCATCCCTCCCAATTCAACTGTTACTCCTTTTAACCCTCACTTATTTTTACTCTTACACAACCTTCTCTCATCAACCACTATACCCACTTACATACCACCTTTCATCTCCACACATCAAAATCTCACTACAATAACCAAATCTCTCCTAACCTTTACCCCCTCAGCAACAACCTATGTTTTCACTATAAACTTATCCCTCCTCATAAAACCATCACACCCTCCATATTCTCCATATCTCCCTCTAATCCTTCTACCCACTCCACCCAAACTAAACAACCCAAATACCTCTTCTTCCTAACTCAACTTCTAACTGCAATACTTTTATCTGGTGATATACACCCTAACCCAGGTCCAAACCACTCCTCTTCAAATTCTAAATCCATCCTATTCACATCTCTTAATGCACAAAGCTTAGCAAACAAAATCCCTAACCTTCATGCATGGGTACTCCATAACAAACCTGACATCATAGCCATTTCTGAAACCTGGCTAAAACCCACATTAAAGATGCGAGATATTACCACCAAACTACTCAATCATTAGATCAGACAGATCCCACAAAAAGGGTGGTGGTGTAGCTCTACTCTACGCATCCTCCCTACGCCTAACACCTTACAACAAAATCATTCCCCAGTTTTCTAATGCAGAACTAATACTAGCTCATCTCCAGCTGAATACACACAAATCTATTTCTATAGCCTCTCTCTACATTCCCCCTGGAGATAATATCCCAATACTTGAAAACATCCTCTCCTGGCTATCAAGTAACATCCATAATGAAACTATAATAATGGGAGATACCAATATAAATTGGTCCTCCATACAGTCACCTACACACCCCCTCAACATCAACCTTTTTAAATACTCTCAACTAATCAACTATAACTAGGCCAGCCAAAGACTTCTCAAGTGGCAACATCTTAGACTGGATTCTAGTCTCCCAGCCCCATAACTACCCTGACAGTGGAACACTTCCTGACCCCCTTAGTGATCATCTTCCCATTTTCACTAGACGTCTTCCAACTCCCTTACAAGTTGCTCACAACTATATAACTACCAGATTCCATAAAAACTTCAACCCTGAAGCTTTTTCCAGCAACCTTAAATCTATTTACTGGATTCCCTTAAAAACCCTACCACTCGAAAATGCAGTAACCCACTTTAATACTATCTTCCTAAACATCCTAAATAATCATGCTCCCTTAATAACCAAAAGAATAAAAAGGAAAGCCACCCCCTGGTTAACAAAAAATACACTTACCTCCATGCGACTCAGAGATAAAAAAATGGGCACAATACAAGAAAAACAAATCTACATCAAACCTCAATCAATACAAAACTATCCGTAACTTAGTAAAAAAAAATTATCTCAATAGACCTGCAAAACTACTTTATCCAACTTCAAAACAATCATAAAACTAACCCACAAAAGTTCTGGGCAGGTATAAATTCACTCTTAAAACCTGGTACTATAGAAAACCCAAACCCCAGCCCAGAGTCACAAGACATAGATCTTGCTACCCAATTTAATTCTTTCTTCATAGACTCTATTTCCAAACTTACTTCTTCTTTTACACACAATTCACCTCCTACCCCCTCTACTGACAACCAACCTCCCCCTCCTACTCCTTTGTCTCATTCACCCCCACCTCAACCTCACCTTTTTTCAATTAAACCTACTCCAACTTCTACCATAAGAAAACTCCTACAGAAATTAAAACCATGCACCAATGCCCCTGACAACATTCCCTCATACTATCTCAGTACAGCTGCTGATGCCATTGCCCTTCCTATCAGTATCCTCATCAGTCGCTCTCTCCAAGAAGATCTTGTCCCCGAAACCTGGAAAAAAGATTACATTATCCCTCTACACAAAGGTGGAAATAATACTAACATCTCCAATTTCCGTCCCATATCCATCCTCTCTCCCATTTCTAAAGTCCTGGAGAAATGCATCCACCTTCAACTCCTTCCCCACCTCTTGGACAACAATCGACTAACCCCTACCCAACATGGATTCAGACCCCATCATAGTACTATGACAGCCCTCCTGTCCTTCCTTGAAACTGTGAACAAAGCTAGAGATTCTGGACTCATTGTATCTACCACTCTTCTTGATCTTTCTAAGGCCTTTGATACCATCTCCCATAACCTACTTCTTACTAAACTATCTAATCTAAACCTTTCTCTCACTTCACTCAACTGGTTTAACAGCTATCTCTCCAATAGACAACAAGCAGTCAAGTGGAAAAAAGCTACTTCCTCCTTTCTAAATACCCCTACAGGTGTCCCACAAGGCTCCATTCTGGGCCCCCTTCTCTTTAATATTTTCATTAATGACTTATCATGCTATCCCTCACGCTAATATTATTCAATACCATACATGCACATGCACTTACCATAAATGCAGATGTTCGAGATTATTCACTGCTGCAGTCCTGGTTTCCCTCCCTCCAGCCCCCTTCTCTCACTCTCTCTCTCCTCTCTGTGTATATTACTCACCCTTGCAGGGGTATTGATATTGGTATTTGCTTTTTACTGGTGGTGATTTTCCCACCATAGCTTAGCTCTGTATTGGGTGAGCTCCTGACATTTGGGGCAAGAAAAACTGATATAATGGCGTCGGCTGCCTGTTTTTATACCCCTGACTTAATTCCTGGAGCGACAGCAACCGATGCAGAAATACTAAGTCTCTGGTATTCGGGCCGACTGTGGGCTACCTGCAAGCAGATAACCCAAGTGTGATGACTGCAACAGTGAATACACTCGAACATCTACATTTATGGTAAGTGTACACAACTGTACTTTCTCCATTTCCTGTGGGCATTCTACAGAAAGTTCCAGAGTATCTTCCTATGTCCTAGGTTGATAGGTGTGTACTAGGCTAATGGCCCTGGAGCTTTTACAAGCCTAGCCCATAAAAGTGCCTTGGCATCGTGCCGCACAACGTTGGTTCCCATCTGTTACTCTTTCATATGGGAATTCACTAGCCTATCACTCCACAACATTGACTATGTTAGAGTTGCCACAGTTTCATGTTCTTCCCTTGCTGTGCAACCCCAGCTGAACTTTTGTACTGATTTCCTATGGAAGGCTCCAAAGTATCTTCATATGGCAACTGATCAAATGTTTCTCACTCCACTGGTTTCTCCTTAATTTGGGGATCATTGCTCTGTCTTGCTGTGATGTTGTCAGAGTTGCATTTTCTACAATAAATCCTTCACTTTGTAGGTAATCTGTAATCTCAGATGTTCTTCATGTTTCAATGTTGCAGTCATTACATTTGGGTAATCTGCTGGCAGGTTGCCCTCAGTCGGCCTGAATATCAAAGTCTTGGGTCCTGCGTCGATTGCTGTCTCCTCTTACATGACGTCAGGTCGTCAGGGGTTTAAAACATGCAGCCGACGCCATTTTCTTTAGTCTTTCTTGCCGCGCAGTGCCCGAAGCAGAAGCAGTTTGCAAGTGCCGGTCAGCCTATTCATGGAATTTTCGCATTCGAGTTTCAGAACTGAAGTCTTCAATTAAAGCTAAGTACCCCGTTGGGGAAACTTTTTCTTGCTCCTTACCGATGTCAGTAAAAGTTAACAATTGCATTACTTGTGGGAAGCAAATACCTCATAAGGATTTTCATTTGTACTGTATTCCTTGCTTAGGCCCAGATCATAATGTGCCTTGCTGTCGGTTTTGTGCTAGATTTAACCAATGCACTATTAAGCGTCGGTATATCTTTGCTTCAAAATATTTTGGAAACAGATTTAATTACATGTCGTCAGATAGCAATCCGACTACCAGAGTTCACAAAAAAACGCAAAAAAAGGACAGAGACAGACTGTCGAGGTCCAAAACCGACAAAGCTTCTCCTAAGCCAGTTGCTGGTTCGCCGGTACTCAGTGAGGTGCTTTCGCAGCCCCTGATACCCGCTATGTTCGAGTCGCAGGCCTTTACCGAGACCTATTTGGAGTCCGGCATGCCACATGATTCTCAGAGTATTGTACCAGCGGATGTATCTCCTTCGGATGGGTCCGGAGCCGCTGAGCAGGCACCGGCTTCTGAGGGTGTTTTCAGGCCTCAGCATTTCTATATAAAACAGACGCCAGCTTCAAAGACAAAAGCAACTTCTAAGGCTAAAAAACCAACGCATGAGCCATGTGCTCAGGCCTCTATGCCCAAAAAACAGATGATCAAAATGGCTGAAGACTTAATTACCTTGATCAGGAGTTCCCAACACCCCCCCCGATAAGAGGCCTAGGCAAGACACTGATTATGAATCTTCAGATCAGGTTTCTATTTCTTCTGATCCCTCTTCTGATCAGGAATTTTCTATACCACCCTATGAGGATTCAGATGCAGAGGAATCCATCCAATCTGCATCTCCTCCTGAAGATTATTCTTTTGGAGAAACCTTGCATACTTTGAGGGAACATTTTCATTGAGAGAGTCAGGATTTCTCAGAATCAAAAAAGAGGCTTAGGGATTTCCTTCTTTTTCCTCAGCATAGGCCTTTGGACATACCTCCTGTATTAGACATTGTTGATGATGTGTTTTCGGAATCAAGCATGTCTCCAGATTCTCTACTTCCGGCTCCTAGTAAGCCATACAGATATTACAGGGTTCCTGACTCCCACAAATTTTTATTCAAAAATCCTGCTGCTGTCCCTGAAACTATCTCACAGGGTCCCAAAGGGGTAAAGGCCTCAACAGCTAAGAATCCTACCCCCTCTGATAGAGATTCCAGGGCGCTGGATAGATGGGGAAAGAAGGTTTATACGTCTGCAACCTTGGCAATTAGGGCGTTAAACTGCCATTTTCATATGCTTAAATATCAACAGCATGTTTATGGGATTATTGAAACAGAAAATTATGTTGATTTCTGAATGTGTGGAAAATAAAGAATTACAGGAATTATTGCATGCAGCAGAACAGGTTGGAAAGCATGCGTTGCAATGTGGTTTTGATTCCTTGGTGGCCTCCTGCCGGGCCGCAGTTACTGGATCTGTGATTAGAAGGCATGCCTGGCTCAAGGAGCAAAATCTGCCTGATCATGTTAAAGCTAAATTGTTGGATGCACCTTTACAGCATGATAACTCTGTTTGGTAATAGGGCAGAAGAGGTTTTAAAGAAAATGGAAGACAAAGCTAAGTCTATGCAAACTGTAAAAGACTTCTTACAAGTGCAGCCACCAATATTCAGTAGACTCTGGCCTACAAAAAATTGGTCCTTTCCTGTGTCCGACAGAGCCTCACGGGGCAAATCCAGGCGCTCAAAAGGCTCTAGATACCAATCACAGGGTTCTTAGAGGTCAAAGCAATGGGGTGCCTCTACCTCCAAATCTGGAGGAAACAAAGCACAACCCTACAGTAAACAGTCTCAATGACTTCCCTCTGCCATCACCAAGCACTTATCTTTTGGAAGCCCCCTTAAGGGGAAAATTAGCACTTCATACTCAAAATTGGCAGTTAATAACCCAGAACAAGTGGGTATTAAACATAGTATTCCAGGGATACAGATTTCATTTCCATACCGTGCCAATTCCAAACGGTTGGCCAGATCTGCCACCAAATCAATGGGCAGAGGCACAGAGACAAGTTATGTTCCTCATGGATATGGGGGCTATTCAGCCAGTACCAAAACAGGAAAAAGGGTAAGGGTTTTACTCAAGACTGTTCCTGGTACCCAGAAAAGACCATGCCTGGCACCCTATACTGGATTTATCGATTTTGAACCCATTCTTAGACATCCCAAAATTCAAAATGCTGACTTTGCAACAGCTTCTGCCCATGCTGGGCAAGAACACTTGGCTAGTGACTCTAGACTTGGGCATACCTGCATATCCCAGTAAGGGAATCGTGCAGAAGATACGTCTGCTTCAAGGCTGGTTTTATGCATTATCAATTCTCTGCACTGCCCCTTGGCTTATCTACTGCGCCCAGGGTCTTTACAAAGTGCCTGGCACCAATAATTGCATTTTGCAGACAAAGAAGCATACAAATCTATCCTTACTTGGACGACTGTCTTATTCAAGCAGAAAACAAGAACATTCTATTTCAACATCAGGTGTTTGTAAAAAGGCTTCTAACATGCCTAGGGTACACAATAAATGAAAATAAATCACAACTGGTACCCTCTCAAAAGATAACATTCCTGGGTGCAAGCTTGAATACAACTGCCCAGATGGCTTACCTTACGCCAGACAAACAAAGGCAACTGACTATTTACTTCAAACAGACGGCAACAAAAACCCAGTTGTCTGCAAGACTAATTCTGCCTGCTTTGGGGTTCATGGCATCCTGCATTCTACTAATTCCATATGCAAGACTGCATATGAGGAAACTACAGTGGTATCTAAAAAGTTTATGGAGTCAGCATTGTCACAGTCTGGAAACAATGATTCCTCTCATTCCCTGCCTACAACAGGAGTTTCTTTGGTGGGCAGAGACATGTCACCAGAACATGGGACGGTCTTTCACTCTACCCCCTGCCACCCAAACCCTAACTACAGATGCATCAGACTATGCTTGGGGGGCCCACCTGGTGGGGAGATGCATTCTGGGCATACGGAGCTCAAAACAAATGCGTCTACATATAAGCCAGAAAGAGATGTTAGCTGTTCAGAATGCCCTGACATCCTTCAAGGACTTACTTCATCCAGGACAACTACTGATAAAGACGAGCAACACCACGGCTATGTGTTACATAAACAAGCAAGGGGGTACACATTCCTACCCCCTTTGCAGACTAGCCATGGCATTGTGGGACACGGCCTTGACTTACCAAGTATATCTTCAAGCTCAATTCCTGCCAGGAAAACAAAATACTCTGGCAGACGACCTAAGCAGAAATCTTATGGACCCTCACGAGTGGAACCTGGATCCACAAGTCTTCAGCATGATAACAGAAAAATGGGGGAGTCCAGACATAGATCTTATTTGCCTCTCCCCAGAATTATCAACTGGACAAATTCTGCACAAGGACTTATCACAGACAAGCATTTAAAGTGGATGCCCTATCCTTCAAGTGGAAAAACCTATCAGTCTACGCCTTTCTTCCTCTGCCTCTTCTTCCCAAGGTCTTATTAAAGGTCAGACAGGAAAAAACTAAAATGATCCTAATTGCCCCGGACTAGCCTCGCCAGCACTGGTACCCAATTCTAAGGAATATGTCTCCACTCCCTCCTTGGTACTTGCCTCAAATACCTCATCTACTGTCTCAGCAGAGCAATCAAATTCTGCGCAATCAGCTCCAAACTCTGAACCTGGCAGCATGGCTGATCATGTAATTATTCAAACACCACCTCTCAGTAAATCTGTGATGATGTCATTTTGGAAGCCAGAAGGCCTAGTACTAGAAAATCTTATGCTGATAAATGGAAGAGATTCTGTGCTTGGAACCAAGCACAAGGGACGGACGCAGCAAAGCCAAATATTCCTCAGATTTTACAATATTTGACTGAGATGCTTGACATGGGCCTATCTTTTTCATCAATAAAAATCCATGCCTCTGCCATCTCGGCTCATTACAACACAGAGCCTCCCATCTTTTCTCATCCTCTGCTAAAACAGTATCTTAGAGGGGCCAAAAATTTAAGGCCTCCCAGAAGATCACCAACTCCTGCATGGGACCTCAATTTTGTGTTGGAAAAGCTCACCCTGCCTCCATTTGAACCAGCAGCTACTGCAGATATAAAGTTTTTATCTTGGAAAACAACTTTCCTTCTGGCAATCACTTCAGCAAGAAGGGTTTCAGAACTACAGGCCCTCATGGCTGTGGAGCCTTTTATTACATTTTACCCGGACAGGGTGTCCCTCAGGACCAATCTTTCCTTTATGCCTAAGGTGGTATCCAGTGTGGCTCTTAACCAAACTATTCACCTACCAACTTTTTACCCAAATCCGCAGAACAAGGGGGAGTGGATTCTGCATTCCTTGGACGTACACATACAACTAAGATTCTACTTAAACAGGACCAAATCTCTGAGAAAGTCTGAGCAGCTATTGGTGGCATTTTCTGCAGGATAAGAGGGGAAGGCTATTTCAAAGTGGATAAGCCACTGCATTCGTTTGTGCTATTTGCATCATGGTAAACCAGTGCCCAAGAGAATCGGGTCACATTCCACCAGGGCTGCATCTACCTCAGCAGCTTTTCTCAGAGGGGTGCCAACCAAAGACATTCTAGAAGCTGCTACTTGGAGCTCTGTTCATACTTTTACAAAGCATCATCATTTGCCTCTCTTCTCTAAGTCCAGGGCAGGCTTTGCCACTGCAGTTCTGCAGGGCCTTATAGCCGCTCCTAATGCTATTTAGTTCTAGCCGCCCATCCATAGCTTTGGGATTCTACCCAAATGTAATGACTGCAACAGTGAAACACGAAGAACATAGTACAGTTGTGTACACTTACCATAAATGTAGATGTTCGAGTGTATTCACTGTTGCAGTCCGGGTTACCCACTCGCCATCCTCCTTTTTTCTAGAACTTCTCTTGCCTTCACTATATTCTACAGCCTTTCTGGTGTATTTACTTTTAGATGAAGGTAACGTTTATGTTGTTGCAATTGCATTTATATATATATATATATATATATATATATATATATATATATATATATATATATATATATATATATTTTTTTTTTTTGTTTTGCTCCCCATTTGGGGGGGCACCTGACATCTGGGGCAAGAAAAACTAAAGAAAATGGCGTTGGCTGCATGTTTTATGCCCCTGACGTCATAGAAGAGGAGACAGCAGCTGACGCAGGACCCAAGACTTTGATATTCAGGCCGACTGAGGGCAACCTGCCAGCAGATTACCCAAATGTAATGACTGCAACAGTGAATGCACTCTAACATCTACATTTATGGTAAGTGTACCCAACTGTACTTTTCTATTCTTTAACTTCTCCATTACTAATCCGCTTTTCTACTTTTCCTCTTTGATTTCTCATTTTTTTGTATTGTAAAATTTTCTGTATCCTTTGCCTGTATTTCTGTTCAGATATCTGGTGCTGCTATTTTGTATTCATAGGTATGTACTAGGCTAATGGCCCTGGAGCCTTTACAAGCCTAGCCCATAGGATTACCCTGGCATTGTGCCACCCGACCTTAGTTCCTAGTGCCTCTGTCAAGTAGAGCCACTGGAGTGATCCCCGGGGTGAATTTCCTATTTCCCATCCAGTAATCAAGATTCCTCTTGAAAAGGGCCAGTGAGGTGCTCTGTTTGACATGTATGGGAAGTCTGTTCCATAGCATGGGCAGTCTCTGGGTTATGAATCTGTCCCTCCAGCTTCTGTTGATTGTGGTAATGAGGTTGAGTTATTTGGAGTGTGTGGTGCTGCGGGATGTGGATTTCTTTAGATGTAGCATTTCTAACAGAGCTGGGTCAGACATGGATTTGTAAGTCACGCAGAGATTGCCTCTAAGTAGGCGATATGAGACGGAGAATAGTTGGAGTTTTTTGAGTCTGTCCATATAGGGCAAGAGTTTAAGGCCTAGGATCCTCCTTGTTGAGGTACTTTTGCAGCCTTTCCAGTTGTTGCAGGTGTCTAGTGAGGTACATGCCAAATGGGACATTGTACTCCTCGATGATTGGCCTAATGAGGGAAGAGTAGAGGGAGACAATGACCTTTTTCTTCTTGGATGCAAAACCCTTAGCAATGAGATGTGCCGCACAGAAGGACTTTCTGACCGCAGTGGCAATGTGGTGGTCGAAAGAGTGTTCCCAGATCTCTTATAAATCCTTCTGTGTTCAGTGGACTACCATCAATGTGGTAATTCATGGGAACCAGGTTTTTCCCAAAGGGGATGACAACACATTTTTTGGCATTGAGCTTAAGGCCATGGTTCTGACACCAGTCATTGGTCTCAGTGAGGCCATTCTGTAGGATGTCAACATCACTTGGGGAGTTAATAATAGCTCCCAACTTGCAATCATCTATGAACTTTGTCAGCCAGAGTCCTTCATGTTGGCCTGGACTTCAGAGAAGTAGATACCAAACAGGAGTGGACCCAGGACCTAACCCTGTGGGACTCCACTCGTGATAGGTCGGCAGTCTGACTTGGAGTCAGCTACTTTCACACTGTGGGTTCTGTCTATGAGCCAGTTTGCAACCCACCTAGTGATATAAGGGTTGATGCCTAGCTTAGTGAGTTTTTCTATGATCCCTGAGTAGGGAATGGTACCAATGGCCTTGACCAGATCAAAGTAGGCTGTATGAGCCACCTTGCCTTCATCCACAGCTCTGGTGACTGACTCAAAGAAGTTGACCAGGTTGAGCATGCATGATCTACCCTTCACAAAACCAAACTGTGTGGGATCCAGAGTTTGGAGATTCCCTATATCCTTCTTTATTAGGTCCATGATGATGCATTCCATAGTTTTGCATATCGGACTCGTCAGGCTAATGGGGCGATAGTTCCCAGGGTCTGTAGTTGCTCCTCCTTTGTGGAGAGGGGTGAGTGTAGCAGTGTGCCATTCGGTAAGGACAACACCTGAGGTGAGGCTGTGATTGAACAGGACACACAGGTGAGTTGCCAGTTCACTTTGTAGTTCATGTAGAACACAGCCAGGGATATTGTCAGGTCCCATAGAAGCTATATTCTTAGCCTTGGACAGTGCTGTTTTAACCTCTGCAGCAGTAGTACTGGGTGCCTGGCAGTCTACTGGTATTGTGATTGGTCCTTTGGTAGGGGAGAGAGGGGTAAAGTTGGCACTGAATATGTCAGCCAGTATATTGACAATATCTGTTGGCTCGGTATAGGAGGTACCATTGTGCAGTAGCTCAGAGCAAATCTGGGTATTGTCATGGAGACTCTTTACATAACTGTAGAAGGCCTTGTGGTTGTGTTTACTATCTGCTGCATTTTTGTTTTCATAGCTAGCTTTAGAGGATTTGATGAGGGATCTCAACTTTTTGTTGAGGCTGATAAGGGAGTTTTTCCAGTCTTGGGACTTCACCTTATTCCGCATCAGTTTCTTCCTTCTGTTGTAGAGTTCGATTATGGCAGGGGACCACCAGAGTGACTTCCTTTTTTTGGAGGAGAGCGTCTTGGTTCTGTTGGGTATGGCGAGATCCATGCATTTGTGTACGTTTGTACAGTGCATTGGTGTTTGGTTCGGCAGTCAACTTTAGAGAAGTTTTTCATGGTGGTTACCTTTGCGAGGGTGGGGGTGGGGGGTGGGATGTGGATTTCCAAGGTGATTAGTTTGTGGTCAGATCTAACCAGGGAGGAGTTGACTATTGGTGTAGATCAACGGTCGCCCATATTAGTAATGATCAGTTTTACTCTGCATAAATATTGCTACATATTAAATCTCTTTTTTCTTTTCCATGTCTATTTTTCTTATTCAGATGTCTGCTGTTCCTATTGTTCTTCCTTACTTGAGGTACTTGTTCCATCATGCTGTGGGTATAACCTGTGTTAGACTTTCTACAAAAAATCCTACACTTAACAGGTGTTCTATAACTTCAAATCCACTAATCTTCTGTTTATGTTACCTCTTTTTTCATCTTATGTTTTGTATTATGAAATTTACTGTATCTGGATGCCTTTGCTTGTAATCTTTGGGGCTGCTTTTTTGTATTGATTAATTTGTTTTTCTGTTTTTGAGTGAATGCTGCACCATATCAGATCTCTCTTTGTTCCCTATGTCCATATTTCTTTTTTATACCTTTCAAAAATCTCTAGATTTCATTCTTTATATTTTCACACTTCCTCAATCGCTTTTTTCCAAACGACCCAAGGTTTATTGGCCTGTATAATGTTTTTCATAAATCTTGCGCATTAATGAACACAAATTTGCATTTGAAGCTTTTGACAGTTTTTCTTGTGCAAGTATTTTTCTTTCCTGTTATTTCCCGCTTAATCTTTTTGTGTATCTTCTCTCCAGAAATTCTGGGCTTCTTGCATAATAGTAACAATATATAATTTCTTTCTTATCCTCAGTAATCCACTCTATCATTGTCATGGCTCAGGCCTATCAGTTACTGTGATTTTTATGGACTACTGCTTCCTTCTACAACAGGGGCTTGGTCTGGCCCCATTGTAGGAATGTTTTCGTGTCTTGAGGTTTCTGCACTGTCATTTTTTCCAGTCCTAGCACCAGTGCACTGAGCAGGATTGGGTACTTTTTTTTTATTCTGTGACTCGTGCCCCCAGCTTTTTTTTTTTATTTTTTTAACCTACTTCAGTCTATGATGTATGCTATATAAAATATAGTGTATATATCAGTGTTATCTTGGTGAGGTTTTGTGAAAAACAGGTTCCTCCTTGTAAAGCTACCCACCAAGTCTTGAGGATGAATTTAGTTCCAGTAGTACTCTCCTTTGCTTTCAGATTTATCTCTCCATTTGGACCCCTTTTTAACTGGATGTGTGAGATGTCTGGTCATATAGATTGGGAGTATACTAAGAGAGTGTGTCATTGTACCTTTGGTGGAGTATTTGCTAGGGCCTGATAGTAGGATTCAGTCTAATAGGGAATTTGATGTCTTGCTGTAATGTGTGGGGCTATTGATTAGTTGTGTGATACCATATATGTTCATGGTAGATGTAGGGAAGTTAGTTTGTCTAACTAGTTGATATTCACATCACCTAATAGTATTTTTTCTTGTAGAAATGTTATGGACATCCAATGCAGGATATCTTCCAGTATAGCTGTATTGTAGTCAGGAGGGAAGTTAAGGAATACTTATTTATTTATAAGTTTATTTTGTGGAAAGCTGTAAGAAGCTTTGTTTAACTGAATTTTGGTATTGGTTTGTTTTAAGGGGAAATATGAAAGCAGTACCACTACCTTTGTACTTTATATGGTCATTATGGATGATATATATAATTAGTTATTAGTATAACTTCAGAGTAGTTTAAGCCAATTTTCAGTTACAAAGAGAACATCAGGCTTGTGTTGAGTAATCCAAGCCTGTAGTTCAGGTTGTATTTCTTATGCTTCTAGCATTTATTGCAGCAAAAATTAGATCGCCAGGATTGCGGATTGGCTGTTGTGTTAGAGAAGTGTGTGGGAGATAACTGTTTCTGTGTTTATTGTGATAGGTGGGCCAAGATTATGGTGTATATCTGCTCCTAGAAGGATTTTAGTATATTGGAGAATTATGCATACTTGTTTTTGGAGAGGATTCTCGCAATTAATTTTGGTTTGGTTGGAGCTGAAGCTCATTTAATCAGTCTGTATTTGTGATAAAGGCGAGGGGCAATATTAAGCAGGTTTTGTGCAATGTGTGGAGAGTGTAAAGAGGAAGTAAGGATAGGTGGTTGGGACAGAGTTGAAGGGATGTTGTGAGATATTATTGAGTCATTGTAGGATGAAAGATGCACAGTAGGAGGACAACAGAGGGTAGCTGAAGAGTTAAAATAAGTACAGGAATCTGTATTTTATAGGTTTCAAGTAGTGGGGAAGTAGCAAAGAATAAGGAAACAAGAAGTTGCAGGGTAGTTTGAGATTCAGTGATGGTAGATTCTAATAGCTGATAGAGGACAGGTAAGGAGAGAAGTATGGTCTGTAACAGGAATAGAGTTACATTCTGCTGGTGTCTACTCTGGAATGTAAGTAGTTGAGGGGTATAAGAGGCTAGAGTATAATAAAGTAGTCAAAATAAGAAATGAGGGTTTATTTGGGAAAAGAAAACAATATAATGTGGAATAGATGGGTACTATTAGAGAGGGTTGCGATTATGAATGGGTATAGTGCAAAGCAGTATGGGAGGGAAAAAGATAGTTGAGAATGGGGATAAAAATTAAGTGGAGATAAAAGTAGGAAATAAGCAGAAGTGACTGTATAGAAGTAGTAAGGACATTTGGGGAGGATTTTGGAATGAGAGTCACAAATGCAATCTATGTGTAGGAAGTATGGGTGTTGGGAATTGGGGGTAGAGTAGGGGGAGAAACGAAGATGAGTGTAGCAGGCTTCCCACCCTCAGGTCAAGTTACAACTGAGAGCAATCAGTTTATACCCAATACAAAGCAGTTAACAAAGAGATGCAAAATAATACAGGCAGACGCACACTTCTTGTGACTACTGTCTGGGATTTTCTGTCATTTGCTGAGGCTAAAATAACTGGCATATGCAGTATAGTCTACTGGTCAAGAAAAAGGGAACAATGGCCAACTCCGTAAGTGGTCCTTAGAATGCATGGACTATTTCACAGAGTAGGCATCTATTTAACTGATTCAAGTTAATACACAGGTTAATACACAGCAAGGTTCTTCATAAATGTGCTTACATTATACAATGACAGAATTCTCAGTAAACCTGTAGGAGTACGGTCTTGTGGCAGAGGTCCTGCAGTTCTGAGGTCAGATGCAGTGACTGCAGGCTGTTATGCAATGACAAAATTCTCAGGAAACTTGTAGGAGTAGGGCCTTGTAGCAGAGCGCCTGCAGTATCAAGGTCAGGTGTTATGACTGCAGGCGCTGCTCTTTGAAGGAAGATGTACCATTTTTTTTTAACTCTCTACATTTTGTCATCAGTATAATGTGCAGGTATCTCTCCTCCTCTGTCATTGTAAACGTCTCCAACTCTTTCCCAGATGAAAATGCAGTCTTTCTATTTACTGTTGCTAGTATTTCATCGAAGTTCCTCTATTCCACTGCTCAAGAACTACATTCCTTCTCTCTCTCTCTACTTCCTCACACAACTTGTTGGTGTGACAGACTCTTTCCATTTCTTTCTTACATTTTTCTTCAGGCCGTTGAATCACGTCTATATCACTTTATCGAAATTTTACTACATCAAATCAATAAAGGTTGAACTTTATTGATTGAAGTGGTAGAATATCGAGTAATGTAAAAAAATACATTAATTAAAATAACCAGCGTAGGCAGGGGGGGGGCAAGCCCCCCTGCTCCCCCACCCCCCCTACTTAAATATACCAACTCCGAGACTGCACTACATTGAGGTAAATGGAAATCTCCCTCTTAAGGAAATTTCCGTTTACCTGCATGATGTTCTGAACTTTCGACATTGTCATGCCGACAATATCATATTCAAAATTGTCAGCTTACGACAACGTGAACTAGACCCATTGAATCACCCTGCCCTGATATCAGTGCTTTCATGTTCTGTTAATAATCCTTCATGTGTTTCTGACCATTTCTATTTTGCCTGGTAATTTGGGCATTGGGTTAATTATGCAATTGTTAGCTTTGCCACTTTAAAATATCCGTATATATTGGGTATTCCCAGTACCAATGCTGTTTTGCCATTATATCTTTTTTCCCGGCTTATATGGGTTTCTTGTTGTCCCGTAAGGGTTCATATAACCATTTTGATACTTTGTGAATAAATTGTTTAGAGAGGGTGGCACACATGTGACCTGCATGGAGTACTAATGATAGAACAAACATTTTTGCAGCATCAGCTTTATATTCCACATCCATCTGAACCAATTTCCAAGACTGCATATTTGCTGTAATCTTTTCTAAAATCTCCTCATAAGTATATACCACCTACTCTGACAGTCTGCTGTAACCTGTACCTCCAAGTATCTCACACTGTTCAACATTAAATCACTGTTACAGTAGCCAAAACTTTTTGGGTTATATCCTTCCTAGGATACAATCAATGAGACAGCTTTCAAAGTTTAAGGGCACCTTTCACATGCCCTAACTGCCAGGTCTTGAATCGGCTCCATATAAAAAGACCTTTACTGCTGCCAAAGTGCATTTGTCCACAGTCTTCATGGAACTGACAGTCGGCTAGTCATTCTTCAAGGCTCGTCAAATAAGTACCCTTCTGGGAAAATCTTTCCACAATGTTCTTTACGAAAGTCTGTGTTTTACTGTGAATTTAACCGTTTTAATAACTTTGTTAGCAAAATTATTTTTGTATAAACTGCACTTCCTTGTAGGGTAGTTTTACCTTGTAAATGCTTGTGTGACAAAACTGTGTAAAATCTTTATTTTTAATTACTTATTTACTACATTTTGCTGTAGAGTTAGTGTGTTAATGTCAGGATGTTTTGATTTTAATTTTGCATTTTTTTTTTTTTAACACTTTAAAAATCTTTATTTTTCTGTTGGGATGTTTAGTAACCCTCCCGGGATTTGTTACCCACTTGTCATGCTTCTGTTTTGACTAAACCATGGAACATTTACCAGTTTGTTCGGTTCTCCCTTGTCCCATCTGTAAAGAAAAGAAAATTTCCCTTCAATTTTTGGTGTCAGGCTGAACCATTTGCTGCATCAGCTGCCATTAGGTGACTCTGCAGTAGCTTAGTTTGGTTCCTTGGGCTGATAGTCAGTGACTCTCCATTCTCATTTAGAAGGGCAGGGACTGGAGGTGGGTGTTTGTTTCTTCAGTCAATTCTCCTCATGCTGAAGATTCTGATTCAGAGGACTGTTACTTCAGATTTCCCTCCAAAATAAGCTATTTTTTCTGAGATCTGAAATGAAAGTTATATTTTAGTGGGAACGGATTGAAATCCATATTTCCTAGCAAAAGTTTTATGAGGAGTTGTAACTGCCTGTTCCACAGCCTACAGCTGTCCCTTCTGTTTTATCAGCTTGGAAGATGTTTTCTTAACAGCTTGCATCTTGCCTGGCAGTCAACCTCCTGTTCCTAAAAAGTCTGACAGGTTATACAAACTACCTCAAACCTATGTCTGCTTTCTGATTCTAACGCAGATCCTGCAGGTATTTCCTTATCTAAAACTTTTAACTGCTAAACTGCTTTGTTAATTCTAACTCTGTTCCCTTTGACAAGGATAAGAGAGTTTTTGACAGATTTGGAAAGAAAATTTATTCTTCTGCCACTTTAACTTTCGGAATTTTGAGCTGCCAGGCTCATTGAAAATTTTGCTGCCGCCTTTTGAGAAAATGAGAAAGTAAACTGATGATGATGATCTTCTCTCTTCAGAGGTTAAATAAACTGCTCCTATGATTCTGCTGATAACATCTCCAGAACTGATACTATGGGGTTAGTTATGAGAAGATTTGCTTGGTTATATTCGCAAAACGTACAAGAATATGTTAAAATTGAGATGTTATGTAGTCCAATCTCACCTACATTCTTACCCGTGGATTTGGAGCCGAATGTTAGCTCCGACTCCGCCAAAACTTTTGTAGCTCAAAGTCTTTCTATTGGCTGGGCTAAGATGGTATCCCATGCTGCACTGCTCTATATCCCCAGATCTTGTTTGCCGCTCGTGTAGCTCGGACGTGGTCTCGCTCTTGGCTTTGGCTAAGTACCCTTTTTTCTTCTTGAGAGAATTTATTGCAAACAAAAAGCTATTTTAATAGCTATTGTTCGTTTGGTATTATTTTGTGGAAAAATTGTGTGTGTGATTGTTTCTGTGGTATCCCACTAGCTGTTCCAACGGGCTAGGCCCGCTTCAGTTAGAGGACCTAGTCTGTCCCCTTGCTGCCCTGTGTTACAAACTTTCTGGTCTAAAACCATTTAAATTAGAGGTTTTAGTCCTACCCCCGTTCTTGTGTGTTTCAGAGGATCGTTCGTTAGAGTGTTTTGTTAGTGATAGTTTTTTCCCTCCCTAAGTGTGTGATTTTCCAGTTGGTTCCATACCTGTAATTTTTTGTCTTGGTGATTGGTGGTAGTTGGTTACGATGTCTAAAGATTCTAAGGAGCACAAGCCCTTGGGCTTTAAGAAATGCTCAAAGTGTGGCTATAAAATGTCCATTACCGATGGACATTCTGTCTGTGTATTTTGTCTGGGAGCAATCCATCTCCAGGAGTCATGCAGCTTCTGTCATGCATTTAGTCCCAGGGTCCTTCAGGAAAGAAAGAATAAGTTGATTTTGAAGGGACTTCTGAAACTCTCCTTCGAAGAGGGTCTGGAAACTGCTTCCAGCTCTAAAGCTAAAACCACAAAATCAAAAAAGAGGTCTCCGGCTCCTTCAGTCTCCTCTGAGCCACCGGAGAAAATAGCTAAATCAGCTTCGACATCCTCGGCTCTACCATCCTCTGGGCCACAGGAAGTGTCAGTGCTGATGGAACCGGCGTCGGCTCCAATCATTTTGGAACCTATTCGGAGCCGATCGCCTAGTATTAGGCAAGTATCACCTGAGAGGGAGGTCTCGATCTCCCTCCCTGTCCTCCAAATCCTCCAGGACATTATCGGATGTGGACGTCGGTAGAGTGGTGCAGAGACTCCTTCAGTCGACGGTCTTGGCAAAATTGTTCTTGGCTCCGCTCCAGTCGGCTCCAGAGCCCATCCTGCAACCTACTTCGATACTTCCTCATCCGAGCGCATCCCAGCCTTTGGAGCCGGAGTGCTCGGCTCTGTGTGATGTCTCCAGGTCAGTTCCGATGGCCCCTCCTGGCTTATCGGTGCCGACGTCAGCTCCGACCCAGTCGGCGCCATCCATGGGATTCAGGACTCAGGATTCTTCAGTCGGACCCGAGGGAGAGACTTTGGGACATCTCTCGGTTCCTAGTCTCCCTGTCGTGGCTTGGGAGGCTGGTCTCTCCTTGGACTCAGGGGGGGCCAGCCTTTGAGGCCATGCGGAGTGCGCTGGCCAGATCATCAGCGACATCATGTGGGAAGGTCATTCTGTCCCCTACTACTCCGGTGCAGGTTTCTGATCACCACCTGTCTTTAGACAGCAGAGCCCCAAGGCCTCAGGTTACCCCCATGAGTGGTCCCCAAGTTTCTGAGGGCCCCTCAGAGTGCTTGCCTGAGGAGCCCCCTAGAAAGAAAAAGTACAGTTTTGTACCTACCATAAATGTAGATGTTCGAAGATCCACATTGCTGCAGTCCTTACACTTGGGTAGTCCGCTGTCCTCGGTCGGCCCGAATATCAAAGTATAAGGCTGACGTCGGTCAAGGCGCATTTGACTGACATCAGGACGTCAGGGTACAAATGCGCATGACCGACGTCATATCCTCAGTCTTTTCTTGCCCCAGATGTCAGAAGACCCTAAAAATAAAGGTCAAAACCAAAAGACAGCAAACAAACAACCAACCACCCTTGCACTAATTATATGTACAATATATACAATATACACAATATTTACAACCCAACCCACACACCTCTAACTACAGAGGGAAGGAGGGAAGTAAATTGGACTGCAGCAATGTGGATCTTGAACATCTACATTTATGGTAGGTACAAAACTGTACTATGTTCTTCATCTCACATTGCTGCAGTCCTTACACTTGGGTAGAATCCCAAAGCAGAGGTAAGGGAGGATGGCCAAACTACAAGGAAGCAGGAGCTGCCAAAATGCCCTGCAAAACAGCAGTGGCAAAACCAGCCCTGGATTTAGAGTAAAGTGGCAGGTGATAATGCCTAGAGAAAGTATGCACTGAACTCCAAGTAGCTGCCGCCAAAATATCCTTGGTTGCCACTCCTCAAAAGGCTGTCAAGTGGCAGTAGCCCTAGTGGAATGAGGCCTAATCCCAGCTGGAATCTCCTTGCCATGATGGGAATAACAGAAAGCAATGCAAAACCCAATCCACTTAGAAATAGTTTGTTTTGACACAGGCTTGCCCTGAGAACTCAAAGCAAAGAAACAAATAACTGCTGAGACTGCCTGAACCCTTTAGTTCTGTCCAAATAATATCGCAACTGCCTGTGTACATCTAAAGTGTGCAAAATCTTTTCCCCTTTATTTTGGGGATTTGCATAAAAAGTAGGCAAATGAATAGTTTGGTTTAAAGCCACACTAGAAACCACCTTAGGCATAAAGGAAGGATTAGTGCATAAGATACCCTATCCTTATGGAAAATCAAGAAAGGCTCAACCGCCATAAGGGCCTGTAATTCAGAAACCCTTCTTGCAGAGGTAATGGCCAACAAAAGGCAGTCTTCCATGATAAATATTTCAACTCAGAAGTAGCTGCAGGCTCAAAGGTTGTAGAGTGAGTTTCTCCAACACAAAATTGAGATCCCAAGCAGGAGTAGGAGCTCTTGGGGGTCTTATATTCTTTGCCCCTCTAAGAAATTGCTTGAACAAAGGATGAGAAAACAAAGGAGGGTCACATTCATAGTGAGCTGAAATTGCTGCAGCATGAACCTTAATAGAAGAGAAGGACAAACCTTTGTCCAGTAACTCAGTAAGATATTGAAGAGCCACACTTAAATTAGGCTCAGAAACATCAAAATCCTTTGCTGCACTCTAAAATAAAAATCTCTTCCATTTATCTCTTACACTTTCCTTGTACTAGGCCTTCTAGCTTCCAAAATCACATTCAAAACTTGTTGTGGAAGTTGAGACCCTCTATGGTTCAAAACAGAATATGCCAGGCTGTTAGGTGAAGAGAGTGAAGTTTGACATTGAGCAAATGGCTGTCCTCCTGTGACAACAGGTGTGGAATCGAAGGCAAAGGCCATGGAGGCTTCCGTACCAGACTTCTCAGTAATGGGTATCAGTGCTGTCGAGGCCAATCTGGAGCTATTAAAATCATCCTTGGCTTGTCCTGTCTGACCTTTAGAAGTACCTTTGGGAGGAGAGGCAGAGGTGGAAAGGCACACACATGAAGATTGCTCCAATTGAAAGAAAGAGCATCCACTTTCCAAGCTGTGGGATGAAACCTTTTTGTGCAAAACTTTGGCAGCTGATGGTTTAGTGGAGAAGCGAACAGATCTATGTCTGGAGTTCCCCATGACACTGTCAATTTCTGAAATACATGAGGATCCAATTTCCACTCGTGGGGATCCATAATTATCTGCTCAACACATCTGCTAAGGAGTTCTGTGCTCCTGGCAGAAACCTTGCCTGAAGATTGAGCTGTAAACTGAGAGCAGTCTCCCACAAAATCATTGCTTGCCTGCATAGAGGATAAGAATGTGTTCCCCTTGCTTGTTGATGTACCACATGACAGTTGTGTTGTCTGTTAGAATCAACACCTGCCCTGGAAGAAGTAAATCCTTGAAAGCTATTAATGCAAACTGGACTGCTAACATCTCCTTCAGGTTGATATGTAGATGTTGTAGTCTGGCAGGCCACTTGTCTTGTATCCACTTTCCATTTAGATGAGCTCCCCAAGCTTTGTCTGAGGCATCTGTCGTTAAAATCTGACTCGCCTCTGGCCGGTCACAGAGAGTCCCTTGTTTAGGTGACATTCCTGAGCCCACCACAAAAATTCCTTTTGAATGCAAGGTATTATTTGAATGACAGTGTCCAGATCCTGGCAGTGCTGTGTCCATACATTTTTGAGATACCATTGCAGCTTCCTCATATGCAGTTTGGCATTGGGAAGCACCAGAATACAAGATGCCATGAACCCTAAGGCTTGAAGGACTGTCCTTGCAGTCAGCCCGGACTGATGAGATAGTTGATGGAAGTAAAGGGAAAGACTCTTTTGTTTGTCCGGGGTTAAAAAGGCCATCTGGGATGCTGTATTCAGTCTTACACCCAGAAAGCACATGTCCTGAGAGGGTACTAGACTGGACTTTATTTCGTTCACAGAATACCCCAGGCATCTTAGCACTGCTATCACATATTCCAAATGATGAAGAAGCTCTTCCCTTCCTTGAGCCAGAATCAGGCAGTCGTCCAAATAAGGATAGATCTGTATTCCTTTTAGCCTGAAGAAAGCTATCACTGGAGCCAGAACTTTGTGAACACTCTGGGCAGTAGATAAGCCAAAGGGCAATGCAGAGAACTGATAATGAGAAGTCCCAGCTCAACGCAGATACTTCCTGCAACTTAGCCTGATAGGAACATGAAGGTAAGCCTCCTTGAGATCCAGAGTCACCATCCAGTGATCTTTGCCCAGCAGAGGTAAAAGCTGTTGTAACGTCAACATTTTGAACTTGGGAATGTCCAGATAAGTGTTGAGGATAGATAAATCCAAAATTGGTCTCCACGTGTTCCCCTTCTTTGGTACTAGGAACAGGCGAGAATAAAATCCTAGGCCCACTTCTGGCATAGGGACCGGCTGTATGGCCCTAGTTGAAGTAACAGAGAAATTTGCTTGTGAGCCTCTATTCTTTGTTGAGGAGGAACGTCTGGCATGCCTCTGAAAGGAGGCAAGGTATGGAAATAAAACCTGTAACCTTGGTGTATGATATCCAATACCCATCTGTCTTGGGTAATTAAACTCCAATTTTCTTTGAAAAGTGCCAACCTTCCTCCCAAAGGTGCTGCCAGACGAGAAGGCTCTGGCAGCTGAAAAGGTAGGTCATTGGGTCTGTTTACGAAAGGACTAACCCCTGCCCTCACCTGAAGACTGTGCAGGAGAACTCCCTGTTCTAGGCCTGAAAGAGCCCTGAGCTCTGCCCCTACCACGTCTAGATCTACCCCTAGACTGTGAATCATAAGAAGGATACGTCCACCCTTTAGCAGGCCAATTTCTACTAAACTTTGGAGGCTGAACCTGCAAAAAATCTTTAACAGTCTGCATAGACTTAGCCTTGTCCTCCATTTTCTTTAAAACTGCCTCAACAGGAGAACCAAACAACACATCAGATTGTAAAGGAGCATCTAAAATCCTTGTTTTAACATGGTCAGATAAATTTTGAACCCTCAGCCAGGCGTGCCTGCGAAGAACTGACCCAGTGGCAGCCACCTAGGCAGGCCTGCACAGCATCAAAACCACATTGCAAAGAATGCTTACCCACCTGTTCAGAAACATGTACTAAATCTTGTAACTCTTTACAATCAATACCTTCCTAGAGCATCAACCTTAGACTTCAACTGTGAAAGGAGATAGTTTGGTATTTTAACATGTGAAACTGGAAATTCAAAGCCCTCATAGCTAGAGTGGAAGAAGTATAAACTTTCTTTCCCCATCTATCCAAGGCCCTGGCTTCTTTATCTGGGAACAGGATTCTTGACAACAGAAGCCTTAACACCTTTAGGCCCCTGGCTAACAGTTTCTGGGTCTGCCCTAGGACTCTTAAAAGATACTTATGAACTTCAGGCACCCTGTAATACCTATCCGGTTTAACAGGAGCAGGAGGCAAAGAATCAGGATTAAGAGAAGCCTCTGTAAAACATCTTCCACTACATCCAAAACAGGAGGTATAGCCAAAGGCCTATGCTGGGGTAAAACAAAATTCCCTAAGCCTTTTCCTGGAATCAGAGAAGTCCTGACCTTCCCACTTAAAATGCTCCCTCATGGAATGAAGAGTTTCTGAAAAGAAAAATCCTCAGGAGGAGAAGCAGAAGGAGTAGAATCATCCACATCAGAATCAGAATAAGGAGAGTACTCCTGCAAGTCTTCAGCCGAAGACTCTGAAACATCGAAGCCTGCTCAAAACTCCCTAGCTCAGGCTCCACCCTAGGTCTCTTATCAGGAGGGGCAAAGAACCCTAATCAGAGTAATCAAATCTTCTGCCATTTTAAGCATATGCTTCTTGGGCACAGTTCCAGAAGAACTAGGGGTGACACCAACTGAAGCTAAACCTGGCCTGCCTCTGGGAGAAGCCTTGGAAACAGAAGGAGAGGGCCTAACCACCCTAGGCAGGGAGGGAGTATAGTAACCTGAGAAGCCCCATCACCCTGACCTGCCTCCTGAGAGGCCACATCCTGCAATAACAAGGTCTCTCCTGGGATCCCAAAGAAACCTCCGGTGGAACCACCGGCTCCACCGACACCTCTAAAGAACCGGTTCTTCTAACCTAGGCTTCACTGCTTTGTCCTTGCGCTTCTTGAAGCGGGCGTCGAGCATCCGGCGGCATTTTATAATTGCACCGCTTCCCAAAGACTAACCTGGCACAATCTAATCTCCTCTTTATAGTGCTTATTAAATCTAGCACAAGAGCGACACCCAACAACATCGTGCTCAGGCCCTAAACAAGGAATACACAAAGTATGATAGTCTCTATGCGGTATCTGTTTCCCACAAGAAATACAATTATTCACTTTTTCTGACATCCGGTAAACCACTGAGGCAAGAAAAACTAAAATATTCAACGGGTACTTAGCAGTGCAACTTTGACTCGGTCTGAAACTCCAGCGAAAATTTCAGAACGCCAACCGGCACTTGCAATACTGCTTCTGCATCGGACCATGCGGCAAAAAAGACTGAGGATATGACGTCGGTCATGCGCATTTGTACCCTGACGTCCTGATGTCAGTCAAATGCGCCTTGACCTTTGATATTCGGGCCGACCGAGGACAGCGGACTACCCAAGTGTAAGGACTGCAGCAATGTGAGATGAAGAACATCGTGCAAGAGGAAGCACATTAGACTCCCAGGATGAGTCTCTCACATCAGATACTGTCCTCTAGGAATCGGAGGGGTCCCCCAAGTCATCCTCTGAGGATGTTTCTTTCTCTGACATCCTAGATATCTTGAAACAAAGAGGTGACTGGCCATCCAAAGCCCCTCCGAGGAGGAGTCGGTCTTCCTGAAGGCCTTCAGTGCTCAGCCCTCCGCCTCCTGGGTGTCTCCACCCTTCGACGAGGTCTTGGATTTGATTTGTCGAAGGGTGTGGGAGAACCCTGACTCTGTGGAACCAGTCCCCAGGAGACCCAATAAATTTCTGTTTGCTCCCCCGGGTAAGGCGTTTCTGTCCAAGGGAGTCCCTGTGGATGCAATTGTGGTGGCAGCGGCCCCTCAGAAGGAATTAGCCGAGACTTCTTCCACTGTCCATCCGCCTAACAAGGAGTCTAGGACCATGGCACCGGTACGGGAAGCATACCCTCTCTTCAGCGACCTTTACCTTACAGTCACTTAATTATTTATCTCACTTTACACGGCTCCAGAGAGATCTCCTCAAGGAGCTTGGAGATAATCTCACGGGTAACGTTTCTGAAGTTGTGACCCAGACAGTTAACGCCCTGATGTCTACCCTCAATTCCATTGTTAACTCCTCCATGAGGCTGATTTCATATGCAGCCGAGGGAGCAAGTAGGGCAGCAAGTTCAGGAGTCGCCCTTAGGAGACAGGCCTGGATGCGCCTTTGTCATTTCCCGGAGGCCTTCAAGTCTTCATTTACCGATGTCCCCTTTGATGGTTCCTCTTTGTTCAGAACCAAGGTGAAAGACACCCTCACCAGGTGCGAGCAGGAGGGAAAAACTCCATCTGCTGTAGGAGTCCATTTTTCCCTTCCCTCTAGGCCTTATCCCATTGCCCAGAGGGGTGGAAAAAATGTGGTTCAAGAAATCAGAGGTTTTTTCCCAGTGCACAAGGTGAGCCCCCCTCCAGAGGCAGGGGGGGGGGTTATTCAGTGAGACGCTGCCCTAGAGGCAGAGGAGGCCCCCACAACTCGGGAGACCGCAATTCCTTTTGCAGTTCTCCCTACCGTCGCTCCTGATGGGAGGCCTGACTGTGCGTTTCTGGAGCCAGTCGGGGGTCGAATCTCGTTATACCCGGAGGCCTGGCAAGACATCACCCAGCACCAATGGGTTTTACGAATAATTTCCGGAGGTTATGTCATTCCCTTTTCATCAGACCCCCCTCCAGTCAGAAAAATCCCAGACGTTCCACCCAGTCAAAGGGATTACGCAGCCTCAGAAGTTTCAAAGCTGCTAGAAAAAGGAGCCATCCAACATGTCCCCTCAGACCAGATCGGATTAGAGACTTACTCAAGATTCTTTTTGGTGCCGAAAAGAACAGGGGACCTGAGACCCATATTAGATCTCAGCCGATTGAACAACCATGTACAAAAGTCCAAGTTCCGAATGGTCACATTGCAGTCTATTCTCCCATTGTTGGGAAAAGAAGTATGGATGTGCTCCATCGACCTCAAGGATACTTACTACCACATCAAAAAGGACAGGGCATCCAGGAGTCATCTACGCTTCCGGCTGGGAGCCAGTCAGTTTCCGTTTCGAGCCCTGCCCTTTGGTCTCACCACAGCCCCCAGGGTGTTCACCAAATGTATGGCAGTGGTGACTGCTCACTTGAGATGTCAAGGATTCCAAGTGTTTCCATATCTGTACGACTGGCTCCTCACTGCCACCACCAGGCATCTACTAATTCAGACCAGGGACGCCACTATAAATTTGTGTCAACAGTTGGGCATAACATCGAACTGGGAAAAATCTGCCTTGTTGCCCTCACAGCGTGTCACTTTTATAGGTGCAGAACTAGACACCGTCCTCATGCGGGCATTTCTACCACAGGAAAGAATCAGAGCCCTACAACAACAAGTTCACACCCTGCTCCCTCTGAGAAGAGCGAAGGCAAGATGGGTTCTCCAGCTGTTGGGGACTATGGCCGCGACGTTTATGTTAGTTCCTCTAGCAAGGTTACATATGAGACTCCTTCAGTGGCTTCTCTTTGCCCAGTGGTCTCTTCAACATCTTCCACTTTCTCACCCTATTCTACTTACGGACGTGTGCAAACAGGATCTCAATTGGTGGCTTCGCACCGACAATCTGGACACAGGAAAGCCCTACTTTCCGGCGACCCTGATTGCCACGGTGAC
Source organism: Protopterus annectens (assembly GCF_019279795.1). Lineage (NCBI taxonomy): Eukaryota > Metazoa > Chordata > Ceratodontiformes > Protopteridae > Protopterus > Protopterus annectens. The sequence continues at coordinate 33,664,053 of NC_056735.1, read as the reverse complement.
CATGGATGCCTCCCAGATGGGGTGGGGGGCATTATCTAGGCAGGACAATCCAAGGCACATGGCAAGAACACGAGATGCATCTGCATATCAATGTCCTGGAGATGAGAGCTGTGCTACTTGCATTGCAGGCACTTCAGAGCTTTCTTCCTCTCGGAACTATTGCAATCCACTCGGACAATATGTCAGTGGTGTGGTATCTGAACAAGCAGGGAGGAACCAAGTCATATCCCCTGCGCAGAGAGGCCATGTGAGTGTGGCAGTGTCTTCCCAACGTTTTCTGTTGGCAACGCACATTCCGGGGAAGTCCAACGTGATCGCAGACAGGCTAAGCAGAGCTATTCTGATGCCTTACGAGTGGTCCCTGAACTGTCAAGTTGCGGAACGGATCTTCCGCAGGTGGGGTCAGCCTTGTTGCGACCTTTTTGCCAGCCCCCTCGTTGCCAAATGCAGCAGTTACTTCACGTTGATTCCCCCCTCAGGGGGAGTCACCCAGGGACGCTCTAGTCCATGATTGGCCCTCCGGTCTACTATATGCCTTCCCTCCGGTCCCCTTGCTGTCAAAGGTTATTCAGAAAGCGCAATCCTTGGGAAGTAGAATGATTCTGATTGCCCCACATTGGCCTCGTCAGATTTGGTTCCCCTTTCTCCATCCCTACCTCGTGGATGCTCCTTGGATTCTGGACCCACAACCAGACTTACTGACACACATCAGGGCAGCTCCATCCCTCTCTGCGGACCTTCCAGTTGACAGACTGGCTACTCCACTTCCGTCATTAGTTAGGTTTCATCATTTCTCGCCGGAGGTAGTTCATATTTTATCTTCCTCTCATAAGCCCTCATCCAGGAAGTTTTATTCCAGCAAATGGAAGAGATTTTCACTTTGGGCTCATACCCAAAGGATTGACCCTTACACGGCTCCAATTTCATCTGTTTTGGAGTTGTTGTCTATGCTTTTTCATCAGGGCACAGCGGCTGCCACCATTAATGTCCAATTGGCAGCGATTCCTACCTTTCATGTTGCAAATGAGCCTAGTTTGATGGCTCAGACTCTGTAAGGCTTTCCTGAGGGGCACTCTGCTACTTCGTCCTTCGGTATCGGAACCTGTCATGCCTTGGGATTTCAACTTTGTTCTACAGGCTCTTACTTCATCTCCCTTTGAACCTGCAGCTACTTGTGATTTAAAATTCTTGACCTGGAAGACTTGTCTTTTTAGTAGCCATCACATCAGGCAGATGCGTTTCAGAGATTCAAGCTCTATCAATCAAACCCCCATACTTGATTTTTCATAAGGACAGGATTTCTCTTAGACCGAACCCCTCCTTTCTTCCCAAAGTGGCATCAATCAGTAACCTTAATCAATCCATTGAATTGCCAGTGTCTTTTTCCCAGTTCTCAAACAAGGCAGAGTTCAAATTCCATCAATTGGATGTACACAGACAACTACGTTTTTATCTGCACAGAACGAAAAACCTCAAAAAATCTTATCAATTGTTTGTTTCCTTTTCGGAAAACAGAATGGGGTCTCCTGTTTCCAAAGTCACTCTGTCCAGGTGGATCTCCAGCTGTATTTCCTTTGTTTATTCCTCCGGGGATAAAGATTTACCGCTTCCGGTGAAGGCTCACTCTACTCTGTCTGTATCTACATCTACAGCCTATCAGGCCAGATTGTCTATGGATGATATTTGTGCTGCGGCTTCTTGGGCATCTCCTCACACCTTTGTAACTCATTACAAGTTGGATGTGGTATCTACGGGCAGGTCTTCTTTGATTCCACAGTGCTCATGAGTATTTTCCACTGAGCCTCCCAGGATTTAGGTGCTAGGGACGCTATCCCACGGGTAAGAATATAGGCGAGATTGGACTACATAACATTAAGAAGTTATGTACTCACCATAACGTTCGATGTATGTAGTCCATCTCTCCTCATATTCTTACTTACCTCCCCTCCTTCCCCCTTCCTGGAGGTTCTGGAGGTTAGGTCTGGTTACAGAGCTCCCTTCATTCTTGGTTTGTTCTTCCTTTCCTTGGGTGTTATGCATGGAGAATGAGTGCTGGTGTTCGCAGCAAACTAGATCTGGGGAATGAGTGCTGGTGTTCGCAGCAAACTAGATCTGGGGATATAGAGCAGTGCAGCATGGGATACCATCTTAGCCAGCCAATAGAAAGACTTCGAGCTAGAAAAGTTTTGGCCGAGTCGGAGCCGACATTCGGCACTGAACCCACGGGTAAGAATGTGAGGCGAGATGGACTACATACGTCGAACGTTATGGTGAGTACATAACTTCTTGTTTTTGAATTCAGTGTTGGGCCTTTTTGCTGCTGAGGTACTTAAAAGATTTGATGAAAGAAGAAAATGGATTTGAGGATTGACCTAAATATTTCACCCTTCCATTTGTAAGTTTAGTAAAAACTTCCTAACTCGGAACCCTTTTTCAAAAAGCAATTTAAACAGCAAGGTGCCAACAAGCATGATTTCAAAAAGCAGTGGCAAGGAGGATCTAAAAGGTGAGAGCCTTTTGTAACCTTGAACAGTTCAAAAAGTCAGAGTGACTGCTTGACCATCAAGGGTCTCCTCCACCCTGGCAAATGTATTCCTCGGTGTAGGTCTGCATCTTCCCCAGTGGCATCAAATTATCTCAGACAAATGGGCATGAAAAAGACCCTGAAAACCATCCAGTAGAGGTGCAAATGGTAATGGGCATTCAGAGGATTCTTCTTCCTGTAAACCAAACATCCCTGATCTGATATTGTCCTCATCATTCCTCCTCGCAAATAGGTCTCTTATCCGATCCCTGGATCTGGCTTGGCCTAATCTTCCAGACTTGGATCCGACTCTCAAGCTCCTCCCTTTTACCCATAATGAGCTACATGCACCCAAGCACCTCAGATCTTGTTTGACGCATTCAAAGTCAAGACTGGAGATCCAGTCTCTCAACAATTTATATCCTTTTTCAACCTTTAGCAATTATAATTTAATTAGTGTGCTCCTCCCGTGTGTTAGTGTTCTTGTTTTAAAGTTTGTAGTGTTAGGATTTATACGTTTTTTCTTGTACTGTTTTTGACAGTTAAGGTAGCTTAGGTAGTGTTATAGTGGTTATAGTTGTTAGAGTTGATATTGTTTAAATAGTTTTTCTTAGAATTAACACAGTGTGTTTTTTTTAATGGTTCTTCGTGTGATAGCTGGTAGTGTTTCAGTTAGTGCTGAAAGCTGCTGAAACGTGTATTTGTTATTTTGGTGGGTGTGGCCTGGGTCTGTTTATACAGCAGTTATGGTGGAGAAACCATCTTCAGGTTTTAAGCGACGCAGTTCTTGTGGGCACAAGATCCCCAACCAAGATGTCCGAAAGGAGTGTATCAGCTATTTAGACGCAGACTATCTCAAAGCAATTTGTGAGATTTGTGCATCCTTCAATCCACATACGCTAGCAGATAGGTGCAATTTTATTGAAGGGTCTTCTTCGGCTAATGAGGCTCAGACCCCTTCAATAGCTTTGTCCTCCTCCTCATCCAAGGAGCTCAAGAACAGGTCTCTCTCTGCCTCGCCAAGAGACCCCATAGAGCCAAAATCTAACTAATCTTTGGATCCGAACTCCTGTAATCTGAAGAAGACTGCTGCCTTATAGGATCCACAGGCCTCCTCGGATCTGACTGAGGTTATTGCCATATCTCCTACTGCTTCTTTGTCTCCATTGTTGGGTCCTACTGATCTGGATCCAAGAGCTCGAAGCAAGTCTCCTAGCCGGCTAGGACAGTCTCCTTCACCCAAATCCAGGCACTCCAGGCCTTCCTTGTCAGCCTCTTCCAGGTTCTCTAGAAGTTGATCCAAGGCAGACATGGACAGGATGATGAGGAAGTCCGTCAAGACCCAAATTCAGATGGAGGTAGTGTCGGCTCCATCCCCTATCGGATCAATGAGCTACCCAGTCCATACCATTAGAACTCTTTCTCCAATCCAGTCCTTTGCTTCAGAGTTAGAGTTCAGGACTCCTGAGTGTGTCGGCGCTGGTACCAGGGAAACCACCTTCCTCGACTACGATAGTGCCCCTGTCAGCCCTGTCCCTGTTCCTTCAGAGCAGAGCAGATCTCAGAGCTGGGAGGTTGGTGCTGGGTCCAGGGGAATGGAGTTGGCTCTGTCTTTGTCGGAGCCATCTCTTCTCGGGTCTGATTCCTTCTGGAGGCCAGAGATCCAGAGTGAGTTCTGACCATCTTCTGTTCATTGCTTAAGCTCCAAGGGAGGCGGAAAGTGCTTCTTTGGGCCTGTCAGCTTTCCAAATAGTGGAAAAGGGTATTCTCCCATAGTGGAGACCCATCCTCTCATATCCTGCAGTCCCACCCACCCCCTTTGGATCTCTGTCTTGAACCTACTCATTCTGTCCCAAGTCATCACGTCCCGAGCAGTCTCCAAGATCTTCTGGTCCAGGAAGGATCCCCTTCTTCCGATACTTCCACTAAGTACCCCATGGAGGAAATCCCTGGAAGATGATGTGCAAAAGGAGGCACATCGAACCCCAATGGAGTCATTAAACAAAGACAGTGTCTTTGGTGAGGGAGGAGGATCCCCTCGATCCCCACTTAATGAAATGTCCTTTGAAGATATTCTAGAGATCTTGAAGTAGAAAGGTGGGTGGGTTTGTCCAACCTCCTCCTTCTGAGGAGTCAGTATTTTTGAGGCTTCAGGGTGGTGCCCATCTACATCCTGGGTGACCCCCCCCAGCAGATGACCTCGTTGATTTGGTATACTGCTGGGTGTGGAAGGAACAGACACTATTGAGCCTACTCCTAAATGCCCCAATAGATTCCTGGTCCCACCAGCTGATAGGAAACACTGGAGTAAGGGTCCCATATTTGATGCCATCGTGGTGGCGGCGGTCACTAAAAAAGAACTGGCAGAGGGGGTTGCCAATGTCCATCCAAGTAACAAGGAATCTGGAGTGCTGGACAGGTTTAGAAAGCGCATTTACACCTCAGCCACTTTTGTGCTGTGATCATTAACATATCTGACTCACTTTACCTGGCTTGAGAAAGTTCTGATCAAGGAGCCATGCCTGTGGAGGACCTTAAGAAACTTGCTTCCAAGCTGGCCACTCTGTCATCCATTGATAATTCCTCAATGAGGCTAATATCCCATACAGAGGAAGGTACCTCGTGAGCCGCTGGTTCAGGACTATCCCTAGGGAGACTTGCATTGATGAGACTATGCAACTTTGCAGAACCCTTTAAGGTGTCTTTTGTTAATGTCCCTTTTGGTGGCTCATCACTGTTTGGGCTGTCTGTTAGAGATACACTCACTCACAGCGAAAAGGACAGGAAGACTCCCTCTGCCATAGGAATCAAATTTCAGCCCTCAGAGGTCCTTTTCAAGGAACCAGCATGGAAGCCAGAAATTGTGATCTGATATTGTTAATCCTCGTTCATTCCTTACACATGGGTATCAGTTTCAAGCTCAGAACCGAGCCGGCCATTTTCCAAGCTCACGTCAGCTTCAAACTCCCGAGCTAAACTCCTACCCACAATCCCCCTCTCCCCATTACATCAGATTTTGTTTGGTGCGTTGCCATTCGGTCGTGTCAAGCTACTTCTCTTTAGCTAAGTGTAGTCAGTTGTTGTTGTTTAATAGCTTTACAGATTACTTTTCTGTCAGAAAAGTTCATATTTTATTGTCTCTTACCCTTTTGCATCTAGCGTTCATAATTTCTTCAGGTTTTTCTGCTTTTTATTTACCACTTTTACCGTGAGGTATTCTCTCTTTACCATCGTTGGTAATCCTTTTCCCTCATACCTTCGGGTACTCTCTTGTACCATTGTTAGTACCTTTTCTATTGATTAATATTGCTGTCATGGCAGATAAAGGTAGTCCGGGGTTTAAGCGGTGTTCTTATTGTGGACACAAACTGCCTTTTTCTGATGCACACTCTTTGTGTGTTTATTGTTTGGGAGCTTCCCATTTGTCTGTTGACCCACCCTGTACTATTTGTGAGAACTTTTCTAATAGAACCTTGTTGGAAAGGAAAAACAAGCTGATACTGAAGGGAATTCTAAAATCTCCCTTTTCAGAAGCTATTTCTGGGTCGGAGGTCTCAACCCCTCCTAGAGCCCATAAGAAAACCTTGGATGTTCCTATTAAGGCTAAATCTTTGCCTTCGTCCCCTGGCTGGGGACTCCCGCCAACCAAAACCTAAAAAGGGTAAAGTTTCGGCTCAGGAGCTCTCTGTCAGCCCCAGTGCTTTTGGCGCCTAGACCTTCGGCACCGAGGCCTTCTGCTCCATTAGTGATTTTTGGCTCCGTCTTCTCCTGCATCCTTCTATATATCGGCACCGAGGGGCTCCTTGGTTCAGACCATTACCACTGTATCGGCACCGACTGTTCAGTCGGCGCAGACCTTGACCGCGTCAGCTCTGAGATCTTCCACGGAACCGATGCCTTTATTGTTGACTCCATTTTTGTCGGTTCCAGCTTCGGCACCAACAACCACTTCAGCACCGATCCCTGTGTCGGTGCAGACAATGACCTCGGCACCAATGACTTCTTCGGTGCAGACAACAGTAGTCCAGTCTCTCGGCACCATTGTCCTCGGTGTGGTCAGATGAAATGGGCATAGAGGTCTGCCTCTTCTGTGGACAGGCCTGTTTCTCCCTCGGTCTCCGTGAGGTCCACTAGAAGCCTTTCCAAACATGATGTGTTGCATCTTGTGGACAAGGTACTCTTGGCCAGAGGTATCCCACCCCTCAGGAACTATCCGTCCTTGGAAGATGATCACCCATCTCCAAAGACCCCTTCTTTATTCTCCTCCTTCATTGCCTTTGAAGTCTATGAATATAGGTTCATTCCACCCCTATTTTGTTCCACAGCATTATTCATCAAATCTGGGTTTGACATGGCCTTATATGTCAGGTGTCTGGTCAGATTCAATATAGCACAGTCTTCCCCTTCTGCGGTTCCCTTTATGGATCTCACTAAGGAACTGCAGTTGCCTTCGTGGCAGGAAAGTTTTGCTACGACCCAGGATGTCAGCTGTGACCCTCATAGCTTGCTGCTCCACAGCCATCCAGGGACTCCAGGTCGGCAGGCTTAGGGGAGGGGTGACTCCTGTCCTAGACATACACTCCTCTTCGGGTGGACAAGCCTTCCAACTGATGGAGAAGGCTTTCGCTGCTGCTGGAAATACCGGACTGTCTATACCTCCGCCCTCCTCTGGTACAATGGTTTCACAAGTCGCATCTAGCGGACACCGGGTGCAAGGGCCGCAGGACATATTCCCTCAGGAATCCCCTTTTCCGCTGTCTTCTCTAGCTTCTCCCGCTGAGGAGGTCCACCGGAAAAGTTCGTGTAAGAGGAAGCACATGGACTCCACAGAGGAGTCCCTCACCGAAGACACAGATTTCGATCAGGGGGAAGGATCTCTTCGGTCACCCTCTGAGGTATCCTTTGGTGATATCCTGAAGTCCTAAAACAAAGAGGTGATTGGCAGTCCTCTAATCCAACCTCTGAGGAATCTGTTTTCCTGTAGGCTTTTCGCGCCCGGCCCCCTACCTCCTGGGTTACTCCACCTGCCGATGAACTTGTCCAGCTCATCGTGCAACATGTTTGTAAGGCTCCTGATACCGTCAAAGCTATTCCCCAGAGGCCAGATAAGATCTTGTCCCCTCCTGCTTCGGATCCCCATTGGTCCAAAGGTCTTCCTGTGGATGCTTTGGTGGTGGTGGCCGCAACAAAAAAGGATCTGGCAGAAGAAGAAATCCAGGCTGTCCATCAGCTTAACAGAGAGTCCCGGGCCCTGGACAGGATGGGGAAGCGCACCTTTGCTTCAGCGACCTTTGCTATCAGGTCCCTTAATTATATGGCACATTTTACCAGGCTTCAAAGGGATCTGGTTTCTGAGCTTTCTGAAACCTTGGCTGGTGCCGTGTCTGATGAGGTCCGTGACAAAGTGGCCTCTCAGCTGGTCACCATTGAATCTATGTCCAACTCCTCTATGCGACTGATATCTCATGTATCAGAAGGAGCAGCGGGTTCAGCTGCAGTCTTGAGACGACACGCCTGGATGCGCTTGTTCAACTTCGCAGAACCCTTTAAGTCTTCTTTTCTTAATGCCCCCATTGAGTCCTCCTTGTTGTTCGGGCCCAAAGTTAAAAGCACACTGGCCAGATGTAAGCAGGACGGTAAGACTCTTTCTGCCATAGGTGTCCGTTATTCTTCCCCTCAACATGCTTTCTCCTGAAACCAAAAGAGTGGGAAGATATGGTTCAAGAAATCTCTGGGTCCTTTCTGTGATACACGGGCCGAGTTCTTCCCCAGAGGCAGAAGGGGAAACTCACAGGGAAGACTCCCCTTTCGGGGCAGAGGGGGTCCGCGTAACCAGGGTTCCAGGGATTCTTTCCCTGGTCAATCCTGCCAGCGCTCCTGAAGAGCGGCCCAACTCCTTTCCTCTGGAGGTGGTTGGGAGACGTTTCTCCTTATACCCTTCTGCCTGGCTAACCATCACCACCGATTCCTGGGTACAAAGGATTATAACCAGAGGTTATCATATCCCCTTCGATCTTTGTCCTGTCCCTTCAAAAAATCTTCCCGACGTTCCACCCAGTCAAAAGGAAGAAGCCGCACTAGAGATAGAAAAGCTGCTAAGAAAGAGAGTCATCCAAATAGCCCCTCCAGACCAGATAGGATCCGGATTCTACTCAAGACTATTTTTGGTGCCAAAGTAAACCGGGTACTGGAGACCAATTTTGGATCTCGGTGTATTGAACAAGTTTGTGAGAGCACAAAAATTCTGGATGGTCACCATGCAGTCTATTTTCCCACTTTTGGAAAAAGACGATTGGATGTGTGTGCATCACAGAAAGGACTCTGAGATTTCTTGATGCTATCCAAAATCTTGCTAGCCATCTTTCTCCTGACATCTCAAATCTGCCAACATCTATCACTATCCTACCTCCACCTTTCCATTTACAACCAGTGTCTACTTCCTTCATCTGTTCCCTTCTCCTAAAATTAAAGCCTATCACACCATCAGCTGACCAACTCCCAGCAGAATTCCTGCAAAAAGGAGCTAAAGCCATAGCTTACCCCATCTCTATTCTGATCAACAGAACCATAAATGAAGGAACTATCCCATTATCTGGAAAATTTCCCATATCATTCCACTACATAAAGGGAGACACTCCGAGTATTCTAACTTCCGTCCAATAGCTTTGCTATCTCCCCTTGCAAAAATAATGGAAAAATGCATCCATAAGCAATTATTTTCACACCTTCTCCATCACAACTTGCTTGCTGACTGTCAACACGGTTTCAGACCTTTCCACAGTACCACCACTGCTCTGCTATCCTTCACAGACACCATTAACAAAAACCGCAACAACAATAATCTTTCCTCTGCAGTCTTCATTGATTTATCTAAAGCCTTTGACATGGTTAATCAGCAACTCCTCCTACACATACTGAAATCCCTCTCATTTGATCCCCAAGCCATGAATTGGTTTAAATCTTACCTTGAAAACCGTCAACAGGCGGTACTTTGGCAAAATAAACTATCTAATAACCTTCCTATCTCCCTCGGTGTTCCTCAGGGCTCCATTTTTGGTCCACTCCTTTTTTCCATTTATATTAATGACCTTCAGACAGCTATACCACACGCCACCTGCATTCAATATGCAGATGACTCTACTATTATTTGTACAGTCACCTCTGAAACAGAACTTAAATCTCTTACCCAAAAAGCTTTCAATACTGTAGAACAATGGTTTTCAAACCGCTGTCTCCTCCTTAACCCCAAGAAAACTAAATTGTTACTTTTCACTCCAACTCGAAAATCAACTCCCATCCACCTCACACTTTTATCAAATGATGGCACTATCATTTCTTCCGTCCCAACCACTAAACTCTTAGGAATAACACTTGACAACCACCTCAACTTTGATACCTACATTAACAATACAATAAAATTAGTGAACAAAAAACTGGGATCCCTTTACAGAATTAAGCCCTTTCTAACTCCAATAGCTAGGGCTGTTACAGCCAGAACCCACTTAATCTCAACCCTATTCTATGCCTCCCCTATATATATACTAATTTATCTAAAAACAACCTCAACAAACTGGCCACATCCTATAATAATATTGCTAGGTTTGCCACAGGCTCTCCATTCAGAACCCATCACTGTCTGAATCTAAAACAACTAGACTGGCTAGAATTTCACAACCAGCTTCAATTTCTACAGCTTCCCATTGTCCACAAGGCCCTGTATAAGCCCACCAACACCCCTATACTCTCTACCATCATTACACCTTATAATAGCAATAAGAACCTACATTCCTCCAATAAACTGCTGATTAATACTTCAAAATCCAATCACTCAGCAGGTGACTCCCTGTACTCTAACTCTGTAGGAAAACTATGGAATTTACTACCCACTGATCTCACTGCACAAATGTCACTGACACTCTTTAAAAAGAATCTAAAGCTCTTTCTTAAGACACACTGGCTCTGCTCCTGTACTAACCCTGACTAACTTTTCTCCTTTCAAATTACAACTACTCTAATACCTTATAAATTCTGACTACCATGTTATTATAAATATAATGCATGTATCTCAAATACAATACCCATTGATTATTACTGCTAGTTCTATTTCTTGCTTAGACTAATGTATCTTTTATATATTAAAAACAAAAACAAACACCAAAAAAAAAAAAATGTTTGTAACAACTGCTTTTGTAGTTCTTGGTAAGTTTTAACTGCTATTACTTTTTTAAATGTATGTATGGATTTTCTATTCTTTTTGATTTTTTTTTGGAGCTTTTCTCCCCGGGCCTCTACTGAAAATGGACATGTATCCAGCTAGACTAGCCCGGTCAACAAATGTAAAATAAATAAATAAAATAAATAAATGTGCTCTATAGATCTTCAAGATGCGTGCTACTACATAAAGTTGGACAGGCCATCAAGAAGATTTCTGCACTTCCGTGCGGGAGCCAGTCACTACCAGTTCAGAGTACTGCCCTTCGGACTCTCTACAGCCCCCAGAGAGTTCACAAAGTGCATGGCAGTTGTCACAGCTCACTTACGACTTCAAGGATTCCAGGTGTTTCCATACCTAGACGACTGGCTCATTTCCGCCCCCACCAGTCTTCTACTGGAAGAAGCCCTGGCATACTCTCTCCTCGCTGCTGAAGGGATGGGCATAACCATAAACTGGCAGAAATCCAATCTCACCCCATCTCAGTCGACAGAATTCATAGGGGTTATCTTGGACACAAAAAACTGCAGAGCTGCTATTCCAGAGCACAGAATTCTAAGATAAAGCAACAACTAATCCCAATCCTTTCAAAGGAAAAATCCATGGCTCACTCGGTTCTACAGCTGTTTGGTTCCATGGCAGCCTCAATCACCATTGTTCCCCTGGCCAGGTTTCAAATGAGGCTTCTATAATGGCTACTGCTCACCCAATGGTATCCTTTTCAGCATCCGCTTTCAGCCATGATTCGAGTAACCCACAGGTGCAAGCAGGATTTAAATTGGTGGATGACACACAATCTCTCACAATGGTCCCCCCCCCTTCTTCCCCCAGCAACCCAAGGCTACAGTGACCACGGACGCCTCCCTGATGGGGTGGGGGGCTATGTCAGGGACAGACAGTCCAAGGCACTTGGTCCGAACTGGAGGCCCATCTGCATATGAATGTTCTAGAGCTGAGGGCGGTGCTTCTGGCGTTGCAAGCATTCCATCCCCTGCTGCCGTCTGGGACAATTGCGATTCAATCAGTCAACATGGCAATGGTCTGGTACATCAACAAGCAAGATGGAACCAAATCTTACCCCCTTTGTCGAGATGCCATGAGGATATGGCAATGGGAGATGGCTACCAATCGTTTTCTTCTAGCAACACACATTCCCAGGAGTTCCAACGTGATAGCAGACAGACTCAGCAGGTGCATTCTTCAACCTCACGAGTGGTCCCTGAATCCCTTGATAGCAGTGGAGATCTTCCACCGCTGGGGCCGTCCTTGCTGCAACCTCTTTGCATCCCCGACCAACTACAAATGCAGCAACTACTTTTCCCTAATTCCCCCTCCGGGACAGTCACCCAGAGACTCTCTATTCCACGATTGGCCCTTGGGTCTTCTTTACGCATTTCCACGCTTTCCCCTCATTCCCCAGTTTCTGAAGAAAGCCCGTCGGTTAAAGAACAAGGTGATCCTCATAGCACCATATTGGCCTCGACAGATTTGGTTCCCCTTCCTTTGGCCTCACCTACTAGATCGACCATGGATTCTCAATCCAACCCCGGAGTTGATCTTACACCCACAGAACCTGATTCATCCCAACTTGAACAGCCTGAAGCTCACGGCTTGGCTACTCCAATTCCCTTGATTGCCAGGCAGAATGATCTTTCTTTACCAGTACGTGATATTCTCATTGCTTCTCATAAGTCTTCCACTAGAATTACTTATCTGAGCAAGTGGAAAAGATTTACCTGTTGGCTGAAAGATAAACAAGTAGACCCCTTTTCAGCACCAGTGTTAATAATACTAGACTATCTGGCCGACCTGTTTCAATTGGGTCTATTGGCCTCTACCATTAGAGTTCATTTGGCTGCAATTTCTAATTTTCATGAGGGTGTCCAAGATTCCTCTTTTATGTCTCATAAATTGTGCAAGACCTTCATAAAAGGTGTGAATCATCTGAAGCCACCTTTTAGAGAACCTATTCAACCATGGGATTTAACATTAGTTCTACAGGCTCTAACAATGTCACCTTTCGAACCAGCCTCTTCTTGCAACCTCAAGTATTTGTCATGGAAAACCTTGTTTTTAGTCGCTATTACTTCTGCCAGACGTATTTCTGAACTTCAAGCTTTATGTATCAAGAGTCCATACTTGATTTTTCATAGCGATAGTGTCTCTGAGAACTAATCCGTCATTTCTGTCTAAAGTGATCTCTGAAATGTCCATTAATCAAGCCATTGAATTGCCAGTTTTCTTTCCCAATCATTGAAACAGAGGAGAGTATTGCCTACATACCCTAGATATACACAGGTAAATCCATTTTTACTTAAACAGGACTAAACTCTTTCGTAAATCTGACCAGTTACTTTTGGCCTTTTCTGGACCTAGATTAGGATCTGCTGTTGCTAAGGTCACATTAGCTAGATGGTTGAAGGACTGTGTGACCTTTATTTATACACAACATAATATCTCGTTGCCTACTACCATGAAAGCTCATTCAACAAGGTCGGTGGCAACTTCTGCTGCCTTCCATGCCAGAGCTTCTTTACATGACATCTGTGCAGCTGCAACTTGGGCGATGCCTCATACCTTCATCAATCATTACAAATTGGATTTGGCCTTCAGGGGAAGAGCATCTTTCGGTTCTATGGTGCTCAGGAATGTCCTTCCATGAGAGCCTCCCAGGAATAGATGTAGCTGGGGACTCTGTCCCATGCATAAGGAATGAATGAGAATTAAGAATATATGATAAAGAAGTTATGTCTTACCATAACATTCCATCTGTATTGTTGATCCTCGTTTAGTCATTACGATCCTCCCTCCTTCCTCCTCCTGTGGTTTCTAGTGGATCTCACCATCCGGTTCTCTTAGGTTATTTGACCAGAGGTAGCCTCTACCTTCTTTGACTTGCAAACTCAATCTGAGGTAATGGGGAGAGGGGGATTGTGGGTAGGAGTTTAGCTCGGGAGTTTGAAGCTGACGCGAGCTTGGAAAATGGCTGGCTCGGTTCCGTGCTCGGAACCGATACCCATGCGTAATGACTGAACAAGGATCAACAATACAGATGGAACGTTATGGTAAGACATAACTTTTTTCCATAAATCACAAGGGCCTTCCCAGGACCTGTGTGGGGATCCCTCCTCCAGAGGCAGAGGAGGAAGGTTTAATGGTAGACTTTGCCCTGGAGGCAGAGGGGGTCTGCAAAACCAGGCTTCAGAGACACGTTTTCTGATGAGCCCTATAAGGGTTCCTGAAGCACTGCCCGACTGTCCATCTCTGGAGGCAGTCGGGGGTCAACTTGCTTTGCACTCAGAAGTCTGGACACACTTGACACAAATTTCCTGGGCGCTAATTATAATATCCAGAGGTTACTACATTGCCTCCCCCAACCTTCCAAACACCAGCAAGAAACTCCCCAACGTGCCACCCAATCACAGACAGCAGGCAGGGCAAGAAATTCAATAATTGCTGCTAAAAAGTCATTCAGGAGAGCCCGGCTGACCAAAGAGTTTTCAGAACGTACGCTTCTTTTTGATGCCAAAAAAGGCAGGGAACCTAAGACCCATATTGGATCTAAACAAGTTGAATCTTTATGTAAAGAAGTTCCGAATTGTTACAGTTCAGTCCATTCTGCTCCTGTTGCGCAAGGAAGATTGGATGTGCTCAATGGATCTCAAGGATGTATACTATGATATCAAAATAGATGGACACTGCAGCAGATACCTGTGCTTTCAGCTGGGAGCCAATCATTTTCTCTTCAGAGCACTGCCTTTGGGCTCATCACAGCTTCCCTGGCTGTTCACCAAGCGCATAGCAGTTGTAGCAGCTCACTTGAGACTCAAAGGATTCCAAGTGCTTTCATACTTAGATGATTAGCACCTTACCGTTCCCATGAGGCATCAAGTTCTTCAAGCTAGAGATTATCTGATTCGACTCGCACGCTCCCCGAGCATCACTATACATTTAAACAAGTCCAATCGAACTCTGGTGAAGATCCTAAAATTCATAGGAACATAGTTGAACATGAGGGATCAAATAGCTTCTCGTCCTCCACACCGCATAACAACACTGAGGAATCAAGTTTGGGAACTGTTATCTCACCAGTCCCCCACACACACACATGGCTAGTTTTATAAGCCCTGGGGTCCTTGTCAGCAGCGATTTTGTTAGTTCCTCTGGCAAGGTTTTCATGCCAATTATTGAATGGTCGTGAGCATTTCAGTGGTCTGTACTCTACCAAACTCTGTTGTTTCCAGTCAGACTAACAGACGTCATATCCGTTGATGGATTCAGTCAGACAATTTTTCATTCGGCAGACCTTTTTTGTCCTCCCCAATAGCCACAGTGACCATGGACACTTCCCAGTTGGGGTGTGGGGGGGACATTACAAGGGAAAGATGGTCCAGGGCATGTGGTCCCCGTGGGAGACCAGAATGCATATCAATGTCTTCGAAATGAGAGCAGTTCTCCTAACATTGCAAGCCTTTCAGGACACTCTATCTAGGGACAATTTCTTTTCACACAGACAAACATGTCTGTAGTCTGGTACATCAACATGCAAGGAGAAACCCATTCTTACCCGTTGTGCAGGGAGGCCATCAGTCTGTGGGAATGGGTGATATCTTCGGACTGCCTTCTGGTTACAGCACACATTCCAGGGAAAACCAATGAGCTGATGGACATACTCAGAAGAATTATCTTGATTCCACACAAGTGGTCCCTCAAGCAGTCAGTGGAAACACGATATTCAGTCGTTGGGGTCAACCTTGCTGCGACCTGTTTCCCTCTCCCTTAACAACAAATGCAGTGAATTCTTCGCTCTGATCACCCCTTCAAGGGAGTCCCTGATGGATGCTGTGGTGCACAATTGGCCCCAGATCTCCAGTATGTTTACCTCCCTCTTCCCCTTATCACGAAATTTCTTCAGAAGGCAAGCAGTTATCTTCATTGCCTCCTTCTGGCCACTACAGAATTTGTTCCCCTTCCTCTGGTCTCGTGTAAAATTTCTTCCGTGGATACTGGAGCCAGGACAGGATCTCCTCTCTCACCTGTCAGGATTGCAGCATCCCAGTCTTTTGGCCCTTAAACTGACTGCATGTTTTTTCCAATTCCAACCATGGTAATACAGTCCAGGCTTGCCTTCCCGGTTTGTAACATCATTCTAGCCTCTCATAAAGTGTCCACTACAAAGGTCTACAACAGTAATCGGAAAAGGTTTGTTGTTTGGGCTGCAGGTAAAAATATTGATCCCTTCTTGGAGCCCTTTTCAGACATTTTGCATTTTTATTAGTACCTTGTTTAAAAAAGGAACAAGTTTTTCTACCATCAAACTTCAACTAGCAGCAGTTTCCAATTTACATGCGAGTAGCCAGTCTCAATCCTTGTCTACCTGTAGATTATGCAAAGCATTTATGAAGGGCATTTTCTTTCTGAGACCACCCACTAAAGATCCATCCCTACTGTGGGACCTCACTGTTGTACTGCAGAGTTTAGCTCCAGGACCATTCGAGCCAGTAGCTACTTGTGATTTGAAGTTTTTGTCATGGAAGACAATTTTATTAGTAGCTGTAGAGAACTTCTGAACTACAAGCATTATCTTCCAAATCTCCATGCATAATTTTTCACAAGGACATGGTCTGTGTGTACATCAGTCCCCTCTTTTATGTGTAAAGTAGCCATGGAAAACAATATTAACCAATCCATTCAGTTACCAGTATCCTTTTTGAATTTTTTCAACAAAGGAGAGCATATTCTACAGCTCCTTGATGTACATAGAAACTGAGTTTTTATCTGCACAGAACAAAGCATCATAGGAAGTCAGACCAATTGTTTATAGCTTTCTCTACTAACAAGCTAGGTTGAGCTGCATCTAAAATCATATTTGGTAAATAGATCACTGATTGTATCACTTTCATTTATTCCCAGAGAGGCTTAGAACTGCCTCAGCCTCCAAGAGCACATTCAGCTAGATCTATGGCTACTTCTGCCTTCTCTTCCCAAATTCCCATTGATGATATTTGTGTGGCAGCCACCTGGTCAAACAGTCACACCTTTGTTGTGCACTATAAATTGGATATTGTGTCTCTAGGAGCAGGGCTTCCTTTGGCTCAATGGTGTTCCGGCACATCCTTCCATAAAGGCCTCCAGAAATCACATAGCTGGGAACTCTGACCCTATCGTGAGGATGAATGAAGAGGACAATATCGGATCAGAAAGCTATGTCTTACATAACTTGGAGTTTGTGTTGTCCATTTTCATTCCTCCTCACTTTTCCCATCCAACCATCCCCCTGCCTTTTTCTTCTAGAGGACCTATGGAAGATGGCAGGACATCCAGTTCCCATGTTTAAGCCTCAGTTGCCTTTCCTTCTTTTCTGTCCTGATTTCTTGATAGATGATGGATCAGCAAACTTGATCTGAGGTGCTTGGGTGGGTGTAGTACATTATGGGTAAAAGAGAGGAACTTGAGAGTCAGGTCAAAGTCTTGAAAATGTGCCCGAGCCGGATCTGAGGATCGGATCAGAGACCCTGTCATGCGGAGGAATGAAGATGGACAACACAGATGCCAAGTTATGGTAAGACACAACTTTCTGTTTCTTCCAATTTTGGTGCAGATGTTGTCTCAAGGAGTCATCAAACTAGTGTCCTCAGAAAAGATAGGCAAATGTTTTTTTTATTCAAGGAGATCTTTCTGCTGCCATAGAAAGAGGGAACTTAGAGACCAGTCCTAGAGCTCTCCTTTCTCAGTCTGTCATAGTCCCAAAGTTCAAAATATTATCCCTTCAAACCCTGTTGCCCCTCATTCTTTTATGATTCATGGTAATGTTGAACTTAAAATATGCTTGCCATTACATTTCTGTTTGCAACGATTTAAGACATTTCTTAACATTTTCTATGTCTGGCTTGCATTATCAGTTCTCTGTGCCAGTAATTTCCTACTACAGACCTCAAGGCATTTGCATTTTTCCATATTTGGATGGTTGTCTAATATTTGCAGATTTTTTTCCCCAATTGTCAAGACTTTCTAATGCGTGAAACTCCTGCTCGGTCTGGGGTTTCAGGTGAACTTACAGAAATCCTCTGTCATCCCTTCACACAGAATAGTTTTCTTTTTTTTTCTGGGATGTGTTCTGGACACTTCCCTGGGAAGAGCTTTTCTTCCACTAGCTAGAGAACTTTAGGAAAAATCTTCTTGAGATTTTCTTACCAATCAGTTGGAATTCTGCCAAGGCAGTTCTCAAGATTCTGGGTTTCGTGGCTTCTGTAATTGCCATGATTCCTTGGCTAGACTTCATATGTGAAAAATTCAGTGGTTTCTCAGGTCAATATGGTCTCAACATCAACACCCTTTATCTTTTCAGTTTCCAATGTTGGGGGTTTGTAAAAATTGTGGTGGATGGTGGACCAGTTCTGTCTGTCTCAGTCCAGGTTGCCCTTTTTCCTTCTGCCTCCTCTTTAGTCTCTTACAGCAGATGTTTCAGAGTTTGCTTGAGGGGCTGTATCAAAAGGGGTTAAATTGCAAGGTGTATGGAACCAGCAGTACAGAAAAAAAACACATCAGTGTCAGAGATGCTGGCAGTTACCAGTGTTAGCCTTAAACCATCTTTGGCCCTCACGATTTAAGTTACCAGTGACAATACCACAGTGACGTAGTATGAAAACAAACAAACAAAGGGGGTACCTGAACTTACCATCTTTACAGACATGACATGATGGCCTGGGAGGTAGCAAGTGAGCTCGGCCTTAACTCTTCAGGTTGCATTTGTAGTGTCAGAACAAAAGTTTATAACGGACTGTTTACTCAGACAAGGCAAGGGTTGTTTGATACACCTCAACTTGAAAAACACTTCAGCTGATAGAGTTTTGATACCCTTTAAGCACATTTTTTTTTTCTGAAGACTTACAGCCGGTACCTTATAACAGGTACTAAAGGAGGCTACAAACCTCTACTAGAAAATCATATGTGTATAAATAGGAGAAGACCCTTTTAAGGTCTTTGGTGCCTCTGATTCTACATTATTTGCATGAGATATTATTCTTTGACCTTTCTTACTCAATCAAAATTCATCTTTCAGTCATTTCTGCCGGTTTGCCCTTATATACTCCCCTTCTACCTGTCTTCAAGCCAAGCAGTTTTTGAAAGGGGTTCTACATATTTGCCCACCTAGAAAATAGATGGGTCCTTTTTGGGATCCCTACCTTGTGTTTGAAAACCTAACACTTCCACGGCTCATCAGGCTGAGTTGAGGTTCTTGACTTGGAAGACAGTGTGATTTGTTGTTCTGACTTCTGCTAGAAGAGTATCTGAGTAACAAGCTATTATGGTTAGTCAACCCTACCTTATTTTCCACAAGGATAGGGTTTCTTTAAGAACAATTCCTTCATTTATGCCTCAAGTAATTTCAGGGTTTACTTTGAGTCAACATATTAATCTTCCCTGTATTCTTTCCAGATCTTACAGGCAAGGGAGAAATAATCCTCCATACTCTGGATGTCCTTGGGCAGCTGAGATGCTTCTTGGACAAACAAAATCCTTCAGAAAAGACGATCAGCTGTTTATCTTTTATGAAGGTTAGAAAAAAGGACAACCAGTGTCAAAGCAGACAGTTTCTGGATTGTTGTCTCATGCATTTTCTTTTTGCGTTCGCACCATAACAGACCATTTCCAGACAGGGTTATGGTCCACTGCACTAAGGCTTTTCTTCTGTGGCTTTTTGGAAAGCGGTGAACTCGAAGTACTGTAGAGGAAACTACTTGGTCTTCTGTATATACTTTCACAAATCATTTCAAACCGTATTCTTTTCTAGGTCCAGAACAAGTTTTACTAAGACCATTCTCTGAGGGCTTCTGGAGTCTTGAATTCCTTCTTTCACCCTACGTGTTCATAAGCTATCTGGGTAGATTAGCTTAGGTTTCTGGAACAGTGATCTAATGTTGAAAATAGTACAGTTGTGCAACTAAATTTACCATGATAGTAGATATTCTAATAGCTCACTGATGCAGTAAGCTCAGCATCAGGAAAGTAAACTATCACCTTCTGTTGTTGAATTTTTCAGTAAAATTGCTAGAGGCTGTAGATATAATGTAAGCAAGAGGGACAACAGATACCCTTCCAATGTCCTCCTATCTAACTCATTTTTTTCTGATAAATGGTTTCCTAATTTTGAGTTTTTGTTTTGCATCTTGGTTTCCTTTAAAAGATCATAAAAATGGTACAGGGATTCCAGTTTTATGAACTGAAACCAGAAAGTCTATTCTACTCTGTTGAATGTTTTCTTTGCATCCAGACCTACTAATGTTTTGTCTAATGTTATCAGTAGAGTAGTTTTCAGAATGGTTGTCTTATATTTGCTTCCCTAATAAAAATATATTGATCTGGATCTGTTAATTCTGGGAGCCATTTTGCTGCCCTTGTTGCTAATATGAACATAAAGCCTTTATAGTTACGAAAGGAGAGAAAGGCCTATATGAAGCTGTTAGTAATAGGTATGTCCCCTCTTTTTCTGTCATTGAAAGTATGGCCTCTTACATTGACTGCAGGATCTCTTGTTCTGCTGTTACCTGGTTAAGCATACATGCTAGCTGTGGAATACCTCCAATCTTCTGTTGTCACACCTCACCAGCGATATCAATACCACATGACTTGCCTTCAGTCCGTTTCCCCAGGGCTCCCTTAAGATCTCGTGTTATGGCATTGTCTTAGCCTAGACTTGATGTAAATGTGGGAGTGGTATCCTCTCCAGGTGTTTTTTTATTAGCAGTCTCAGTAGCTCAGCAGGTACTCACTTTTGGTCCTGGAAGACCAGAAGGTCCTGTGTCAGTCTTTATTAACAACAAACTCACCTCAAGACTGGTTGAACAGGATGACGTGCTTGAGTTTCTCCATGTTCAGATTTCCATAATATCCTTGCAAGCCACATACTGCTCTCTGTGACCCAAAAAACCCATAACTCGTACTTGGACTTGGTGTGGGCGAGAAACTGAGCTTAACTCAAACAATATTCAAAACTCCAATTTTATTAGCGCTTTCAGCGAGGTCAGTGCCTCCCCTTCTTCAGACAACAAACCAACAGATTTACAACTAATTTATACTAGGTTTCAGTGCAATTAATCAATTATGCTATTAAGTCTTTTATTTTCATTAAAAAGACACTGCTAACCGACCAGTTCGTATATGCCCATAGACTAACATAAACGGAATACCCGCACTTGCAAGACCTTAGTACATGTATATAAATATAAATTAATATAGCCATCCTAAATGATAAACAATTCTAAGAAATCACATATGTTAAAATATATAAAGACATGTAAAATACATAATCTAATTTCTAAAATTAAAAACAAAAACTATATATATACCACAGCTTGTTATAACTCTATGCAACTAAAATAATAGTCATAGCATAATAAATAGTTTTATAGTCAATTTAAACCTCATTTGAGTGTTAGAGCTGAAAATAAAATCATATTCTATTCTAAAATTGTACAAAAGCACATTATTATTGTAACCTAACTTGAATATAAATAAAAATAAAGGCAAAAAATTACTCCAACAATGACCTTAACTGTACATGTTAAAAAATCCCTTTTTTCTCTTTATTGGTAACCATACAACAATATTCAATAAAACTAATTAATTTATGTTTTTGTTGTATCTTATATTTTATAGAGTATTTTATTTACCTACGTAAAGCTAATAGTTTCAATATACTTTTGATGGATACATACTCATTAAGCCCTGGAGGGATGTGGGCCACCGTTCTTATTTGCCAAAAAAATTCTTCTACTTCAAGTTGTAGTTGCCAGGGCCCCCTCTTAAGTCTCCTTGACATTGTTCACCCAAAATACATAAAAGATGTATTGACCCCCCGTTTAGACCTATTGTAGACTGAAGGGGGTCTGTGACTTATGGCTGTGCTAAATTTATAGATAATATACTAAAGCCCCTGGTTGAACAAGAGTCCCGAATTTGTAGGGACTCGTGGAGTTTTTTAGAAAACATAAGTAAGTTGAAATACCATGAAAATTTTAGTTTTCTCACAATTGTTTAGGATGGTTATATTAATTTATATTTATATTTATATGCATGTACTAAGGTCTTGCAAGTGTGGGTATTCCGTTTGTTAGTCTATGGGCATATACGAACTGGTCGGTTAGCAGTGTCTTTTCAATGAAAATAAAAGACTTAATAGCATAATTGAATAATTGCATAATTGAATAATTGCACTGAAACCTAGTATAAATTAGTTGTAAATCTGTTGTTTTGTTGTCTGAAGAAGGGGAGGCACTGACCTCGCCGAAAGCGCTAATAAAATTGGAGTTGTGAATATTGTTTGAGTTAAGCTCAGTTTCTCGCCCGCTTTTTTGAGTTTAACCCAGTACCACAGTCATGGGCGACTTCAACTATTCCACTATAAACTGGGATACTTACATGACCCCAGACTTATAGGGCGAGAGATTCTGTGACTTGTAAAGACAAACACCTTGGACCAGAGAGTCTGTCTACCATACACTAACAAGGTATGCAAACATACTTGACCCAGTGCTCACAGATGTAGGAAAATGTGGTAACCCCCCCCCGTATAGTGTCCTCTCTGGTAAGTTCAGCTTACAAAGCTCTCTCTTTCATAATAAAAAGCAGTTTGTGATCCCAGCTTAACCCCATTGTAACTATTCTAAATCAAGTTTCCTACTAAGTGATAACCTGTCAAATCCCCCCCCCCCCCCATGAGAACACAGGTACCTTCTTCTTTGGTTACCAAAGCAATGGATGAGGGCAGAATAGTACTTACTGTCTACCTTGACATGGCTAAGGCATTGAATATGATACCCCACTTGCAGTTTGTAAACAAGCTTGTGGATATAGGTATAAACCCCTGTGTTATGCACTGGTTAGCCAGCTGGCTCTCAGAACCCAAGAACTTAGGATAAAGAGACCAACCCCACAAAGAGGCTAGTCATTAATGAAGTCCCTCAGGACTGTGTGCTGGCTCCGTTTCGTCTTGGCATTTAGTTCTCAGAAGTCAAGGCTAATCTTAAGGGCCCCTGGCTGACCAAGTTTGCAGATGATTGCAAACTTGAAGCAGTCAGGAATCCATCTAAGACTCTAATATCCTGCAAAAAGCAGACCAGTGTTTTTATGTATACCCCTTAAAATAACCTCTAAGGCACATAAACTCGAGGGATAAAATTAGGCTGCTTGACTAGGCTTAAAGGCAGCAGTGGTTATTAACCTAGTATACACGTCTGAATTCCGTACCAGGTAATTTGATTAATTTTCCAGTACTGATATTACAGTGCAGAATTGGAGGGAATGCAATCCTGAGTGTGTCGTCCTTTGGATGACACATTAAACCAAGACTCCATCTGTCTGAGTTGATAGTAACCAAGGTGGATGGAAAAGATTCACAGCGCTTATTGAAAAGCATAGTTTTTTTATTAACATACTTGTGCACATATTTATATATTTTATACACACTTTATTTAGACATTTATATATTTTATACACACTTTATTTAGACATTTTCACTGCTTTGTTTACAGCCCTCCTTATATAAAATTAAATTAAATTCACCCCCACTTTTTTCACCGCTACCACATTCTGATTTTTTCAGAATTTCTGACAAAACCAAATTCTTAAGCAAAACATATGTTCTAGCTTTCCACAGTTCCCATATTACACTGAATAATACTTTCTCTCTCTTCCTCCCTTCTTTTTCATTCCTTTGTTCATAATAAGCATGCAGCATTATTTGTAAAGTAAACTGTTTGACACTTTCATACTGTTGTAATTTTTCTTTAATAACAAATTCCCAAATTTTCTTAACCCTTTCACATTTGTGAATAGCATTCCTTGACATTTCTTCCTTTTTACAGAAATGACAATAACCTTTCGTCCTTCATTTTATACTTCATATTTCCTTTCACATGTAACGTATCAATATCTTCCATATAAAGTTATACCATTCTGCAGTTAATTTACATCATAATTCCATCCATCCTTCCCATTTTGCACATGGGGTTGGGGTGTCAATTCAACAGCAACAGTCATCTCGGGCCAAGGTTTACACCGCCGGGTGGCTAGCTCTGCTGTGGTAGTTTATCCGTACCACTCACTCGCACCCATGGCCAATTTAGTTTGTACAGTCCACCTACTACTTGTCTTTGGAATGTGGGAGGAAACTGGAGCATCCATGAAATCTTCACATTTTACACCCACACCAATTTCTTTGGTTTGCTTCTATTTTAAATTTCAGTAATCTAATTTTCTCTTCACTTCCACATTTCACTTTATCTTTCTTTTCATGTTTTTCATTTTCTCTTAAAATCCTTATATTTTACATTCAGAACTCTTGCACTCACTTAAGAATAAATGTTAATATGCATTATGTACAGCCCAGTGTATTAATCCTAGCTCCCTTTCGTTCTCCCTCATCTCCATCACTCCTGTCTTAACAGGCTTCAAACATGAACCTCAAGTTTTTCTAAACTGTAGTTCGTATTGCTTTTTATTTGCTCTTTGACATCATATGTACATTTATTTAGATATCCTAGTTTTCCCATTGTAAGTAAATTTATCACATAAATCTTCTTTTTGGAATGACAACCTAAATCTTTCCATAACAGGCTATTTACTTTTCTTTCACCAAATTGAAATCCTAACAAATAAATGCTATTATATAAAAATAAATTCCCTTAGTGTTTCCAATCTCTTTGCTTGTTTTTTTTTTTTTAATTTTAACCTGACATACTTTAACTTTTATTAATTTCTGCCAAGCTCTTTCGTCCATATTTTATTTATTACATCATCTACATAAGACAAAAAGGCATTTTCAGTTTGTGACATGCCAAATGTTGACCTTCCTTCAGTCTTGTGAACTCACTTGTGACTGCATTCATTAGTAATACAGTAAATCACTGTTCATTTGGTGGTCTTGTCAACCCCCCCTTTATTTTTTTTTGCTAGCCCACCCTTTTGTCTTGTATCATACCTTAACTATGAATTTATGCAGATTGTATCACTTTTAAAATTTTGTCTGTATTCCCATGCTGATTGAGTATGCTATAAACTTGTGTTTTTTTTACTGTCTTTCAAATGGTTTTTGTACACCCTCAGAATAATTTTAACTTCCTTCTTTCTTCTAAATTTCAACCGCAAATTTTCTTATTAATATTAATAACCACTTGTCTTCTTCCTTTAATATCACATTTGGCTGACACTAATTCCTTTTGCAAAAAAAAAAAAATTCTCAAATGTTACTTGTAAAATTTTCATATAAATCATATTATTCAGAGTTATGTAGCTCTCCAATTTTAATACAAGATACCCCCCTTTTTTCTATATAAACTCAACTTCTCCTTCATGTGTTCTTGTAATTTGAAAGATTTCCTTATTGCATTCAATCAAATTTTTTACAGATCTTTATTTTTGCCACATTTTCAATTTTTTAATTCATTTCTTCTTGGTATTGAATGTTCATTGAAGTATAACATTTAACTTGTCCAGTGTTGTCTTTTTATAAATGATCTACTGATTCTTCAGAAAACTTTATTCAAGTTCCTTGTTAATCTGCTCTTATCTTTTGTATTCACATAAATTTCTTCCATATAATCAACCACAGTTTTCATACTCTGCCCTTGTTTTGTACACTTTTATCTCTTAACTGTTATCATTCCTTTCTTATATTTTACTGTTTTGGGCAAAAAGGTGATATTTTCCCTTGCTTGTGATACTGCTGTTTATATAACAGTTTTTGTATATTCACCTTATTCCTTTCATATAGTTGTCTCTCTCTCTCTATTAAAAAAATAAATAACATAAAATTACTTTAAAATATTTTCCATACCTTATATAGCTTACTGTGATCTCTCTTGTCTACTTTTCTGAGTTTTGACTCTGTTTGCAAATATACTTTTTTATATTTTTCTTTAAAAACAATCCTTCATTCCATCCATGATGAAGAAACAAACCTCACACTCAAATCCAGTTCCTTTTACTAGTAAATCAGCTTCAATATTTGTCTGATAATTTTTTGTATCTTCCCTTTCTTTAATTAGTGTTCCATTCTCAAATTTCCAACCTAATTGCCAAATGATCTGAAAAACCTGTTAACACTATATCTCCATGTAGTTCCTTTACTCTTTCAGGCATCAAGAAATTGTTTCTCAGTCTTGGTGTTTCTTGTTCTGTGCGCATATACTCCCTTTTACCTAGTACTAATCTTCATCACTGAATTCAATTCCTTATTTTTTAGTGTTCTTATTAATATTATGCCCACTCCCATGTAAATTACAGTCAATCCCCATAAGCAAATTAACCATATTTACTATTTTATAAGGTTTAATTTTCTCAAACAACTTCTCCCAGCTCCCATACGAGTATGTGCATACACCTTACCTTCTCATCTTGCAGCTATTACTGTAACTCTTCCTGTCTGAACAGTACAAGAGTCTAACATTTCTGTTTTCATTAAGTAAAAAGACTACCCCAGTGCATGTTTCTGGTCCCTGATTTCATGAAATCTGATTTCCTTCCAGTTGTTCTGTTTGAATTTTTACTTTCATTAATGAATGTTGTATCTTGTAAAACTGATTTCAGCATTCAACTCTATATTACTGTAATAAAAAAAATCTCCTATTGTTAATGATGCTGTTCACATTCAATGAAATGACTTGTACGTTTTTTTTTTTAAACATAGGTGAGACTTGTTTTTGTACTTTACTCTCCCTAACCCATTCCTGTATAGTTTCACACTTTCTTCAACTGATTGTTCACATTCCCTTAAAATGTTCTCTGCATCTGCCTCCTCATCTTGTACCTCAGTATACATATTTCCTTTCTTTTAATAACATGTCCTATTCTTCGTGTATACTGTTTTTTGTTTTATCATGACTCTTTCATCTTCCAACACTACCATTGTCCCTTCTAAAGCATTGTCACTTATTTCCTGTATAAACTCCTGTTGCATATTATCTTGCTTTCTTCTGTACAGTCAGAGCAAAAGCAACTTAAAGTTTTATACTTTCTACATTCTTGCATGTGTTAATAGTATGCCTTTTTCACTATACTGTTTCCACCATACTTTCTTACATTCACTAGTAAGATGTGAAATGTCACCAGAAAAATATGATTTTGGTTTTCCAGAGTACGAATTTCACCTTTTACATAAATGGTACTAGGAATAGCATTATTATTTACATCAGCCTCCCATTCTCTGTTCTGCAAACATGTCATCTGTGCATTTCTTTTTTTTTTTTTTTTTTTTACTTTTCATCGTTTCATGCAGATTTAATAAACACTCTTTCCCTCTTACTTTCTTCTGTACTGCTACTACATAGGAATGCCTAGACTGCTCCTTTGGTGTGTCTTCTGTAAAGGTAATATCTACCGTTCTACTTTCTCCATATACTGGCACTCCAAACACACTATCTGCCATCTCACTCTATGATACTGCAGTCTGCTCTCCCAGATGTTCATCGTGTTTCATTGTTGCAGTCATTACATTTGGGTAATCTGTTGGCAGGTTGCCCTCAGTCAGCCTGATTAACAAAGTCTTGGGTCCTGCGTCGGTTGATGCCCCTTCTTCCATGACATCAGGTCGTCAGGGGTGTAAAACATGCAGCCGACACCATTACATCAGTCTTTCTTGCCGTGCGGTGCCCGAAGCAGAAGCAGTTTGCAAGTGCCAGTTGGCCGACTCCTGAAATTTCCGTTTTCGAGTTTCAGAGCCGAAGTCTTCAACTTAAACCTAAGTACCTTTTCTTGCTCCTTACCGATGTCAGTAAAAATTAATAATTATATTACTTGTGGGAAGCAAATACCTCATAAGAATTCTCATTTGTACTGTATTCCTTGCCTAGGCCCTGACCATGATGTACCTTGCTGTCGGTTTTGTGCTTTATTTAATCAGTGCACTATCCGTCGTCGGTACATTTTTGCTTCAAAATATTTTGGTTCTCTGTTTAATTATCCAGAAATGACATCTGTTAGCCATCCGACTACCGGAATACCCAAAAAACGCAAAGAAAAAGACAGAGAGAGGCCATTGAGGTCCAAAACTGTCAACGACACTTCTAAGCCAGTCGCCAGATGTTCTTCATCTCACATTGCTGCAGTCCTTACACTTGGGTAGTCCGCTGTCCTCGGTCGGCCCGAATATCAAAGTATTAGGCTGACGTCGGTCAAGGCGCTTAAGACTGACATCAGGATGTCAGGGTACAAATGCGCATGACCGACGTCATATCCTCAGTCTTTTTTGCCGCATGGTCTGATGCAGAAGCAGCATTGCAAGTGCCGTTCGGCGTTCTGAAATTTTTCGAATTCGGAGTTTCAGACCAAGTCAAAGTTGGCTAAGTACCCCGTTGGGGAATATTTTAGTTTTTTCTTGCCTCAGTGGTTTACCGGATGTCAGAAAAAGTGAATAACTGTATTTCTTGTGGGAAACAGATACCGCATAGAGATTATCATACTTTGTGTATTCCTTGTTTGGGGCCTGAGCACGACGTTGTTGGGTGTCGCTTTTGTGCTAGGTTCAATAAGCGCACTATTAGCCGAAGGTCAGACTGTCCCAGGTTGGTCTTTGGGAAGCGGTGCAATTATAAGATGCCGCCGGATGCTCCGACGCCCGCTTCTACGAAGAAGCGCAAAGACAAGGCAGCTAAACCCAGGCAAGAAGAGTCGTCCGTACCGGACGCCGGTTTTTTAGAGGCGTCAGTGGAACCGGTGGTTCCGCCGGAGGCTTCTCTGGAGTCCCAGGGGGAGACTTTGTTATTGCAGGATGTGGCCTCTCAGGAGGCAGGTCAGGCTGAAGGGGCTTCTCAGGTTACTGTACTCCTCTCCCTTCCTAGGGTGGTTAGGCCCTCTCCTTCTGTTTCTAAGGCTTCTCCCAGAGGCAGGCCAGGTTTAGCTTCTGTTGGTGTCACTCCTAGTTCTTCAGGATCTGTGCCCAAGAAGCACATGCTTAAAATGGCAGAAGATTTAATTACTTTGATTAGAGGTTCTTTGCCCCCTCCAGATAAGAGGCCTAGGGTGGAACCAGAGTTGGGGAGTTTTGAGCAGCCTTCAGATGTTTCAGAGTCTTTGGCTGAAGACTTGCAGGAGTACTCTCCTTATTCTGATTCTGATGCAGATGATTCGACCCCTTCTGCTTCTCCTCCAGAGGATTTTTCTTTTCAGAGACTCTTCATTCCATGAGGGAACATTTTAAGTGGGAAGGTCAGGACTTCTCTGATTCCAGGAAAAGGGTTAGCACGTTTTTGCTTTTACCCCAGCATAGGCCTTTGGCTATACCTCCTGTTCTGGATGTTGTGGAAGATGTGTTTGCGGAGGCTTCACTTAATCCTGATTCTTTGCCTCCTGCTCCTGTTAAACCGGATAGGTATTATAGGGTGCCTGAGGCTCATAAATATCTTTATAAGAGTCCTAGGGCGGACCCAGAAACTGTTAGTCAGGGACCTAAGGGTGTCAAGGCCTCTGTTGTAAAAATCCGGTTCCTCCAGATAAAGAGGCCAGAGCTTTGGATAGATGGGGAAAGAAAGTCTATACTTCTTCCACCTTAGCTATGAGGGCTTTGAATTGCCAGTTTCACATGTTGAAATATCAGAACTATCTTCTTTCTCAACTGAAGTCTAAGGTAGATGCTCTGGCGGAAGGCATTGAGTGTAAGGAATTACAAGATTTAGTACATGTCTCTGAACAGGTGGGTAAGCATTCTTTACAATGTGGTTTTGATGCTGTACAGGCCTCGTCTAGGGTGGCTGCCACTGGGTCAGTTCTTCGCAGGCACGCCTGGCTGAGGGATCAGAATTTATCTGAACATGTTAAGACAAGGATTTTGGATGCTCCTTTACAGTCTGATGTGTTGTTTGGTTCACCTGTTGAGTCAGTCTTGAAGAAAATGGAAGACAAGGCTAAGTCTATGCAGACTGTTAAAGTTTTTTGCAAGTCCAGCCTCCGAAGTTTAGTAGGAATTGGCCTGCTAAGGGGTGGACATACCCTTCTTATTATTCACAGTCTAGGGGTAGATCTAGACGTGGTAGGGGCAGAGCTCAGAGCTCCTTCAGACCTAGAACAGGGAGTTCTCCTGCACAATCTTCAGGTGAGGGCAGGGGCCAGTCCTTTCGTAAACAGGCCCAATGACCTACCTTTTCAGCTGCCAGATCCTTCTTGCCTGGCAGCACCTTTGGGAGGAAGGTTGGCACTCTTCAGGGAAAATTGGACTTTGATTACCCAAGACAGATGGGTATTGGATATCATACACCAAGGTTACAGGTTTTATTTCCATACCTTGCCTCCTTTCAAAGGCATGCCGGACGTTCCTCCTCAGCAAAGACTAGAGGCTCACAAGCAAATTTCTCTGCTGCTCCAAATAGGGGCCATACAACCGGTCCCTCTGCCAGAAGTGGGCCTAGGATTTTATTCTCGCCTGTTCCTAGTACCAAAGAAGGGGAACACGTGGAGACCAATTTTGGATTTATCTATCCTCAACACTTATCTGGACATTCCCAAGTTCAAAATGTTGACGTTACAACAGCTTTTACCTCTGCTGGGCAAAGATCACTGGATGGTGACTCTGGATCTCAAGGAGGCTTACCTTCATGTTCCTATCAGGCTAAGTTGCAGGAAGTATCTGCGTTTCGAGCTGGGACTTCTCATTATCAGTTCTCTGCATTGCCCTTTGGCTTATCTACTGCCCGCAGAGTGTTCACGAAGGTTCTGGCTCCAGTGATTGCTTTCTTCAGGCTAAGAGGAATACAGATCTATCCTTATTTGGACGATTGCCTGATTCTGGCCCAAGGAAAGGACGAACTTCTTCATCATTTGCAATATGTGATAGCAGTGCTAAGATGCCTGGGGTATTCTGTGAACGAAATAAAGTCCAGTCTAGTACCCTCTCAGGACATGTGCTTTCTGGGTGTGAGACTGAATACAGCATCCCAGATGGCCTTTTGACCCCGGACAAACAAAAGAATCTTTCTCTTTACTTCCATCAATTGTCTCATCAGTCCAGGCTGACTGCAAGGACAGTCCTTCAAGCCTTGGGGTTCATGGCATCTTGTATTCTGGTGCTTCCCAATGCCAAACTGCATATGAGGAAGCTACAATGGTATCTCAAAATGTATGGACACAGCACTGCCAAGATATGGACACTGTCATTCAGATAATACCTTGCATTCAAAAGGAATTTTTGTGGTGGGCTCAGGAATGTCACCTAAACAAGGGACTCTCTGTGACCCGGCCAGAGGCGAGTCAGATTCTAACGACAGATGCCTCAGACAAAGCTTGGGAGCTCATCTAAATGGAAAGTGGGTACAAGACACGTGGCCTGCCAGACTTCAACATCTACATATCAACTTGAAGGAGATGTTAGCAGTCCAATTTGCATTAATAGCTTTCAAGGATTTACTTCTTCCAGGGCAGGTGTTGGTTCTAACAGACAACACAACTGTCATGTGGTACATCAACAAGCAAGGGGGAACACATTCTTATCCTCTATGCAGACAAGCAATGATTTTGTGGGA
Source organism: Protopterus annectens (assembly GCF_019279795.1). Taxonomy (NCBI): domain Eukaryota; kingdom Metazoa; phylum Chordata; order Ceratodontiformes; family Protopteridae; genus Protopterus; species Protopterus annectens. The sequence continues at coordinate 33,632,807 of NC_056735.1, read as the reverse complement.
GACTGCTCTCAGTTTACAGCTAAATCTTCAGGCAAGGTTTCTGCCGGAGCACAGAACTCCTTAGCAGATGTGTTGAGCAGGCAAATTATGGATCCCCACGAGTGGAAATTGGATCCTCATGTATTTCAGAAATTGACAGTGTCATGGGGAACTCCAGACATAGATCTGTTCGCTTCTCCACTAAACTTCCAGCTGCCAAAGTTTTGCACAAAAGGTTTCATCCCACAGCTTGGAAAGTGGATGCTCTTTCATTCAATTGGAGCAATCTTCATGTGTATGCCTTTCCACCTCTGCCTCTCCTCCCAAAGGTACTCCTGAAGGTCAGACAGGACAAGCCAAGGATGATTTTAATAGCTCCAGATTGGCCTCGACAGCACTGGTACCCATTACTGAGAAGTCTGGTACGGGAGCCTCCATGGCCTTTGCCTTCGATTCCACACCTGCTGTCTCAGGAGAACAGTCATTTACTCAATGTCAAACTTCACTCTCTTCACCTGACAGCCTGGCATATTCTGTTTTAAACCCTGGAGGGTCTCAGCTTCCACAGCAAGTTTTGAATGTTATTTTGGAGGCCAGAAGGCCTAGTACAAGGAAAGTGTACGCAGATAAATGGAAGAGATTTTTATTTTGGAGTACAGCAAAGGAATTTGATGTTTCTAAGCCTAATTTAAGTGTGGCTCTTCAATATCTTACTGAGTTACTGGACAAAGGTTTGTCCTTCTCTTCTATTAAGGTTCATGCTGCAGCAATTTCTGCTCACTATGACTGTGACCCACCATTGTTTTCTCATCCTTTGTTTAAGCAATTCCTTAGAGGGGCAAAGAATATAAGACCCCACGGAGAGCTCCTACTCCTGCTTGGGATCTCAATTTTGTGTTGGAGAAACTCACTCTACAACCTTTTGAGCCTGCAGCTACTGCTGAGTTGAAATATTTATCATGGAAGACTGCTTTTTTGTTGGCCATTACCTCTGCGAGAAGGGTTTCTGAATTACAGGCCCTTATGGCAGTTGAGCCTTTCTTAATTTTCCATAAGGATAGGGTATCTTTGCACTAATCCTTCCTTTATGCCTAAAGTGGTTTCTAGTGTGGCTTTAAACCAAACTATTCATTTGCCTACTTTTTATGCAAACCCCAAAATAAAGGGGAAAAGATTTTGCACACTTTGGATATACACAGGCAGTTGCGATATTATTTGAGCAGAACTAAAGGGTTCAGGCAGTCTCAGCAGTTATTTGTTTCTTTTGCTTTGGGTTCTCAGGGCAAGCCTGTGTCAAAACAAACTATTTCTAAGTGGATTGGGTTTTGTATTGCTTTCTGTTATTCCCATCATGGCAAGGAGATTCCAGCTGGGATTAGGCCTCATTCCACTAGGGCTACTGCCACTTCTACAGCTTTTTAAGGGGTGGCAACTAAAGATATTTTGGAGGCAGCTACTTGGAGTTCAGTGCATACTTTCTCTAAGCATTATCACCTTCCACTTTACTCTAAATCGAGGGCTGGTTTTGCCACTGCAATTTTACAGGGCATTTTGGCAGCTCCTACTGCTTTATAGTTTTGCCATCCTCCCTTATCTCTGCTTTGGGATTCTACCCAAGTGTAAGGACTGCAGCAATGTGAGATGAAGAACATAGTACAGTTTTGTACCTACCATAAATGTAGATGTTCGAAGATCCACATTGCTGCAGTCCAATTTACCCTCCCTCCTTCCCCTCTGTAGTTAGAGGCGGTTGTGTGGTTTGGGTTGTACATATTGTGAATAGTGTATATATTGTACATACGGTTAGTACAAGGGTGGTTGGTTGTTTTTTGCTGTCTTTTGGTTTTTGACCTTTCTGTTTAGGGTCTTCTGACATCTGGGGCAAGAAAAGACTGAGGATATGACGTCGGTCATGCGCATTTGTACCCTGACGTCCTGATGTCAGTCTTAAGCGCCTTGACCGACGTCAGCCTAATACTTTGATATTCGGGCCGACCGAGGACAGCGGACTACCCAAGTGTAAGGACTGCAGCAATGTGGATCTTCGAACATCTACATTTATGGTAGGTACAAAACTGTACTTTCGCTGGTACTCAGTGAGATGCTTTCGCAGCCCCTGATACCCGCTACTTCTGATTCGCAGGCCTCTACTGAGACCCATTCGGAGTCCGGTATGCCGCGAGATGTTTCACATATGGAACCCGCAATTGTCTCTACCTTGGATGGGTCCAGAGCCGCTGAGCAGGCACCGGCTTCTGAGGGTGTATTCAGCTCTACAAATTTGCATATTAAACGGACTCCAACTTCAAGGCTAAGGCCTAAATCTCAATCTATGTCTAAAAAACTGATGCCCAGACCACATGTTCAGGCCCCTATGCCTAAAAAACAAATGATTAAAATGGCTGAAGATTTAATTACTCTAATCGGGTAGACAACCACCCCCCCCAGGAGGCCTAGGATTGAATTTGACTATGACTCTTCTGAACATGACTCTGTTTCTTCTGACTCTTCTAATGATCTGGATTTGTCCATACCTACTTATGAGTACTCTGATGCAGAAGATTCCATTCCCTTTGCTTCTCCACCTGAGGATTTCTCTTTTGGGGAAACTTTACATACCTTAAGGGAGCATTTCCACTGGAAAAGTCAGGATCTCTGAATCTAAAAAGAGGCTTAGGGATTTTCTTCTTCCTCAGCATAGGCCTTTGGCATATCTCCAGTACTAGATATTGCTGATGATGTGTTTTCGGAATCCAGTATGCCCCCTGATTTCTTGCCTCCAGCCCCTAGCAAACCAGACAGGTACTACAGGGTTCCCGAGTCCCACAAATTCCTTTTCAAAAATCTTGTTGCGGACCCTGAAACCATTTCTCAAGGGCCCAAGGGCATTAAGGCTTCTACTGCTAAAAATCCTACCCCTTCTGATAGAGACTCCAGGGCACTGGATAGATGGGGTGAAAAGGTTTATACTTCTGCAACCTTAGCAATCAGGGCTTTAAACTGTCCATTCCATATGCTAAAATATCAACAGCATATCATGGGACTGCTTAAACAGAAAATTATGTTGATTTCTGACTGTGTGGAGAATAAAGATTTGCAGGATTTATTGCATTCAGCTGAGCAAGTTCGCAAACATACTTTGCAATGCGGTTTTGATTCTTTAGAGGCCTCTTGTAGGGCTGCTGTTACTGGGTCTGTGCTTAGAAGGCATGCTTGGCTTAAGGAGCAATCTCTGTCTGATCATATTAAAGCAAAACTTTTGGATGCTCCTTTACAGCAGGACCGCTTATTTGGCAATAAGGCTGAATCTATGCAAACTGTGAAAGATTTCTTACAAGTGCAACCTCCTAGATTTAGTAGGCATTGGCCTACTAAGAACTGGGCCTTTCCAGCTCCTTCCAGAGCCACTACGGCCAAACCCAGACATTCCAAAACCACCAGGTTTCAGTCCCAAGGGACTTGCAGAGCTAAGCAATGGGGTGCTTCTACTTCCAAATCTGGAAACAACAAGACACCACCCTATGGTAAACAGTCTCAATGACTTCCCTTTGAAATTACCAAGCACTTACCTCTTAGCTGCCCCTTTGGGGGGAAAACTGGCTCTTCATTCAAGAAACTGGCAAATTATAACCCAGGACAAATGGGTTTTAAATATAGTGTCCCAGGGATACAGATTTCATTTCCACATGCTGCCATCTCCAAACGTGTGGCCAGACCTGCCCCCAAATCAGTGGGCAGAGGCTCAAAAACAAATACTTTCCCGCCTAAACATGGGGGCTATTCAGCTAGTACCAGAAGAGGAAAAGGGACAAGGTTTCTATTTCAGACTTTTCCTGGTACCCAGACATTTCCTGCTACCTAGAAAAGACAAATCATGGTATCCAATTCTGGACCTGTCTACTCTAAACACCTTTCTGGACATTCCAAAATTCAAGATACTGACTCTTCACCAGTTACTTCCTATGCTGGGGCAAGGATGCCTGGTTGGCAACTCTCGACTTAAAAAAGGCTTACCTGCATATCCCAATCAGGGAATCTGGCAGAAGATTCCTACGCTTCAGAGCAGGCTGCATGCATTATCAGTTCTCTGCACTGCCCTTTGGCTTGTCTACTGTGCCCAGGGTATTCACAAACTGCTTGGTTCCAGTAATTGCATTTTGCAGGCAAAGAAATATTCAAATATATCCATACCTGGACGATTGCCTAATTCAGGCAAAAAACCAGGCCATTCTTCTAAAACAACTGGGGTTTGTAAAAAAAAAAAAAAAAAAAAGACTTCTAACCTGTCTAGGGTACACCATAAACAAAAAGAAATCTCAACTGGTACCCTCTCAAAAAATTACATTCCTGGGTGCAAGCTTGAATACAATTTCCCAGATGGCTTTCCTTACACCAGAAAAGCAAATTCATTTGGTGACTTACTTCAAACAGGTGGCCACAAAAACCCTGCTATCTGCAAGGCAAATACTGCAAGCCTTGGGGTTCATGGCCTCATGCATTCTTCTAATTCCATATGCAAGACTGCATATGAGGAAACTTCAAACTTCAGTGATACTTAAAAAGTTTATGGAGTCAACATTGTCACAGCCTGGAAACAATGATTCCTGTCATACCTTTCCTGCACCTAGAGTTCCTATGGTGGGCAGAGGCCTGCCACCAAAACAAGGGACTGCCATTCACACCACCCCCTGCCACCCAAACCCTAACTACAGACGCATCAGACTATGCATAGGGGGGGCTCATCTGGCAGGGAAGTGCATTTAGGGCAAATGGAGCCCAAATCAAATGCACCTTCATATCAATCAAAAAGAAATGCTAGCTGTACAGAACGTACTGACAGCCTTCAAGGACTACCTTCATTCAGGACAATTACTGATACAGATGGGCAACACCACGGTTATGTGGCACATAAACAAGCAGGGGGGTACACATTCCTACCCCCTCTGCAGACTAGTCATGGCATTGTGGAACACGGCCTTGAGCTACCAAGTACAACTACAAGCTCAATTCCTGCCAGGAAAGCAGAATGTTCTGGCAGATGAACTAAGCAGAAATCTCATGGACCTTCATGAATGGAAACTGGAACCTCGGATTTTCAACATGTTGACATGCAAATGGGGGAGCCCAGAGATCTTTTTGCCTTTCCCCCTCTGCCTTTGCTCTCCAAACTTCTACTAAAAGTCAGACAGGACAAACCAAAAATGATTTTGCTTGCTCCAGACTGGCCTCGTCAACACTGGTACTCACTCCTGTGCAGTGTGTCACACATTTCTCTGTGGCACCTGCCTCAGACACCTTCCTTACTGTCTCAGCAGGAGAACCAGATTCTGCACCCTCAGCTCCAAACATTGAATCTTGCAGCTTGGCTAATCACTTAGATTCACGCTTAGCATCCCTCAGCAAACCTGTGATGGATGTCATTTTGGAGGCGAGAAGACCTAGTCCTAGAAAATCTTATGCTGACAAATGGAAAAGATTCTGTGCCTGGAATCCGTCAAAAGGGATGAGCACAGCAGTGCCCAATTTACCTCAGATTTTGCAATACTTAACTGAGATGCTTCACAAGGGCCTGTCTTTTTCTTCCATAAAAATCTATGCCTCAGCCATTTCAGCTCATTACAACACAGAGCCCCCCTTCTCTCATCCTCTTCTAAAGCAGTATCTCAGAGGGGCCAAAAACTTGAGACCACCCAGGAGAGCTCCAACCCCTGCCTGGGACCTTAACTTTATATTGGAGAAACTCACTCTATCTCCTTTCGAGCCAGCTGCAACTGCAAACTTAAAATTTCTTTCCTGGAAAACAGCCTTCCTTTTAACAATCACTTCATCTAGAAGGATATCTGAATTACAGGCCCTTATAGCAGTGGAGCCTTTCATCATCTTTCATGCGGACAGGGTGTCACTCAGAACCAATCCTTCATTCATGCTCAAGGTGGTATCCAGTGTGGCTCTTAATCAGTCCATTCATTTGCCAACTTTCTTTCCCAATCCACAGAACAAGGGAGAGCGGATTCTGCATTCATTGGATGTACACAGACAACTTAGATTCTACTTGGACAGGACTAAATGTCGAAGAAAATCTGAAAAACTGCTGGTAGCATTTGCTGCAGGGGCAGAGGGGAAGGCCATTTCAAAGCAAACCATTTCTAAATGGATAAGCCATTGTATTCATTTCTTTTATAAGCACCATGGAAAACCTATCCCCCAGGGGATCAGATCTCATTCCACCAGGGCTGCATCTACTTCAGCAGCCTTTCTCAGAAGTGTTCCTACCAGAGATATTCTAGAAGCTACTACTTGGAGTTCAGTTCATACTTTCACCAAGCATTATCACTTATCAATTTTCTCTCAATCCAGAGCTGGCTTTGCCACTGCTGTTTTGCAGGGCCTTATAGCTGGTCCTAATGCTGTATAAATCCATCCTCCCAACCTTAGCTTTGGGAATCTACCCAAATGTAATGACTGCAACAGTGAAACACGATGAACATAGTACAGTTGTGTACACTTATCATAAATGTAGATGTTCGAGTGTATTCACTGTTGCAGTCCTGGATGTCCTTCAAGGATGCATCTGCAGTCATAACATATGGGTTGTCCTGCCTCAGGCAGCCCTTCGGTCGGCCGGATTCCAAAGTCTGGGTCTGACTTCGGCTGATGTCGCATCTTCCCCGACGTCATAGCTGCTGGGGTATAAAGGCATCAGCCGACGCCATTTTCCTCAGTCTTTCTTGCCGCGCGGTGCCCGAAGCAGAAGCTGTTCGCAAGTGCCGGTCGGTCAGATCCAGAGATTCAGCTACCGAAAACTTCTAAAAAGCTAAGTACCCCGTTGGGGACTCTTTCTTGCCTCAGCCGATGTCAGACAAAGTAAATTGTTTAACTTGTGGGAAACAAATACCTCCTTCAACCGACGGACTCTTAGACGTCGGTCGGAGTTTGCGGAAGAGTTTTTTGGCTCCGCTTTTGCATATAAAATGCCATCGGAGACTCCGACTACGCATTTAGCCAAAAACGCAAGGAAAAGGACCGACACTCGCGGCCTGCAGTTTCGGCTGAAACCGCGGTTAGGCCTACCGTGAGTGTCTCGGTTTCGGCTGAAACCGAGGCCTCGGTTCTTCCTTCCGCCTAAAACATACCTCCGACAACCGTGGCCAGCGAGGCCCCGGCCGAGTCGGCTACAGAAATCCCTACCGAAGAAGCAAGTGCACAAGATTTGTCCGACACTATTCCTTTGGACATATCCACTCCTGCACGTGGGGCAGCTAGGCCCCCTGCTTCTATGTCTATTAAGGCCTTCTCCAGGGCTAAAGCAGCTAAAATTGCTAAAGCATTGCCTGCAAAATCTACCTCTCAGAGGCCTTCCTCAAGTTCCCAGATGCTCAGTCTTGTTGAGGACCTTATTTCTCTGATTAGAGGTTCCCAACCACACCCAGACAGGGCCTCCTATCCTCCTCCTGACGAAAGGCCCAGGACTGGCCCCCCTGAACCTCTCTCCTCTGACTATTCCTCCGATGGATCTGATTTGTCAGACCATCAGGAAGGGCCATACTCACCTTACGAGGATTCTGATGCAGAAGACTCTATCCCTTCTGCTTCCCCTCCAGAGGAATTTTCATTTGGGGAAACTTTACACTCTATGAGGGAACACTTTCAATGGCAGGGTCAAGATTTCTCTGATTCTAGAAAAAGACTAAGGACTTTCTTACACTTGCCACAGCAGAGGCCTTTAGCCATACCACCTGTGCTAACTGTAGTTGATGATGCATATAATGATGTCAGCTCTGCTCCTGACTCACTTCCCCGGCCCCTGCCAAACCTGACAGATACTACAGGGTTCCTGATTCCCATTTCCACTTGTATAAAGCCCATGCTGCAGACCCAGAAACTATTTCTCAGGGCCCGAAAGGTGTTGCAGCTACCACTGCTAAAAACCCACTACCCTCTGAAAGGGAGTCAAGAGCATTAGAGAGATGGGGAAAAAAGGTTTACACCTCTGCTACTCTTTCTGCCAGGGCTTTGAACTGTCAGTTCCATATGATACAGTACCAGGAATATTTGCTAGATCAGCTGAATAAAAAGCTTTCTTCTCCTGAACCTTTAGACCGTAAGGCCCTTCAAGATTTGGTACACAATTCTCAGCAGGTCAGTAACCACTTCTTAAAATGTGGCTATGATGCACTGGAAGCTTCATTTAGATCAGCTATGACTGGGGCAGTAATTCGTAGGCATGCCTGGCTAAAAGAGCAATCCTTGCCGGACCATGTCAAGGCTAAACTCCTAGATGCTCCAATGGAGAAACAAAGTTTATTTGGCTCCCCTGCACAGGAGATTCTAAAGAAAGTGGAAGAAAAAGCAAAATCTGTGCAAACAGTTAAGGAATTTCTGCAGGTCCAACCTCCGAGGTTCAGCAGAAACTGGCCTTCAAAGAATTGGTCCTTTCCAGACACCTCCAAGGCACAGAGGGGCAGGAATAGACGCCCAAGAGGCAGAGGTCAATCAAAGGGTGCTTACAGGGGTCGCCAGTGGCAACCTGCCAACCACAGGAGTACTGCCACAGCTGCAACTACAACCACTTCCACAGGACAAACACAATGACTTGACTCTGATTCCGCCTACAAGAGAACAGCTGGAAGCACCCTTGGGCGGAAAATTGGCTTTATTCTCAAAAAACTGGCATTGCATTACAAAAGACAAATGGATATTGCAAACAATAGACAAAGGCTACAGGTTTCATTTCCACACTTTACCAAGAAGGAGTGGAATGCCAAACCTACCACCAAACCAGAAGCCAGAGGCTTTAAGACAAATCAACCATTTACTTCAGATGAAAGCAATAGAAAAGGTACCATCTCGGGAACAAGGTCAAGGCTTTTACTCCAGACTATTCCTTGTACCAAGAAAAGAAACCCAATGGAGGCCTATTCTCGACTTGTCTGCACTAAACACATATCTCATTGTGCCAAAATTCAAAATGCTGACCCTACAGCAGCTTCTTCCCATGCTGGGCAAGGAGTCTTGGCTGGTGACTCTAGATCTCAAGGAGGCATACCTGCACGTCCCTATACGACCAGATTGCAGAAGACACCTCAGATTTCTTGCAGGATCAGAGCATTATCAATTCTCAGCATTGCCCTTTGGCTTATCTACTGCACCCAGAGTATTCACGAAATGCCTGGCATCAGTAATTGCACATTGCAGGCTTCAGGGAATTCAAATTTACCCATACCTGGACGACTGCCTAATACAAGCGGAGAACAGGACAAGACTTATAAAGGATTTGGCCTATGTCATACACCTGTTACAGGCCTTGGGATACACAGTCAACATCCAGAAGTCAAGACTAGTGCCATCCCAAAGGATAACCTTTTTGGGTGCGGATTTGGACACAATTACTCAGATGGCTTTTCTCACAGAAGAAAAACAAAAGCAACTACCAATCTACTTCATGGCTTTGACAAGACAAACTCAGCTCACTGCAAGGAAAGTCCTGCAGGCCCTGGGTTACATGGCATCTTGCATAATCTTGATCCCACATGCCAGGCTGCATATGAGGAAATTACAATGGTACCTAAGGAATGTATGGTCTCAACACAGGCACAGTCTAGAAACCATGATTCCAATCATTCCATGCCTGAAAAAGGAATTCCTGTGGTGGGCTCAGGCCTGCCAAGCCAACAGAGGGTTACATTTCAACAAACCCCAACCAAGGCAAACCATCACCACGGACGCCTCAGACCTAGGATGGGGAGCACACATAGAAGACAAGTGCATCCAAGGCCTATGGACTCCAGACCAGATAAATTTGCACATAAACCTAAAGGAGATGCTGGCAGTGAAGCACGCAATCGAGGCATTCAAATCATTCCTCCAGCAAGGTCATCTGCTGATAAGGACAGACAATACCACAGTCATGTGGTACATAAACAAACAGGGAGGCACGCATTCCTATCCTCTATGCCGGATGGCAATGGATCTGTGGAACCTAGCCCTGAATCTCAACATTCAACTGCAGGCCAAATTCGTTCCAGGAAAAGAGAATTCACTAGCAGACAGCTTAAGCAGAACTACCACGGATGCTCACGAATGGATGCTGCATCCAGACATGTTCAAAATCGTAACAAACAAATGGGGAATGCCAGAGATAGACCTGTTCACCTCCCCACTCAACAATCAACTGAAGAAATTCTGCTCAAGAGTATACCACCCACAAGCCTGGAAGGTGGACTCCCTCTCTTTCAACTGGAATGCCCTAACACTGTATGCTTTTCCACCACTCTCATTGATGTACAGAGTACTACTGAAGATCAGAGAGGAGCAGCCAAAGGTGATACTGATAGCTCTGGACTGGCCAAGACAGCACTGGTATCCGCTACTGAGAAGCATGTCTCGGACGAAGCCGTGGCCTCTACCCCTATGGCCTCTACTTCTAACGCAGAACAACTTCAAGACACTGCATCCAAACTTGAAAACACTGCAGCTGACTGCCTTTAAAATTGCCTACAACAAAACCAAACTGTCTTATCCCAGAGGGTCAAGGACATAATCATGGAGGCCCGTAGACCCTCCACAAGAAAGACATATTCAGCCAAATGGAAGAGATTCCTCATTTGGAGCGCTTCAAAGGGTACAAATGTCACACTGGCAAACCTAGCACACATCCTAGAATACTTAGCAGAACTGTACCACAATGGCCTGTCCTACTCCTCCATTAAGATTCATGCTTCAGCAATTTCAGCAGAATACAACATGGATCCTCCTATCTTCTCTCACCCTCTCCTCAGACAATTTTAAGAGGATCAAAAATGTAAAACCTCCAAGAAAACCCCCTCTTCCTGCATGGGATCTCAACTTTGTGCTGGAAAAATTAAAACTACCTCCTTTTGAACCAGCAGCATCAGCAGACTTACAGTTCTTATCTCGGAAAACTGCTTTCCTTCTAGCAATCACTTCAGCAAGAAGAGTATCCGAGTTACAGGCACTGATGGCAGTGCAGCCTTTCATTATTTTTCACCAGGACAGAGTGTCTCTGAGAACCAATCCTACTTTCATGCCAAAGGTGGTATCCAGGGTATCCTTGAACCAAGCTATTCATTTGCCTACGTTCTTCCGTAACCCACAGAACAGGGGGGAAAAACTACTGCACACCTTGGATGTACACAGACAACTGCGCTACTATCTGGACAGAACTAAGACCAGCAGAAAAACTGACCAACTTCTAGTAGCATATGCAACTGGAGTGCAAGGAAAAGTAATTTCCAAACAGGCAATCTCTAAATAGATAGGAAATTGCATTCGATTCTGCTATTCTTTTCATGGAAAGACAGCTCCTGAAAATATCAGGCCTCACTCCACAAGAGCCACAGCCACCACTACAGCTTTCCTACGAGGGGTGGCTACCAAGGACATTTTAGAAGCTGCTACTTGGAGCTCCATGCATACATTTGCCAAGCATTACAATCTACCTTTATACTCCAGATCCCGAGCAGGTTTTGCAACTGCAGTTTTACAGGGGATCATAACTACACCATCCTTATCTTAGTACCTCCTCCCCCAGTTTGGCTATGGTATTCTACCCATATGTTATGACTGCAGATGCATCCTTGAAGGACATAGTACAGTTTTGTACCTACCATAAATGTAGATGTCCGATAGGTATGCATCTGCAGTCAGGATTACCCTCCCGCCTTCCCCTCTGTGGTCTTCCTAGGGTGCTTACCCCTCTTTCAGCTAGCTGGGGGAATCTATAATGGTGTATTTGTTTGCATGTATACATATATTTATATATATATATATATATATATATATATATATATATATATTGTTTTATTCTGTTTGGAATTTGCAACTTTTATCCAAATTTAGCCTTCCTAGAGGGCACCTGGCATCTGGGGCAAGAAACACTGAGGAAAATGGCGTCGGCTGATGCCTTTATACCCCAGCAGCTATGACGTCGGGGAAGATGCGACATCAGCCGAAGCCAGACCCAGACTTTGGAATCCGGCCGACCGAAGGGCTGCCTGAGGCAGGACAACCCATATGTTATGACTGCAGATGCATACCTATCGGACATCTACATTTATGGTAGGTACAAAGCTGTACTTTACCCTCCCGCCCCCTGTTCTTTTATTATACCTCTTCTTTCTTTTATTATGCTTAAAAGCCTTTTTGGTGTATTTGGTTTTGTTTGGAGGTATATTTTTGTATTTCTTATTATATATATATATATATATATATATATATATATATATATATATATATATATATTTTGCTCCCAATTTGCATCTGGGGCAAGAAAAACTGATGTACTGGCGTCAGCTGCATGTTTTATACCCCTGACGACCTGACGTCATGGAAGAAGGGACAGCAACCGACGCAGGACCCAAGACTTTGTTAATCAGGCCGACTGAGGGCATCCTGCCAGCAGATTACCCAAATGTAATGACTGCAACAGTGAATACACTCGAACATCTACATTTATGGTAAGTGTACACAACGGTACTGTCTTCTTGCTGGATAAGGTGCCATTTTTGTCATCCAGTCCACCTGACTAGGTTTTTGTAATGAGCAGTTCCTGCTGTTCTCAGTGTGCACTTCCCCTTTTCTTGACCTTCTTCCACTATACAATTTGGTAAATCCTTTGATAACAGCTCACCATTTTCCAAAATAATTTTTTCTTCATATCGCCATTTACAGCTTCATTCTCCACTCTTCACTCTTGACCTCTCCTCCATCACAGATCTTCCTTGCGGATCCTGATAATTCTCATTGGTTCTTTTGTTCTCTTGTTTGGTAATCAAAATGCTTATATTTTTTTCTCCCAGCTTCCCTTTAGCAGAAATATCATCTTTGTTTAAATCCTAATTTTGTCAGTTTATTGTGCTCCAGTCCACCTGTTTCCTGTGACACTATAATTTGTGGCTTGATTGTTCTGTATAAAAGTCAGGGTTTATTTGACTTGGTTGGTTAAACCATTTGAATTCTAAAGTAGAATCTCGAATTTATCCCCTGTAATCCTTTTCCTTAGGATATCATTTTGCTTTTGTAGTCCATCTTTCTGTATCATAACTCACTCATTTTCAACATTTTCCAGAGCTTTTTTGTAAATTGTAGAAATAAGATAAATTAGAAATAATGATATGTTTGTTTAGTGAATATGATTCCTAAATTAACTCATGGACTGTATACAGGTAATGGAAATATACATCTAAGGTGAGAGTGTTTGCTCAAATTTGTACACTTTGAATCAGCTCACTGGCATCAGCATTTATGACGCATTGTGGAATAAAACAATCCAAGTCTGATTTTCATCTTCTTCACTGGAACCTACAAAAACATTCACTCTTATTTTGGGCAGCACCCCATCAACCAGTATAATTTTACTTCTGAGATCTTAACTGTGTAGTTTATAATTTTGTTCATTCAAGCCTTTTCCCAGATGTATATCATAGGTTACTAGGCTAATGGCCCTGGGACCGTTACAAGCCTAGCCAAGTTAAACCCTTGTACTCAAGAGTTTCCATTTAAAGCTGACACTAAAACCAGCACCTATTGCCCCTGTCCAAGAGGGATGCAGGTGGAACCCCTGGGATGAATTTCTGGTCACTCATCCAGTTGTCCAAATTTCGCTTAAATATGGTCTACAAGGAGCTCTGTTTAACATGAATTGGAAGTCTGTTCCAAAAATGAGGCACCCTCTAGATGAATCTATCCCTCCAGCAGGTTCTGTTGATGTTGCATAACAGGTTAAGGTCCTTAGAGCAAATGGATCATGTGCCATTTGACTTGTGCATGTGCAGCAATTCCATTAAAGTAGGGTCAGAGATTGCCTTATATGCAAGGCACATGTCACCTCTGAGCAGTCTATATGACACACACTAAAATGACAGTAATTTCAGTCTGTCTGTGTATGACATGTTGGAAGCCCTGAACCTTCGTTATAAGGAAGCTTTGTGGTCTCCAGTTGCTGCAGGTACTTGGAAAGGTACATACCAATGTTATAAGCCTGATGAGGGAAGAGTACAGGGGAGGTTATAACTTCTTTTTTTTCTGGAAGCAATGCCCTTACTTATGAGATGAGCAATATAAAATTCCCTTCTTCCTACTTTGGAGACATGGTGATCGAAGGTGTAAGGTTGCTGTCAACCTGTGTGCCCAGGTCTCTCACCACTGTGTGCTTTAGGGTATTGCTATTTGTGTGGTAGTTTGTAGGAGCGTCGCACTTGCTGAAGGAGATGATGATGCATTTTTTTGCATTTAGTTCAAGACCATGACTTTGACACCAATCATTAGTCAGTGTAAGTCACTCTTGCAGGATGTTGACATCATTTGGGGACTCGTTGACTATTCCCAGTTTGCAGTCATATGCAAGCTTAGTCAGCCACATACCTTTAGTTTTTGCCTGGACTTAGGAGGAATATATTCCAAATAGTAGGGGTCCTTGGACCGAGCCCTATGAGACACACTGGTTACGGGTCTGCTAGAGGAGGTGGATTCTCCTATTTTACCTGAATGTGTTTTGTCAGTGGCCCAGTTTGCAACCCACCTGATGATATATGGGTTGATACCCAAATGGGTGAGTTTATCAATGATGTCAGAGTGGGGGATTGTCTCGAACGCTTGGCCAAGTTCAAGTAGGTTGTGCGCAGATTTACCATAGTCTAGGGTTTGGTGACTGTCTCAAAGTAGTTCACCAGGTTTAACAGACATGATCTCCCTTGACAAAGCCAAACTGGGTGGGTCAAGCATTTGGAGATTCCTGTATCTTTATTGATAAGGTCCATGATGATTTGCTCTATGGCCTTGCAGATAAAGCTGGTCAGGCTAATGGGTCTATAGTTCCTGGGGTCAGGGGATGGACCCCCTTTGTGCAAAGGGATGACGGTAGCTGTTTTACATTTCTCTGGGATGAAGCCAGTGCTTAGGCTGTGATTGAAAAGAGTATTTATAGAAACAACACGCTGTGTTGGTATACTGTGTTCAAACGAAACAAATCAAAATCAGTTGGAGAGAATACCCAGTGGTGTTGCTAATTGCTGTTTTAACCCATGTAGAACACAGCCTGGGATGCTATCTGGTCCCATAGAGGCTGTATTTTTGGCCTTGCAGAAGGCACTTAAGACTTGCTCCTTTGAAGATAATAGGTGGTAGGGATGCTTAGGAGTATGTGTGGTGGGGACAGGGGAGTGAAACTTTCACTGAATCTGTCATCTGCTATATCCAGAGGTACCACTGACCACAAGTTCAGCGCACATCTGGGACTTTCCTTTGAGGTTACATATGTAACTAAAGAATGCCTTATGGTTGTCCTTAGTTTGAGAAGCTAATTTGGATTCATAGTTAGCCTTGGAAGACTTCACAAGGAGTCATTTTTGCTTGTTTAAGTTGAAGAGGGAGTGTTTCCTGTTTTGAGACCTTTCCATCCGGATCTTGGACAGCAATTTCTTTCTCTTATTGTATAGCCTGTTAATGGCAAATGTCCACCAGGCAGGTTTGTTCCTCCTTAGTGATCTTACATTGATCCTGTCAGGTACAACAACATCCGATATAATTGTACAGATGTTTGTATACTGCATTGGTGTATAAACCAGCATAGGTGTCCTTTTCATCTGTGAGGGGAGGGGCTACGAAGCTATGTATGCTGTCTCATAAGAGGTTGTAATTGGACTTGGAAAAGTTTTTTTATTCTAGTTGCTGCTATGGGTGGGTCTGGTTTTACAGTTACTCCTAATGAGATTGATTTGTGGTCCGACCTCACCA
Source organism: Protopterus annectens (assembly GCF_019279795.1). NCBI lineage: Eukaryota > Metazoa > Chordata > Ceratodontiformes > Protopteridae > Protopterus > Protopterus annectens. The sequence goes on along the minus strand of NC_056735.1, from coordinate 33,617,075 downwards.
GGGAGGGCAGTACACTGGGGGTGGAGCAATGGTCCTCCATGTTGTTGAGCACCAGATCCAGGATATTTGAGCCCCTTGTAGAGGTGTCAACCAGTTGATCTAGGGCATTAGAGTTAACGAAATCCGGGAACCTTTGGGAAAGTGAATTAGAACATGTATAATTTACCCAGTCAATGGAAGGGTAATTAAAGTCACCCAAAACCAGGGTCTTGGGTTGCTTCTTGATTGACTCAAGTAGATCCAAGTAGGCTGAGTGGATGTCCTGATTCATGGAGTGGGTCTTATAGCTGGCAGTGATTTGGAGAGGGGTCTTACCAACAGTCAATTACAACTGAAGTAATTCCAGGGAATCGTGCAGCATAACCAATCCAGAGGCAAATTTTTTATTAATGAATAATGATACACCACCTTCTTTAGTTCTCACACCTTCAGTTTGTGGTCTGAACGTGTAGAAGGAGATGTAACCTGGTATGGCTGGGGGTCCTCTTCGCAAGTTTAAGCCAGTTCTCTGTGTCTGCACAAATGTCAACATCTTCCAAAGTAAGGGCTGCTTCCAGTGAGTGCAGTTTCAGATTTAGACTCATAACATTTAGCAGCATAACCTTGAGGTTGCTTTTAGAGGGAATTTTTACATCAGGAATTTTGTTCTTGTGACATTACCTAAAAAGGCATTAATGGGGGTGGCAGGAGCCTTAGCCAGTAACCGAAATCCCAGGGGTGATAGATGGAGGAGACCATCTCTGGCAAAGCATTGAGGTCTGTCGAACATATCATCCCAGGCTGACAGGTACTGAATCTTCTTAGAATGATACCAGAAACTTAGCCAGTTGTTGAAGTCAGTCATTTTTTGTTTGCATTGTGGCATCATCCTAGGTGATGCTAATATGCTGCTTAAGGCTAAGGACATACCTGCTTGAGACACACAATCAGAGAACTCAGCCGTGTCTTTCTTCATATAGTCCAGTGAGGTATGTCTGAAGTCATTTACACCAACATGGACTATGATGGAGTCATAACAGTATATGTTGTTGAGACTTGAGTGCATATATGATGTGGCTGATCCTGGCCCCTGACAGACAGCTGACCGTGATCTACTCCTTAGCCAACCTGGTAAGATGGACATTTATGTGTCTCATAATAGAGTCACCTGTGACTAAGATAATTTGGTTTAATGTTATGCCTTGTAGGCTTATCTGATGAGACACTGGTGTGTGAGATGTTGTGTGCACTGTGGTCTGCAGGGGATGTATTGTGAGAAGAGTGCTTTGTGTTTGGGAGATCTCTGATGTTTAGGTAAGCTTCTGGAAGGACCTCTGCATATATGGGTTTATTTGTTGTTTGTTCAGTTGGTGCAGGAATTGTGGTGTGTGCGCTGACAACCTTCATTGTGTCAGATGTACTGAACAGTGAATGAGAGAGCCTGGATCTAGATTTTTAATATAGGTGCACCTCTCACATATTGAATTTGTGTAAACTAGAAGAAATGGGTTGTCCATGTACATGAGGCATTTGCTACATTGCCTCAAGATGCCCATGTCAACCAGGTTGGTTGGAGAAACTGGGAAATTGTCCATCCATAATGCTAGGTAAGTTTTAATGTGGTCAGAAACAAGGAGAGGACAGGAAGGAGTGGGTATATTAGAGGACAGGACAAGAGAAGTGGTCTAAAGTTATGAAGGGCGCTAATGGGTAAGATCTGTGTTGGTACCTCAGGAGCTTTGCTGAATGTATCACCTATCAGTGATGCACAATCACGAGAGCTCTCTGATGGAGCAACAGCCAAGTGCTAAGGGAAAATTTGCAGCCAGAAAAGTTTGCGTCTACAACTGCCAAGCAAAACCACCTCTGTGCAGTAGGGCTTGCAGGTGCACTTTGGGCAAATGCAGGGCTTATGTGGCAAATGTAATCAAACAGAATTAAACAAATTAACCAATAAAAAGCTAAAAGGGCGGCCATGGTGGTGCAGCGGTTAGCATTGGTGCCTCACAGCAAGAAGCTCTCCGGTTCGATCCTCGGCTGGGGTGCCTTCTGTGCGGAGTCTGCATGTCCCCCCATGTGGTCGCGTGGGTTTCCTCCGGGTGCTCCGGTTTCCTCCCACATCCCAAAGACATGCTGTAGGTGGATTGGACACTCTAAATTGGCCCTAGGCGTGAGTGCATGCGTGTGTATGGCTTCCGTGGAAGGTTGGGCACCGGGCTGGAAACTCAACACTGTAAAACTCTACTGCCACTCATGAGCGGACAGATGATCCACTGTGACGACACCTAAGCCGAAAGAAGAAGCAATAAAAAGCTAAAAACTGAGCCCTGTTCCAGTCAACATCAATCAGATGAGTTTTAACTGCAGGATCCTACCACAAGGATGAAGGGGAATCGTCTCCAACCAAAGGTAGCCTGGTTTCAATGCTCAAGTTACCCAAACAGAACTAGATTCAGCAGGTCTGAATTTAGTTTGTGCTACAGCAGTTAAAATCAGCAAAAATGGCTCAAATAGGCAATGGTACAGTAAATGCAGTTCAAAAGTGCAAAAGACAATGAATAAATTCTACACAAGTCATTATAGTGAACAAGTAGGTACCTCGGATTGATCAGTTGATTTCAACAGAGCAGTAGCTGGTGACCAAACTCTGTGGAGCTTTGTAAAAACATACTAGCTTGCTTCATGTAAATCTTTTTATAGTCTGCTGTTCTGACTTTGTGCAGTTAGCCGGGTCTATGTTTAACCATTGAATGACATTTGCATCATACAGCTGAACATCGAAACCTATCCATCAAACATTCATTCAACATTTATTTATTTTTTTTTTTGACAAGGAAAGTCACTAGTTAGCCAACACTTCCCCGTCTCACACGCCACAATATTTCAAATCTACCCAGGTGGGAAGTTTCGCGTTCCACAGCTCACTAACTATATATACCAAACTCTGAGACTGCACTACAGTGGGGAAAAAGGCAGATGGGGAAGTGTTGGCCAACTAGTTACTTTGTCGTTCACTGAAATGAAAGTTAGTTGAACGAACGTTCGATTGATAGGGTTCGATGTTTAGCAATTCGATGCAAATGTCATTAGATGGTTAAACATTGACCCCAGTTATCTTGCTTTATTTTATTGCAGTCCAGTAGTACATTTATATGTATTATTATACACTTTATCATCTATTAATCTTAATTGATTAGTTTGGCTGCTCACTACATGATACAGGAATTTAATCTTTCTTCATGAGTCATTTTGGTGGGTGAGCCATTTTGATATTCGTTTCCTGCTGCATTGTACCATTGTTAATCACAGTCATTCAGCCTTGCAAGTCATGTGATCTTTGTAATGATTACCAGGCTACTGCTGTTATAAATGCATTAGACTTTGCAAGCAGTTCTCCCTGTTTTGGTTTTATCACATTCCATCCTCTGTCCCAGCAATGTATTATATTAGGCTTTTATGAACATATAACTCCCAGTACACTATTAATTAAATCATAAGGAACAGAAAATGTTGCTCATGGTTAGAAACTGAAATTCAAGCTATTTAATTATGGGTACTTACATATTATCGCAACCACATTCTAAATGTCTCGCAACTATTTTCCTAATTGGTCATAATTGTTGAAAGTATGGAGGAAAAAGTAATTTTCCTTTATGTGAGTAGTTTTGACCTTATTAGTAAACTGCGGTGGTGGTGCTGTGGTAGCGTTGTCGCCTCACAGTAAGACGTTGTCCTGTTCGATTCTCAGCTAGAGCGTCTTCTGTGTGGAGACATGCATGAATGGGCAAACCTTCGTTGAAGGTTGTGCGTCAGGGCTGGCAACTCGGCACGTAAAAATCTACTGCCAATCATTAGTGGACCGGAGTTCCGCTGTGGCGACCCCTAACCGGGAAAAGCCGAAAGACACAAGAAAAGTAAACTGGATAGTTTTTGTATACTGTTATGCGGACTTCAGATGAGCTGAGCACCATGTGAAAGAAATGTACTGACTTGTTGAGATCTTCTGTTTACATCCTAGACTTAGTCTGTTGGCCCCCCGGCAGTGGTATCCTGTCTTATGTCGCTTAAGTGAGAGACAGGCATACTGGTAAAAGTATCATGTTTCTACACCTTATATTTCCACCTTTTTTATGGTTTAGGAGCAGTCAATCTGTACAACATTTCCGGGGAAGGGAATAGCGATAAGCGACAATGTCAGCGGTTGAAAGGAGTATTTTTTTTGGTCCCACAGCATGTGTTTTCCGGATCCATTTCTTGCTAAAGCAGAAAGAAACACAGTTGTAATCATGGCATAACTACTTATTTTCACAGTTTTACATATAGTCAGGTCACTCTGGCTTTGGGCTTAGGAGTAATCATTCCGTTTTACTTTTCACTGCTGTGTTCTGTTTGCACTGTCGGGTCCCCGTTTTTTATAATAAGATCTGTCCTTGAACGATGTCCAGCTGGAACAGGAATTTGGGGCTTACTACCACTCCTGGGTGATCACCCAATGTCACAAATAGCTGGTTAGTACGTTACCCAACCCCTGCCAATCCACAAAGAGTTATTGGTCCATAACTGCAAGAATTAAGAGACATGTGGAATGTGGTTGCGATAATACGCAAGTACCTAATTATGATTTTTAATGCAGTCCCATTTTGAGCATGATTGTTCAGTTTAGCAAGTTTTGCTTTTTCCCTGTTGCTTGATCTACATATGTATGCAAGGACAACTGTTATCATTGCCTTTTTACTTCAACAGTTCAGATTCACCAAATGACAACTTGAGCATCTAAAGTTCTTCATTTTATATCTTTATATCTTATATTTATATTCATTATATCTTCGTCTTAGTCTTCTTAATTAGCTGCTTTCTGTAGCAGTACTTAATCCGCTAGATGCTCTGGTTGCATATGTGGTAGAAAAGCATAGCTTGCTCCCTCTCTCTGCCCCCCCCCCCATCTTTCTTTCCATCCTCAATTTAAAAATGGATACATAATCTTTATCCCCCAGGAATTAGAGCTGGAACCACTTACTCCACTTACTCCAGTGTCTCACTGTATCATGTCCTGTGTAGTATGTTCATATTACAGATACCAACATTATTCTAAAGTAGGCAGGGTAAACCAACACAAATCTGATTTTGAAAATACAAATTACTTTTCCTGACCAGAGTTTACACTATGATAATTTTAGCCATGTATCATAGGGAAAAAAAACAGACTTCTGTAATGGTGTTAAAATTCTTGGCTTTTTCATCCATGAACACTTAAATCTGAGTGCAAATAATAAAACTGCATACTTTTTATATGCCATGTCACGACTAAAATATATCGAGTCAGAATCAGTTATCATTTAATTAAACTTCACAATGAAATAAATATATGATAAGAATAAGGTTTAGAATTGTGAAATGCTTCCTTTTGTAGGTTACTTCAGACATTTAATATTTACATTTTAGCTGCTAACAAGACTTCCAGTTTAAATTAATCTGATTTTCAAGCGTAATTCGACTGCTCTTAGACCCACTGTTGCACAGTTTAAAACAAAGTAAAAACTTCCTTAAATTTTGCAGATAATTTGAATTCTTAAAAAACATTGTTAGCATTGCTGTTTATGGCATATAAGTGTTCTTTGATGCGCTGATTTAATCTTTTGACCTGCCTGTATGGAAGGACCATTATGATCCACAAACAGCACAATTTATGATTATAGAACTTTGGCAGTTGTATTTTCCTTGAGTCTGAATTGTTTAATTTGTACATTCTAAATTTAAAACAGGCCCTTGCAAAAAGTACGTTTAAAAATACATTTTTATTTACTCATAGCAGAATCAAAAGCTGCATTTAATAATTGACAAGAGGAACATTCTAACTTGATTTTCGGTTGTTCCCCATTACCATTAAATAGTGTTTTTCGCCTAATTTATTCAGTAGATCTGGACTCCCTAAATCGAGCTTCCAGTTGTTGACTGTTTCTTGATTATGGCCTGTGTAATAGTATCACTGTCTAAACTGTACACTACTGGGAAAGCCTTTTTGTAATTAATGTTAGATCTACGATTGTTTGGTTGTATCCCCCACTCATGGGAAAGGGAGGTTGTTGTGTTTGATTAAAGGGAGTAGTCTTTGTAGGTTCATAGGTATGTACTAGAATAACAACCACAAGGACCTTTTTAAGCCTAGCCATGCACCCCAAATCTGTAACAAGTTCTCGTACCTTTGATAAGTGTACGCAGAGGCTTTGGCATGCAACATTCGGAAGCAGCGGCCCGGGAGATGAACCATTAAAAGTTTGCCCGTGTCCATTAGAGACATGTGCTAAACCAGGGATGAATTTCCTGTTCTCCATCCAGTTGTTCAAGTTGCATTTGAATTGGGTTAGGGAGAAATTCTGCTTCACATGGATGAGGAGCCTGTTCCAGAGAAGGGGTAGTCTGTGGGATACATGCCAGTGTCTCCAGCATGTCCTGTTTGTCACAGGCAAGGTTTAAGTTTTTAGACTGGGTAATCCTAGTGCTGTTTGTTTTGCAGATATGCAGGAGGTCCATCAGGATGGGGGTCTGACAATGCCTTGTATGCCAGGCATAGATCTTCCATTAACAGCCTGTAGGAGACAGAATACAGGGATAGGGCTTTGAGGTGGTCTGCATAGGATATGATACTTAACACCCTGTATTCTTTTAGTAAGGAATCTCTGTGGACATTTGTACTCTATGATAGGTCTGATGAATGCTGAATATAGTGGAACAGTGACCTCTTGGACCTAGATGCTATACCTTTGTTTATAAGGTACACAGTATAGAATGATTTACTCACTACTGTAAACATGTGATGGTCAAAGGCTAGAATACTGTCTGTGCGTGTCCCCACTTCCCTGACTACTGGGTCAACTCTTAGGGGTATGTTGTCAGTAAGATAGATTCCAGGGGTAGAGGACTTGCCAAAGGATGGTGTTATGCATTTTTTGCCATTTAGGTTTAGTCCACGACTTTTACACAAATTATTTGGCTGTGTCAGTCCTTCTTGGAGAACATTAGTGCCAGTGGGGAATTCTGTGACTACTAATAATTTGCAACCATCTGCAAATTTAGTCAGCCAGAGACCCTTGACATTGATTTCAGAGAAGTAAATGCCCAAAAGCAGTAGTCCCAGGAGTGGTTCCTGAAGGACTTCACTTGTGACCTCTTTGTAGAGGTGGACACCACAGTTCTAACTTCCTGGGTCCTGTTTGTGAGCTACCTGGCTATCCATCAGGTGACATAAGGGTTTATACATAACCTGTTGAGGGTGTCAATGCCCGAGTGAGGTATTGTTTCAAATGCTTTGTCCAGGTCAAGATATGCAGTGTGAACCATTTTGCCATTATCCATTGTGTTAGTGACCTCTGAGAAGTCCACAAGGTTGAGTAGGCATGACCTGCCCTTGGCAAAACCAAATTGGATTGGGTCAGTGTTTGGAGGTTTCCTATGTCATTTTTGATACTTTTAATAATAATTCTTTCCACAACTTTGCATATGAGACTAGTGAAACGACTATAGTTTCCAGGGCCTGTAGATGGCCCACCTTTATGCAGAAGGATGACTGTTGTTGCTCTCCATTCATGAGGCATGAAGCCTGTTTGGTGGCTACAACTAAATAACAATTCCAGTTGGCATGATAGTTCATGTTTCATGCTGTTTAGAATGCATCCTGGGATATTGTCTGGGCACACTGATGCAGTATTCTTGGGCTTAGAGAAAGCATTGAAACCTGTTCCCTAGTATAGTAGGGGGAGTTATATTTGAAGTTATTTCCTAAAGAGAGATAGTGGAGGAGAGAGGGGTAATGTTAGAGCTAAATTTGTCAGCCAGTAGGTTTGTTATGTTCTCTAGCTCAGTGTACGTGGCTCCATTGACAATGAGCTCTGCACAGAATTTTGTATTGCCTTTGAGGTTACAGACATGACTAATGAATGCCTTAAGGTTGTTCTTGACCTGGGGTGCCAAATTTACCTCAAAGTTGGCTTTGGTAGACTTTAAACAAACAACTCAAAGGGCAAATAATTTGATGATAGTGCTTTTATGCTGCTGGGTGCTATGCTTCCCATTTTTTTTTTTACGTAACTTCAGTTAAGATATGTTAACAAAGGTTTCATTGAAACTTGTCTCCCTAAATATTTTGTCTTAATTATTTTATGAATTATAATGACATGTCTTTTTTAGAGAATGGGTGACCTGTATATAATGCCTTCCTGATTGGAGAACGATATTCTCCATCAGTTTGTTAATATACGGATAATGCCCAATGAAAAACAAGTCTGTCAAGTGCCTTGAAGCTCGATAAAAAAAACAAAAAAAAAAACTTCACTTACTGAACAGTGTGTGTGTGTGTGTGTGTGTGTGTGTGTGTGTGTGTGTGTCTGTCGTGTCTGTGTGTGTATGCTTGCTTGTGTGTGAGGTGTGAGAGACGAGAGAGAGGGAGACAGCACAGACCGCAACAGGCACATCAGTATAGCTCCATTAAACAGAAGTGTGAAACTCTGTAAGTATGGTATTGTTGACTGACTGTAATACTTCGTGATTTATCAGAAATGGTATTATGTGGCAAAGTGCAGCACTATACGGTAAAATCAGTGAAAATAGTGTTGTCAGTGAGTTGTTATGCCTTGCATTCTGTTATTTATTTTTTTCATTAATTTGCTCACTGTAAGACATTTGAAGTGTATTAATTTGACAGAATTGCGTAACTGGTGTGTGTGTGTGTGTGTGTGTGTGTGTGTGTGTGCACATTAAAAACTTCCACATCTTATATTATGCAGGTAAAATACTTCCTCTGACAGCAATGACATGTTAGAGCAAGTTTGAAACATTAGGTGGGGGAACTATTTTAAGTTTTGTGTATAAAGATACAGTAATAAAAAATACAAAACTGTTTAAGATAATCCATTCTATGAGAGCAATGCTGCCTTCATGGGTGTGTGTTTTTGGGGAAGTAATACCCTTTCAGGGTGTAGAGGCTTGACAGTGCAGCGGCAGAGGGCCTGTGCAACCTGGAAGGGCATTATTTTCTCCGTAACAAGCATCCTGGAGGGTGTTACTGCTTGCTTATATGCTGAGCCTGTGCTCTTGCAGCATGAATGTAACTGTTATGAAAGAAAGGCTTTCTGTATAATTTAGAAGTTATAGTGTGACTTTTCAAATGGTAAGTTGTAGCTGTATCCAAAAAGTGTACTGCTTGATCACTAAAACTGAATGTGAAATCAAGTCTTTTATTTAAGGAGTCTTTCAGAGCTGTGACATCTAGTTCATCGTCAACCAAAAAATAAATTATCAGTAACACATCTATATAGAAGAACATTCTTATCACTAGGAAAAAGAGAAGTTCTTTCATTCACATAAAACCAAGTTGTTGAAGGTTGTCCCCATTGCAATCCCACAAGTTTGTTTATAGTGTTTATCTTGGAACACTAAAACTGTGTTCTAAAATTAGCAATGCTAAGATTGATTTGGTTTGCTGGAGATGGTTAGTAATAGCTGAGAATAAAGGTCTCACTACATCAACTGTCATCCTGTGTGGAATCAGTCTAGAGTGAAGGTAACATCTGCAGTAATCAAATGTACAGTGTTCATTATTATATCACTGCTGCAGTAGCTACATGGGTTATATTCTGAGTAGAGCTTCACTACAGAAGGGGGAAGTCCTTTAGTGAAAGAGAAGTTGATTGTATGAGCAGTAGGGCAAGACTCTTGTCTGCTGTAAGTGTTTAATTTGAGAGCTGTCAAAAACCCTACAATAGGAATCCGTAGGGGTCCATATTCTTGTGATTTTAGAAATCTCCAGTGTGAGCCCATTGATGCCATCTCTGATACGGATGGACATGGCAGAGGTGGCCCCCTTTTAATGGATGCTGAACCAAAGATTGAGGTGGCCCACAGAATCAGGAATTCTGGGACCCTTTTTTTGGGCAAAAACAGTGCCAACATTCCTAAAAGCTTTCCCAGCTATCTACCTCAGGAAGCCGGCGGGAACCATTTATCTTTCCATTCACCTGCTTGGATGGCCTTCACAGGACCCTTGGATGAGAGAGAGAAAGAGAGGGACTATCTAGAGATTATATTGCATCCTTTTTTTCACTCATTGCTCCCCTTTCCCAAACTAACTGCTCTTAGACATTCTGCCCTACCAGCAAAATGCATCCAGAAGATAAATTCTGTGTCTTCCAGACCAGAGAGGTTCAGAAGTCTATTCAAGATTCTTTTTAGTACCAAAGAAGATTAAAGGACCTCAGATTTATTCTAGACGTTAGCAGTATAAATGTGAACATCAGAAAGTTTCTAGGCTCCTGGCTAGGAGTCAAGTCATTATCTGTTCAGCACCCTGCCCTTCAGTGTCACCACAGCCCCCTGGGTGTTTACCAAGTGGCTGGCATTCATGTAGTTGAATGACTGACTCCTCGCTGCCATGACCAGAAAATCTCTTCTCAAAGCCAAAGACTACTTGTAGCTCTGCCTATCCTTGGGCAAGTCTGTAATCTATGAAAAATCAAGTATTCATCCATTGCGGTTCATACTATGCCCACCGGACTTCTGTATGTCTTTCATCTTCCTCTAATGTCCAGGTTTTTACAAAAAATAATGTCATGGCAACTTTTATCTGAGAGTGTGGTTTGCATCATTTTTTTCTGCAATTCAAGAGAGTCTATTCGCAGATTATACTGGAGTAAATGGAAATGCTTCTCCTTGTGGGGGCAGCACAGCACAGCATTGACCACTTCTTAATATCAGTACCTGAAATCTTTCAATTTCTTTTAGGCATACTTGATAAAGTTTCCAGTTATTCAACGATTAAAGGTTCATTTGGCAGCTCTATCCAACTTCCATAATGGCATTGGCTTTCTTTCCATTCCTTCTCACAAGTTGTATAAAGCCTTTGGAAAGGAATCTTTTTTTTTTTTTTTTTACCTGCTATTAAAGATCTGGTTCCACTGTGGGAACTCAGTTTTCTCTAAGAAGCCTTGTCAAAAACTCTATTTGCATTCTCAGCACAGGTAAAATTCTTGTCCTAGAAAACTCTGTTTTTGGTGATGGTTATGTATGCTGGAAGAGTTTTTGAACTACAAGACTTTATCTTCCAGCCCTTTTTATTTAATTTTCCATTAAGATAGTGTCCTTCTGTACGGATCCCTCCTTTCTTCCCAGGATTGTGTCAGAGGATAATTTGTATCAGTCTATTTATTTGCCTATTTTCTTCCTGAACCATTCTAACTATTTAGAGTACATTCTTCACACCCTGAGCATTCATAAGCAGCTAAGGTTCTGTCTTCATAAGATAAAAACATTCAGTTAAGAAAAGCAATTGTTTATCTCCTTCACTGCAAACAAATTGGGGCAACACGTATCCAGGTGGTTATCAGATTGTGCTTCCTTTGTCTATAGGTCACAGAACAAATCTTTGCCAGCCAAACCAAAAGATCATCCTACAAGGGTAATCACTACTTCTACAGCCTTTTTCAGAAATTCTACTGTAGATGATATGTGTACTGTAGCAAATTGGTCTACATTTCACAGTTTTTCCAAATATTATAAGTTGGGCATCTTGTCAAATCCAGGTCTTGTTTTAGGGCAAAAAATCCTAAAGAGTGCCTGTCATGATGCAACACGGATTACTAATAGCTTGGGATACCGACCCATCAGTCAAATTGGATGAATAGGATATGGAAGTCATTTACTTAACATATTGCCTGGATCATTTCAACCTTCTGTGTTTATGACCTGCACCCCCCCCTTCCAAACTGTCATTTTCTGAGGACCTGTCAAACCATTTGGAAGCAGTTCTGCCCATTTCTTCTACATTCTTTCATGAGTTATGCCCTCTGCTGTTAGTCAGCATACTCTTATTTGAGGAAAGTCATTACTTAGGGGGATTATGGGAGGGAAGATCTTAAAGGAACTCCAGGCTTGCAGCACTAGCAAGTCCAGATTGGATTTGACAGGCAACTTAGTACCCATCAGTTACATCAGACACACTAGGATTTAAGGCTCCATCCTTATAGTAAGTACATAACTTTGTATTTTTTTAATATAGATTTAATTGATGGCATATAAAACGTAAAACTGAAGCCATAAACTGATATTTTGATACTCTGTATCTGTAACATTTAACTGTAGGAGACATAATCACATCTATGGTACTTGCAGCTGAAGATGGACCTGGAGCATCATTAACACTTGACATCTTAAGGAGTCTCTATTTAAGCAAGTTGGGCAACTTCCTGCCTAGCATCTTCCTTGAAACACTACTAGGTCCATGTTGACATCTGAAGTAATGATACTGCTTGTTTGTACTTTGAAACAAACAAAGGTATGGCATCTAAGTCCAAGGAAGTCATTGTTCCACTGTATTTGGCATTGATCAGACTTGTCTTTGAGTACAGTGCCCCCTTGGTATGTACCTAGCCAAGCATATCCAACAGTTGTAACGTCCACAGAGGTTCCTCACTAAAAGTATACAGGGCATAAGTAAAATGTCCTATACAGACCGCCTCAAGGCCCTATAACTGTATTCTGTCTCCTTCAGGCTTTTGAGAGGAGATCTATGCCTGGCGTACAGGGTATTGTCAGACCCCACTCTGATGGACCTCCACAAAACAAACAGCACCAGAATTACCCGTTCTAATGATTTAAACCTTGCCTATGATATAAATAGGAACTGCTGGAGGGACAGGTGTGTATCTCGGAGACTAGCCTGTCTATGGAACAGGCTCCCGATCCATGTGAAGCAGAGTTCCTTCCTAACCAATTAAAGTGCAACTTGGACAATTGCATGGGGAACTGGAAATTCATCCCTGGTTTGGCACCTATGTCTCTAATTGACACAGGCACCCTGTAAAAGGTTCATCTCCCAGCCCCCTGCGTAGACTTATCAAGGGTATCAGAAGTTGTCAGAGATTTGGGGTACATGGCTAGGCTTAAACAGGCCCTTGTGGTCGTTGGCCTAGTAAGCACATATGAACCTATGAAATCACAAGTGCTAGTTGTCAAGACAGAGCTTGGTAAACTTTGGCATTCTGTCCTTCCTGCTACTTAGAAAAAGTTCTGATTTGCCCACTTAATAACAAGGTCAGATATATCTATTAAAATATTTAGTCATGGCAGATTCTGCATTAGTCCATCTTGTACCAAAGTCTTGTTCTTGGAAGTTAACAATGAAGTGTGTGTGAGTGTGTGTGAGTGTAGTACATTTTAAGTATAGAGGTAAATAGTTCAATGACTGTTTGGCTTGTAGTATCATTCAGTTTAACAATTTCCAGGAAACTTAACAGTAATCAATGTGTAGCTAGCAGGTAGACAGCATCTAGACGCTTGAAAAAATTATCTGCGTCAACGTTGGATGGCAGTCTTCTTGGAAATCAGTAAAGCCCTTGATGTCATATTTGATTGTTGTTTTGGTATGAGTTACATGTAGTATACTGCAACATTACTTGTTTGGTTTTGCATCTGCATGGCTGGCTGAAATAACATCATGTTCTTTCTTTAAACTTCATGGTTCCAGTATATGGCTCATGAATTTTGTTCAGCATTTCTTGTCCAGCTGATTTGGTACACTTAAGTCTTCCATCTTGATTAGCATTCCAGTTATACAAGCTACCTCCTCTTCAAACAAAAAATGCTGAACTTCCTTCAGAGTGGCACTTTTCTGCTCAGCTCAATTTCTCATGGAAACTTTGTTGAACACTCATCTTTAGACATTTGTTTCAGTACTGCTGTGAACGCTTCCATGCTTCTTTACTGTCATTGGTAGTTGAGGAATAAAACATGCAACTTCTACTTCATCCCTGAAGAGATAGACGTTTTTTGCTTGTGTGTGTGCGCGTGTGTTTGTGTGCGTGTGTGTAAATGTTGAATTATCCCAAAACAAAAGATAATGAAACTAAACTCAATGATACCATTCTTCTAAAATTCAACATCCTGAAGAACTTAAAATATTAAAACAAAAATGCCATTCATCTAAAACTCAACAACTTACAGTATTGAAACAAACAAAAAAAAAAATATCACAAAAGAAAACAATTTCCTTTTGTGATTGGAACACTAAAACACCAGGATACGTTCAGTTCAAATTTGTCTGAATCATGCCACTGTTACAAGAAAAGCTTTTTTAAAGGTAAGATGTGCCCCCCGCTGTACCTTTCTAATGCACTCTAATAACTTGCAAAGCAAAAACACTGTAACCCCTAATGGAAAAACCTTTAGATTATCTTGCATTACTATAACAGACACTTATCCATAAATATTTAATGCTGTATTCATGTGAACTTTTATCATTTCTATGAACCAAACTTCACAGTCATTCACTTCATCGATAAACAGCTGACCTTGATTGAGTGAAACACACACACACACACACACACACACACACACACACACACACACACACACACACACACACACACACACACACACACACACACACACACACATATGAAGTGACTCAACAAGTCTGCCAAAAGCATTTTGAATTTTTGGCTTGTAAATAAGTTGTAGAGTATATCTTTACATACAGAAGCATTCTTTTCAGCTTTGATAGGGTCTTAACAGGATTTCTTGAAATATCTCTCTGCCTTTCTCTGTGGCACAAAGTAGAATTGCAGTGAGCTTGGAGAAAGATAACGGGTAATGTAAGATTTAAATTTCATTTGTAAGTATTGTTTTAAGGGGTTTGGGATTTGGCATAATGGTAAAGGTGTTTACTTCACAGACACAAAGTACAGAGTTTGATTGGCTAGGCTTAAAGTGGCCCACAAGTGTATATATGCATGCGTGATATGGAAGAAAGACATAGTAACATACTTCCCGTTTTCCCCTTTTTCTTGTAAACTCCGTGGATAGCAGTGTCAGTCTAAGAGGAGGCTTTGACTCGAGAGAGGGTAACTCCCCAGGGCAGAATATCATCAGTGACATTAATGCTGCTGGGCCTTTCAGTCATTTGTGCTGCAGCTGTTTGAAACAATTGTGTTCAAAAAATTGTTTTGTTTGTGTCTTTCAGCTTTTCCCAGTTAGGGGTCGCCACAGTGGAACTCCGGTCCGCTAAGGATTGGTAGTTGATTTTTACGTGCCGAGTTACCAGCCCTGACGCACAACCTTCAACGAAGGTACGCTCATTCACGCATGTCTCCACGCAGAAGACGCTCTAGCTGAGAATCAAACCGGACAGCGTAAGAAATGCGTAGCTTCCAGTAGTTGTAGTAAAGCTCCATACCTTCATGTGACTTGATTTGCCAAAACCCCAGTTATCTTCTAGTACAAACCAATTATTTGTCAAAAAACTGAAAGTTTCCTGTTACTTCATTCGGGTGCATGAACACATTTTATTAGGTTTAAATCCAAAATAGGCGTGCTATTCACACAGCCTTTAGGCTCATTCTTTTCAACAGTCACTCCCACAATTTCCATTCAGTGTAATTCATGTACAGTTTTATATTTTACTGATGCTGGATATTCGTATGCATGAAGTGACGATATAGGATCTCATCATGATTCTTACCGGGTAGACGTCCTAGACTAGCAAATAAAACTAAATTGTGCAATAAACAGTTGCTTTTCACTTTTGCATCATGCGTTCTTTCCTAACTGCTAGCTTCTGACAAATCAAATGACCCAATATTGAAATAGCTTTTCTTCCAACTGTTTGAAATTTGATCCAGTACTACTGATTCTTGTATTCACAAGAAAGTATAATGTCTTATGACATGGATACCTAAATAGCATCTATGTAGAAAGATGTACCCTGTCTTTAGATTCAGAAATTGAAATGCTTGAGCAGACGTCATCTTATAGTCTGTTCCAATGTCTATTTAAATTAAATTATTGCATTCAGGTATCACATTCTCACTTTTTTTCAATATATTTTCAGTTTTGTACTCTTACACTGGACTTTTTTCCATATTTGTTGTACTACTTTTCAAGTCCTGTAGATTTTTTTTTACCCCATGTATTTTCTTTGGCTGTGAATTATATTTCTGCTTTTTGCACATTACTGAAATAATTTCACTTACCACAGAGCTTATCTTACAGCGGACCCATGCAGGACACTTGTCTTGTGCTAAACTGCCTCATTTAGCCCTGGAAAGTTGGCCGCATCCAATCTAAGCTGCCATCTTAGTTCACAAATGTCTAAGTGAATATCCAAAACTCTCCCCTGTGGGTCCTTTGGCATATGTTGGATCACCAAAAATTTAAATACATTATTTTTAAACTGATGTAAATGCTTAGCAAGTGCATTTGTTAATCTCTTGTGTTTTATATCCAACAAATGCTCTGCTCTTCTGTTTTTGAAAAATCTAGGTGTCTTTCCTTCATAAAAAGTTGGACACATGAGACACTTAGCTAAATAGACCACACTAGCTGTGTTGCAATTAAAATATCCATTTAGCCTCAAAATTTTCCCATTTAATACAAACTTTTCCCCTGTCTCCAAAATGTGGGTGCAATAATTACAATGTTGACACTTGAAATTACCTTTTTGTCTGACCGTACCCTTTCCATTGTGTGAATAAGCTCTCTCAAATATATCTTTAAATGATATATCCCTTTTGTAAATAATTTTTGGTCATCCTCCCACTTTATGGGCTATATTCGCATCAAATTGTAGTATATACTAGTTACTATATATAATGTCCAGTATCTTCAACACATCCTGATTAAAACAAACAATTAATCCCATACCAAAATTTGGATCCATAGGTCTGTTTGAGACACCTAAAGGGTCTTTACCATAGACCAAAATCGGTCTGTAATAACCTGTGTTCCTTTTATCAATCACCTCTTGACTTACTCCCTTTAATAAGGCCTCCGGATATCCTCTTGATAACATATTCATAATAAAGCTAACCTCATCCGGAAAAGCTGTGTCTGAGCTGACCATTCTGGCTGCTCTCACTAGCTGTCCTTTCACTATAGACTTTTTCTGGAAGGGTGGATGTGCGCTAGTGTATTCCAGATAGGAATTAGAAAATGTCTTTTTCCTATGAATTCTTGACCCTAAACTGTTGGACCTTGCATAAAATAACTCTACATCCAAATAATTGATTTTTTCTTTACTATATGAATATGTGAATTTCAAAAAATCAACTGAATGATTGATACATGCGTAGAATTGCTCCTTTTAGTTTCCTTATAAAATTATGAGGAAATCAATTGATTTTAACATAAAACGTTTTTTATGCATAGATTTTTGTTTAACATTGTTATTGTATGAATTTTAATATATGAAATGTATACATGATTTGAGATTTCATTTTATGCATTGCATTTAATAGAATATATAATGTTAAGTTGTCAATCTCGCCTTCATTCTTGCTGGATGGGTTCGGAGCCGATCCTCGGCTCCGACTCGGCACTTGCTTCAGCTTGAGAACTCCTTTTACCAGCTCGAGGCAACCCTATATCCCATGATGCAAGGCGGAACTACCTCAGATCTCGTTTGCCGCTTAGCGAAAGAGGTCTCCTTTGCCAGCTGAGGTAAGTTATTTTCTTGTCAAAAGAGAAAAGCTTAGTTAGGGTTTTATTTCCCTCTTGTTTCCATTTTTATAGTCTAGTAGTGTGTTACAGCCCACCCTATTCCCTTATTTTTCAAAACTTTTTATTTCCTTTAGTATAAAAGTTTAGTTAGGCCTAAAACCCCATTGGTTAATCCCTACCTGTGTGTTGTGTGTTAGGGGATTAATTGTGTGTGTTTGTTGGGGTTTGTGTGTGACTTCCTCTAGGATAATGTCCAAGGAAGGCAAGGTCTCAGGCTTCAAGAAGTGTGACTCGTGCTGTCAGAAAATGTCTCTGACAGACGGTCACACTTCTTGTGTTTACTGCCTGGGGCCTTTGCACCTGCAGGATTCCTGTGCTTTGTGTCACTCTTTTAGCCAGAGAGTCCTGCAGGAACGGAGGAATAAGCTTATCCTCCGTGGCTTACTTAAGCCAGAAGGTTCTCCCTCTAAAACAGGGTCTGGGAAACCTTCTAAGCCACCGAAGGCTCAGGCTTCAGTATCCAAGCCTCCTTCGGTGGCTCCGGCTCCGTCGGAGCCGAGATCGGCTCCGGCTGGAAACGATCTATCTACTTCAAAAGTAGTGGGTTCGGCACTGACTGGTTCCGACACCCTGTCTACTGTGGCCTTGTCGGCTCCGGCTGGAGCCGACACCTTATCCAGCATCGGAGCCGAGAAACCTTCGGCTCCATCTGGAATTCAGGGGACTTCGGCTCCGATGACTTCGTCCCGAAAGAGGTCTTGGTCCCCTTCGTTGCAGAGTATCCACTCGGCTCTGGGGTCTCCTCTTTTGTCTGAGCGGAGCCATCGGAGCCGATCTTCGAGATCTTCCAGGCTGTCTGACCACGATTTAGAGAGGGTGGTAAACAGGCTGTTGAAGTCGCAGGCACTGGCCCAAATGCTCCATAGCCCGTCTCAACAGACTTCGGCTATTGTCTCACCCCTTGAACTTCCTCCTCCGACTCCACACCAGAGTTCAGAGCCGGAGCTTCTCGGGACAGCGACTGTTTCGGCGCCGGAGCCGATACATCCTTCGGCTCCGTCGTCCTCTGCTCCGATCTCCTCCTTGAGGCCTTCCTTGGAGGGATCCGGTCGTCGGGTTTCCCTTGTTGGCTCCGAGGGGTTAGTGGCATCGGACCCTTGTCCGACCCCGCTCTCCCTCTCGGGGCTTCGGCTTTGGTAAGCTCGGCACCGACATCGGCCTCGGAGCCTTCCCTCTCAGTGGAGCTGGGAATTCCTGTATCCTCGGATCGGGGATATTCCGGCCTCCCGGGGAGGGGAGCCTTTGAGGTGATGAGGAGTGTCCTGGCCTCTGAGCCAGGTCAACGGTCCATCCCTCTAGCTCCTCCCTCTTCAGTGCCTGTAGATGCCTCTTGCCAGCCTCTTGCTCTCAGGCCCAGGGATCCATCGCCCCAGGTTTCCCCATTGGGAATTTCCTCCTCTTCCGAAGTTTCTCCTGATCCAGCAGGTGAACCCCCTCGGAAGAGGACGTGTAAGAGGAAACACACAGACTCCCCCGAGTCTACTACATCGGATACCGACTTAGATGAGTTGGAGGGTTCCCCACGATCCCCCTCTGAGGATGTCTCCTTTTCAGACATCCTTGAGCTCCTCAAACAGAGTGGGAATTGGCCATCCATTGATCCCTCCGAGGATGAGTCGTTATACCTGGAGGCTTTTGGATCCCGACCCTCCACCTCCTGGGTGTCTCCACCTTTTGACCCACTTATGCAGGTAGTGGCTCGGAAGGCGTGGGCGGCTCCAGATTCTGTGGAACCTGTCCCCAGGAGACCATCTAAATTTATCACGGCCCCTACGGACAAACAGTTTCTTTCCAAGGGCGTCTCTGTGGATGCTATGGTGGTGGCGGCGGCCACTAAGAAGGAACTGGCGGATCCTTCAGTACCTGTCCATCCTCCTAACAAGGATTCTAGGACCATGGACAGGTATGGAAAGCGGATGTTTTCTTCAGCGACCTTTGCTATGCGTTCGCTGAACTACCTTTGTCACTTTACCAGGCTTCAAAGAGATATTCTCAAGGAACTGGGTGAAGTGGTCCAGGATCCTTCTGCTGCTGGGGCTCAAGAAAAGATTGCCTCACAGCTAGCAATCCTGAATTCCCTATCCAACTCCTCCATGCGGCTCATATCTTATGCGGCCGATGGAGCGAGCAGGGCCGCAGGCACAGGAGTTGCTCTTAGACGCCAAGCCTGGATGCGGCTTTGTAATTTTGCAGACCCCTTTAAGGCGTCCTTCACCAATACCCCCTTTGATGGTTCGGCTTTGTTCGGACCTCAGGTGAAGGATACCTTGACCAGGTGTGAGCAGGACGGTAAAACTCTTTCTGCCGTTGGAGTCCATTTTTCCACTCCTTCTAGACCATATCCCAAGGGTCAGAAGAGGGGGGAAGATGTGGTTCCGCAAAGCCCAAGGAGCTACACCGGACACACGTGGTCAGTTTACCCCCAGAGGCAGAGGGGGTAACAACAATAGACGCCGCCCTAGAGGCAGGGGGGGGTCCTCAGAACCAGGGCAACAGGGAGTCTCTTCCTGAGAAGCCCTTTCAGCATCCCTGAGGTGTTGCCCGACTGTCCACCCTTAGAGGCAGTCGGGGGAAGGATTTCGCTGTACCCAGTAGCCTGGCAATCCCTATCACAAGATATGTGGGTACAGTCGATCATATCCGAGGGTTACAAAATCCCCTTGAAGGTATCCGTGCCTCAACAATCCCTTCCAGACATCTCACCCGGTCAAAGGGTTTTGGCAGAACAGGGGGTTTCAAAGCTCCTAAAAAAAGGAGCCGCCCAGAGTGTGCCGGCAGACCAGGTAGGATCCGGCGTCTACTGAGATTCTTTTGGTCCCCAAAGGACGGGAGATTGGAGACCAATATTAGACCTGAGCAGTCTAAACAGATTTGTCAAGAAGGCAAGATTCCGGATGGTCACGCTTCAGTCCATTCTGCCCTTTCTGGGCAAGGACAACTGGATGTGCTCTATAGACCTTCAGGACGCGTACTATCACATAAAGATTCACAGGCGCTCCAGAAGGTTTCTCCGCTTCGGCTAGGGACCAGTCATTACCAATTCAGAGCCCTGCCCTTTGGCCTCACTTCAGCCCCAGAGTGTTCACCAAATGCATGGCAGTGGTCACAGCTCATCTGAGACGTCAAGGATTCCAGGTGTTTCCTTATTTGGACGACTGGCTCCTCTCCGCCACCACCAGGTGTCAGCTTCTTCAGACCAGAGACTACACTCTACAGCTTTGCAGGAGTTTGGGAATTTCAGTAAATTTGAAAAATCTTCTCTGCTGCCTTGCCAATCTATCACCTTTATAGGCGCAGAATTAAACACCGTCAGAATGTTAGCCAGACTAACAGATCAAAGAATTCTGGACATCCAAAAATTTGTTCGGATTTTATTGCAGAGCAACAAGGTCAAAGCCAGATTTATACTGAAGGTACTAGGTCTTATGGCTGCGGCCATTGTTCTACTACCACTGGCTCGCTTCCACATGCGTCTTCTACAGTGGATGCTATTCACACAGTGGTCGTACCACAGTCTCCCGATGAGGCACGAAATCTTAGTCACACAGTCGTGCAGAACTCATCTGAATTGGTGGATATCTTCCCTCTTCTTCATCAGGGCCGACCCTTTGTTTCCCCTCCTCCAGTTGCCACAGTCACTACGGATGCCTCTCTGATCGGGTGGGGGGGGCATTATCAGGGCAGGATGGTCCAGCGGCCGTGGCAACCCATAGAACACCATCTGCACATAAATCTCCTGGAGATGAGGCGGTGCTTTTAACGTTGCAGGCCCTCAACGACTTTCTTCCCACGGGGACTATTGCAGTACAAACGGACAACATGTCCGTGGTCTGGTACATCAACAAGCAGGGCGGGACCAGGTCCTATCCGTTGTGTCGAGAAGCTCTCAGACTTTGGCAATGGGCAATCTCCTCTCATCGGTTTCTGATAGCAACGCACATCCCGGCAGGTCCAACCTCTTGGCGGACAGGCTGAGCAGATCCATTCTGATGCCTCACGAGTGGTCTCTCAATCAATCTGTAGTGGATCAGATTTTTCTGCAGTGGGGCACTCCTTGTTGCGATCTTTTTGCTACTCCTCAAAACAACAAGTGCCCCGATTATTTCACCCTCTTTCCCCTTCCAGGCCAACCCATGAGAGACTCTCTAACCCAGGATTGGCCCCGGGGACTTCTGTACGCTTTTCCTCCTTTTCCCTTGATTCCACAAGTCATTCAGAAAGCCACCGTTTTGAGAGCCAAGTTGATTCTCATTGCCCATTATTGGCCTCGACAAATTTGGTTTCCGTCTCTGCATCGTCACCTTCTGGTGCAGCTCTGGCATCTGGACCCATTTCCGGATCTCTTGATCCACCAGTCGGGTCAGCAGCACCGGGCCATTCATTCTCTCAACCTCACTGCTTGGTTGCTCCACTTCCTTCCCTAGCCAGGCTTCCGATGATCTCTGACTCCGTCAGAGACATCTTAGTGTCTTCCTTAAAGTCGTCCACTAGGACTGTTTATGCTAGCAAGTGGCGACGTTTTTCTATTTGGGCAAGTTCCAAGAATATTGATCCATTTACTGCTCCTGTACATTCTGTTTTAGATTTCCTGGCGGAGGTTTTTCATTCAGGATCCTCGTCATCTACAGTTGAAGTACAACTGGCTGCTATTTCCAAGTATCATGTTGGCTTGCATGACAATAACATTATGTCTCATAGATTATACAAGGCCTTTCTGAGAGGAGTTTTTCTCCTAAAGCCGCCTATAAAGCATCCTCCTCCGCAATGGGATCTAAACTTAATGTTGGCATCCTTGATACTACCTCCCTTGAACCGTCTGCTTCATGTTCTTTGAAGTTATTGACCTGGAAATCTATATTCTTACTTGCTGTCACTTCAGCAAGAAGGGTTTCCGAGATTCAAGCTCTCTGCATTCGTTCCCCTTACTTGGTTTTTCATAAGGACAGGGTATCATTAAGAACGAACCCTTCCTTTCTCCCCAAAGTTGTGTCTCAAACCAATATTAACCAATCTATAGATCTACCAGTCTTCTTCCCAAACTATTCCGACAGAGCTGAACAGAAGCTTCATTTTTTGGATGTCCATCGTCAGCTCAGGTACTATTTGCATAGAACTAAACAATTCAGAAAATCGGACCAATTATTTGTCTCCTATGCAGAAAACAGGATAGGTCTTCCAGTTTCTAAAGTGACCTTATCCAGATGGTTGACTTCCACCATTTCCTTTGTGTACTCTCTCAGAGGCAAGCAGCTATCTTCTAAACCAAAAGCACACTCAACCAGGAGTCTATCCACTTCTGCAGCCTTTCAGGATAGACTACCCATTGATACTATTTGTGCAGCAGCTACTTGGGCCACGCCTCATACCTTTGTCTCTCATTACAAGTTGGACTTGGCCTCCAGAGATAGGACCAGTTTTGGTTCCACAGTTCTCAAGAGTCTGTTCCATTGAGCCACCCGGGATACAGGTGCTAGGGACGCGGTCCCATCCAGCAAGAATGAAGGCGAGATTGACAACTTAACATTTAGAAGTTATGTACCTACCATAACGTTCCATGTTAGTTGTCTTCTCTTGCCTTCTTTCTTGCGCCCCTCCCTCCTTCCCCCTGGCCTGGACAGATCTTGAAGAGTTTCCTCTTCTCAGGTTGTTCCCTCCTGAGTCTTCAATAGAAGAGTCCTTTGTTAGGAATTTCTGTGTTCCTAGTTCTACTAGGTTAGTCCTTAGCATGGTATGTTAGCTACCAAACGAGATCTGAGGTAGTTCCGCCTTGCATCATGGGATATAGGGTTGCCTCGAGCTGGTAAAAGGAGTTCTCAAGCTAAAGCAAGTGCCGAGTCGGAGTCGAGGATCGGTTCCGAACCCATCCAGCAAGAAAGAAGGCGAGAGAAGACAACTAACATGGAACGTTATGGTAGGTACATAACTTCTAATTAACGTACAAGTTTTTGTTAGTGAACTTTTTTTCACATTTACACACTATGACTTGTAAGGGCATAAAATGCAGTTTATTACTTATAAGGTAGTAAAGTAGATTTTGCTTTAAGATTTAATGAAATAATTAATACTCATTATCCAATTAATGATTTTGGATATATATGGCTGGGTTCTTTTTTAGTACTTGTATCCATTTTAAAGTGTTCTGATGAAGTCCCTTTTTAAGTTAAGGGATGAAAGCGCTTAACCTGTGGATTTTTATTGTGAATACATTTTTCTGCATCTACAGTGGTTGTGTTGTCTTGCGTGGAATGGCTTTGCACTTCTGTGGTGGTTCTACACCTACAGCATGTCTTTGGGATGTGGGAGGAAACCGGAGCACCCGGAGGAAACCCACTCGGCCACAGGGAGGACATGCAGACTCCGCACAGAAGGCACCCCAGCCGAAGATCAAACCGGAGAACCTCTTGCTGTGAGGTGACCGCGCTAACCGCTGCACCACCGCAGCCACCCTATAGATATTTTTTACAGTGTGCCTCTTAAATGTTTTGCATGCTATTCAAATTTTTCCCTCATACCAGTGAGTCATTTTTATCTTTCCTAGCTTACATTACTTGGCTTTATTTTTTAAATCGGTAACATGTTCTAATACATTTCAGGATACCTTATATCCTCATAAAAAATAAGTCTGGATGTATAGCAGATTTTTTTTTCTTTTTTGTCTTGATAGTTTGGAACGTTTTCTTTTAGTATGCTGTCTTTCCCTCTTGAAACTAAAACGTGTTCTACGGTTTTATGTCTTAATTTTAAAATGGACTCATTCAAAACACACTGCATTTATTGGGTTTATCTCTTGTAGATAGCAGAGTAGAATGTTGGAACATATCCTGATAACTGCAGTCCCTGAATAAGTAATGTAGTATAGATGATACTTGTTCACTTACACTGTTAGAAGGATTTCCAAATTAAGATTCATATATGCGCTAAAGTTTGCTTTCACTGAACTCGGCAGTTCTAGAATTATAGGATCTTGGAATGGACACAAGTATTGCAAGTTCCACAATTTACTGACGATTTCAGATGTCACTGAGGTATGCACTCTGGAGATGTTTTCACTGAATATGCTGACAAGTTCCTTGTTGTCTCTGTTTTTCTCCTCTCTTTTTGCTCTAAGTCTGTACTGACCATCTAGCTGTTCATCACAGCTGCCCTGCCGATGCATTTGTCCCTCCCTTGGAAGGAGCCATATGGCTCATTTGCTCCTTGGGAATGAGTGGACCAAGAGTGAGACTATCATCTGTGTAATGGAACTGGGTTTTGCTTGTAAGCCCCCCCCACCACCACCACCATATTATGCCCAGCAACCTGATCAAGTTTGGGCACACAGTGTATGTCAGGGAGGATGTGCTGCTAACTTCTGTGAATGATGTAACCCTTCAAGACCCTCCTGCCTTCCATGAAGCCAGTGTTTCTCATTCTCCAAGGACTGTAATATTGGACTCTGCATCCCAGTCATATGCCCTGCACCCCTCTCTCAAGTGCCCAAATCAGAAATCAAACTCTAGTCACCTAGATTGTAGTCAGGACTTTAGTCTTTATTTTCATTAGAGATGTTATATATCTGATTTTATTATCAACAAGTAAAAGGTTAATATTTAGAGAACTTGCTGTGTATGAGAGGAATGCTTTATTATTGCTGTACAGATTGCTTGCCAGTAATAACTCATTTCATGTTTTGCATTGCTTAATATGTTTACCAAGAAGCCCTAGATATTACCTTGATCTGTTTAGGTTCATATGTATGGGAAACAGTTTGTAAATCCTTCTGTGATGCCCAGTTGCCTTACCTAATTTTCTGTTTTACTACTTATACCAACTTGATTTGGCTGAAAAGTTAGAATGCCTTTGCACTTGAGGGAAATCATTGTCTATTTTACAGATTTTGATGCAAGTTTCATGCTGATTTTGCTTCCCCCTACATTGTAAAAACAGTTGTCTAGTATATGATCACACCACATTAGAAAATCAAATGAGTATAACCTGCCATCCGTATTCATTCAAAAAGTTATTTTAAGTCTTCCTTGTAAAGGTGTACTCAGTGTAGTGGGCATATGCATGATTTAAGTCACATACTGAAGTATTGTCAGCAAATTCATGCATTTCTTAAGAGTCCAGAAATGTGGTGCTTTCACTACCTGCCGTATCTTTGCTGTGATAGGACCCTACTAAACTTGTGCATTAGTTGCCAGTTTTCAGACTCATGGCTAGTACCTGTGAGCCATTACTGCTGAATAATAACAAATATTGTCCTTGGTGTAAATTGAAACAGTGCCACCGATTTTTATATCAGCTGCTGTTACAGCAACTATATGGGGATCTTTAACTGTGATTTGTGCGGGTTTTAGTGATACTAGGCACGTGCATGTTTCATTGTAGCATATGTCCTGACTCTATTTATTATTAAGGCACCTTGCACTAAAATCATATTTGGTCTTGTCAGTAGCTCACACATTACTGCTGAGTTTAAGTCACCGAGTCTATATTAACTCAGCGAAATGGCATTAAAGTGAATGCCATTTTACCGACACAGCCACACCGAAACCCTAGGTCACTGACTTTCTTCCCATGGAAAAAAATCAGTAGACCAACACAGTATAACAAACCACTTAAAACATTGCAACGTGGGGGGGCTGTGCCCCCCCTCCCCCACACCTCCCCTAACTAACTATACCAACTCCGAGATCGCACTACAGTGGGGAAAAGGGCAATGTCACTGCTCAGGCCAAGCAGTTTTTTTTCCCTGAGAAAAAAATCGCTGAACTCAGCTTTCGCTGTTATGGGGTCTCGGTGTAGATGTGTCGGCGAAACGGCGTTCGCTGTAATTCTGTTTCGCTAATCAGATATAGACCCAAGTCACCTTACCAAAAAAAAATAGTCAGTCTTGCTGACGGGAACAATTTAGAATGGTGCAAGTCAAATTAATGTGACAAATTTTTTCCTGAAAATTCTCTCCAGAATATAATTGTCTGAAGTGCTTTGCTGTAGCGATATGCAGTGGATATAAAAAGTTTGCACACCCTTGTTAAAATGCCAGGTTTTTGTGATATAAAAAAATTAGACCACAATAAATCATTTCAAAATTTTTCCCACCTTTAATGTGACCTATAACCTGTACAATTCAGTTGAAAAACTATAACCTGTACAATTCAATTGAAAAACAAATCTGTTAGGGAAAAAATATAAAAAAATAAAAATAAGTACAATAAGCTGGTTGCATAAGTGTGCACACCCTTAAACTAATACTTTGTTGAAGCACCTTTTGATTTAATTATAGCGTTCAGCCTTCCTGGGTAGGAGTCTGTCAGCATGGCACATCTTGACTTGGCAATATTTGTCCACTCTTCCTTGCAAAAGCACTCCAAATCTGTCAGATTGCTAGGGCATCTTTTGTGCACAGCCCTCTTCAGGTCACCCCCAGATTTTCTATTGGATTTAGGTCTGGGTTCTGGCTGGGCCATTCCAAAAGTTTAATTTTCTTCTGGTGAAAGGTGAAATTTCTCTTAATCTTCAGCTTTCTAGCAGACTCTTGAAGGTTTTGGGCCAAAAGTGACTGGTATTTGGAACTGTTGATAATTCCCTCCATATTGACTAAAACCCCAGTTGTAGCTGAACAAAAGCAACCCCAAAGCATGATACTGCCGCCACCATGCTTCACCGTGGGGATGGTGTTCTTTTGGTGTTGCAAAGTGTTGCTTTTACACCAAATATACCTTTTGGAATTGTGACCAAAAAGTTCAAACTTGGTCTCATCAGACCACAGCACATTTTCCCACATGCTTTTGGGAGAGTTAATGTATTGTTTTGCAAATTTTAGCCGGGCCTGGATGTTTTTTTTCTGTGTAGCCCAGACATATGGAGAATATGGGAGATTGTTGTCTCATGTAGTGTACAACCAGTACTTGCCAGAAATTCCTGCAGCTCCTTCAGTGTTGCTGTAGTTCTCTTCTTGGCAGTCTCCCTGACCAGTTTTTGTCTGGTCTTTTCATCAATTTTGGGGGGACGTCCAGTTCTTTGCTCTTCAACATCAGTGTTGTCCATATATTCTCCTCTTTTTGATGACTGCCTTCACTCTGTTCCATGGTATATCCAGTGCTGTGGAAATGTTTTGGTACCCTTCTCCTGACTGATACCTTTCAACAATGAGATCCCTTTGATGCTTTGTAAGCTCTCTGCGAACCGTGGCTTTTGTTGTAGCAGGCAACTGAGTAAATGTCAGGAAAATCCTACTAGGACAGCTGAACTTTATTTGGGGTTAATCAGAAACTCTTTTAATTTATGGCAGGTGTGTACCCAAGAGACTGACTTTTGTAATTAAAGCAAAAGGTGCTTCAACAAAGAAAGTATTAGTTTAAGGGTGTGCACACTTACGCATCCAGCTTATTGTATGTTTATTTTGTATCTATATCACGTTGTTGAGCTTTTAAAAGTTTGAACACGATATGGTCGACGCCATATGTTCTAACTTTGAAAGTTCGAAAACGTAACTAAAAAAAAAAAAAAAAAAAAAAAAAAAAAACATAAAAAACTTACCTGAAAGGGGTGCCCCCCTGCACCCCCACACCCCCAGCTACTTAAATATATCAACTCCGAGATCGCACTGCATTGCAGGCAAGGGGAAGTTTCCCTTACAGAGATCTCCGTTGAAACTTTCAAAGTTTTAAAAGTTCGAACATAGGTTTCGACCATATGATGTTCGAACTTGTAAAAGTTCAACAACTTGAATGTGACCTGTTTATTTTTTATACTTTTTCCCCTTAACAGATTTTTGTTTTTCAATTGGATTGTACAGGTTATAGGTCACATTAAAGGCGGAAAGTTTTGAAATTATTTATCGTGGTCTCATTTTTATATCACAAAAAACTGGCATTTTAACAGGAGTGTGTAACTTCTTTATATCCACTGTACCTCAAACAGTTGTCATGAGGTAACACCTGTTTAACTCCTTAACATCTGTGATCTGTGGAATATTCCACTTTCGACAGTCTGCACACAACCATAATTCCTGCGCATTTTCTGAAAACTGGAGTTAAAAAGTATGTCAGACAAAGCCAAATATTTTGCTAATATTAAATGCTTTTAAAAAGGTGCAAATGTTCACAACTTCTACACAAACACTGTAATTTGTTATAATGCACACAAACCCTGAATTATATATTTTTTCTCTAATGTTTAACAAAACTTTTCATATCTTGGAAACTGTACAACTGGAGCTGCTCTACGTTTGGCATCCTTTGTCAGAGGTCTAGAGTATTTCTGCTTTAATCCAAGGGAAAAAAAACAAGAAAATAAGTACATTTTGTTGTTCTGCACTTTTTGAACTGTATTTTATCAAATTGCTGCATTTTTTTACTGTTTTACTATTTGTGACTGCTTCATTCTCTGCCCTTGATTTGCACTATTCTGATAGCCTGTCATTGATAAACTAGAGCAGTAAACCAGCCATCTTACATTAAGAAGGGCTTCCCTGGGCCCTTATGCCGAAAGAGTGTGGATACAGCTTTGTCTGAGGTGGCAGTTGCTTGGGAAATGTTCATTGTGTGCTTTCCTATTGGCAGATTTGTTTAAAATCGTTTAGTGGTGCCTGCATTTAAGCCTCACGTTAACCAGGTTTGTGCTCAATTTACTGGAGCTGCTCTACGTTTGGCATCTTTTTCCAAATGTCTAGAGTGTTTCTGCTTTAATCCAAAGCCAAAAAAAGAAAAAAAAAGTATATTTTATGATTCTTCTGCCCTTTTGAACTCTATTTTATTGAATTGTTGCATTTTTTTTTTTACTGTTTGTGACTGCTTCATTTTCTGCGCTTGATTTGCACTGTACTGATACCTCGACAGTATAGACTAGATTCAAACATGCTGAATCTAGCCTGTTATTGATGCATTTGAACACTAAACCAGCCATATTACATTAAGAAGGGCTCCCCTGCACACTTGTGGCAGAAGAGTGTGGTTACAGCCTTGGCTGAACTGAGGGTTGCTGAAGGAAGGTTCATTGTTTGCTTTCCTATTGATAGATTAGCTTGTAAGTGTTTAATTTTGCCTGCGTTTAAGCCTCACGTTTGTGCATTGCTACATATCGAGCAATGAGAGTTAGCGGTGCCCTGTGTAGACACAAATGCCTTGAAACACAATTTCTCCGTAGACATTTGTCAGTGGAACCCTCCCAAGCTTCCCTGCTGCACTACTGGAAACTCAGTTGCACACTGAGCAGTGTTGCCACACTTATTATCCCTAGCCTTCAATAGAACAAGCCCCTTTGTTACTCACAGTGCAAAAACTTGTCAAACTAGCCCATTCCCTTCCTTAATATAGTAGTGCAAGAATTGATAAGGTTCTACTATACTGTAATTAACTGGAAATAACTGAAATGAGACTGAAACGAAAGTCTTTATCTGTTAATTACCCAAACTCATGCTGAACAGGTGCCAGTCTGTCCTTTATGGATCAAGTCTTGTGTACTTTTCAGAATGATTTTTTTAAACACTGTAGTTTAGTTTAATAAAGCTTTATTAGAAGTTTACAAAATCAGAATACTGTCTTCATTAACAGTACTGATAAACAACAAATAAACAACAGTCTCTAGAAAGAAATGTGATTTTGGTTAGTAGTACCAGTACTGCTAAATATATCCAAAGTTACTGCACATCATATTCTCATTGTACTGAACAGCATAAACTGAAAGTCTTTATTTGATCTGTCTTCTGTACTCAGGCTCGAGTGTCTGTATTGTAGCGTAATCTTTTCTTTAATGTCAGCTCAAACTGACTGAGAGTATCTAAAGTATATTTTAATAATACCAAAACCTTGTAATGCTTTACACACCCTCTTAGCCTTGGTTATCAGGCCTTGTAAGACCTTGTCTTGTATGTGCTTTATTTAACATTCCATTAAGGAACATTCTGTAGCTGACAAGATTGTATCTTTCCCTTGAGAAAAGAACATTCTGTATTTTCTGCACATTTTATGCTTATCTTTCCTTTCTAATAAACTGTATTTCTCTGAAACTGAATGCATGCATGTCTGACTCCTTATTTCAGGCCTTATTCTGCATAAATGTGCTATAGTGAATTTACTGAGAATAACTGTCTCTTCTAAAAGATTTGACACTGGATATTTTACCTTTTTATTTTATTTTTTATTTTACATTTGTTAACGTGGATAGTCCAACTGGACACAGGTCCATTTTCAGCGGAGGCCCGGGGAGAAAAGCTCCACATGTGGATAGTTACAATAAGAGTTAACAGTAGTAGTTTTATACAGTTACATATAGATACTAGTGCAGAATTATAGGATTACATGCATACTTAAAAACTTGGAATACAATACATACTTAAAATTTTACAATATTAATTTTCTTGTTCAAACTTCGGCATTTTTAGTGGTGCAAGGCTGAATAAGGTAGCATATCATATATAGTACAATGCATATAAGAATGATGGTCAGTGTGACTATTTTACAGATAGCCAGGTAGTGAAAAGAGTGGTGAGCTGGTTAGTCAGGGTTGGTACAGGGGCATAGCCAGTGACTTTTTAGGGACTTTTTGAGAGATGTTTTAAATTGGTTTATAGACTAGATTGCTGTAAGTTCTGCAAGGAGCCGTGTCCAGATTGTACCAAGAGAGTTGCAAAATAATGACTCACCTGCTGAGTTTTTAGAGTTAACAGTTTGTGCCAGCATTTTTCAGAAGAGGGGAGGGTTTTGGGGTTACTGTATAAGGTAATTATATTTTTGAGTATGGGTGTGCTTTCGGGCTGATAGAAGACTTTGTGGGCTGTCATTAATTGGTTATACTGGATTTGAGAGGGAAACTCTAGCCAGCCTTGAGATCATAGGTTAATGCAGTGGTGGGTTCTATATGCAGAGCCTGTGGCAAATCTGGCTGTTATTGTAGCAGCTATTCAGTTTATTGAAATCAGATTTACTCAGGTTTGTATAGATTGGGGAGGCATAAAAAAGGGTTGAAAGTAAATGCGTTCGGGCAATCGCTGTCCTAGCAGTTGGGGTTAGAAATGCCTTAATCCTATATAGAAATCCTTGCTTCTTGTTGACTTAATGTTTTTGTCGATGTGAGCGTCAAACTTAAGGTTATTGTCAACAATTACACCTAATAGTTTCGTATTACTTTCTGGGGAAATTATTGTGCCATTATTAGATGTTATGGTAAATGATGGTAGTATAGCTTTCCGGGTGGGGGTGAAGAGTAGCAGTTTTTTTATTTGGATTCAATAGAAGACACCTGTCAGTGAGCCAGTTTTCTACTATGTTGAAAGTATTTTTGGTTAAGTCTGCAGGTCTAATGGGGAGGTGGCAGAACAGATTAGGGTAGTGTCATCTGCATATTGAATGCAGGTTGCTTTGGGGACGACAGTATGAAGATCATTAATGAAGATGGAAAAATGGAGAGGTCCTAGTATAGACCCTTGAGGAACTCCAAGCAGTAGGGAGGAAAGGCTATCGTTCCATAGCACAGCTTGTTGTCTGCCACTTAGGACTGAAACCAGTGTATTGCCAGGCTGTCTATTGCAAGAGATTTTAGTGTTCGAATGAGTAGTTGGTGGATTACCATATCAAATGCCTTAGATAGGACAAGAAAGACAGCAGAGGAGAGCGTATTATTATTTCGGATTTGATTTATTGTCTGAGAGAAGGATAGAAGGGCAGAGGTGGCACTATGGTGGGGTCTAAATCCATGCTGAGAGGGAGTTAGAAGATTGTGCAAATTGAGGTAATGGAGTTGTTTGTGGGTACATTTTTTCCATTATTCTATCCAGAGGGGACAGGATGGGGATGGGCCGGTAATGTGATAGATCTGTGGAGTTGCCCCCTTTGTGGAGAGGAATTACATGGGAAGTTTTCCAGATGGGGGAGATATATGCTTCAGAGATGGTTCTGTTAATTAATATTGAAATGGGATATGCTATTGCATCTGCAGCTTTTTGAAGATATTCAGCCGGGAGTAGGTCTACTGATAGGGTGGTGGGTTTCAGTTTCTTGATTTAAGGATTGGATACGTGTTGTTGGTGCAGGTTGAAAGTTAAAGGCTGGGTGGGTATTGGATATGAAGTTAATAGGTCTAGGTAATTGGGGCTTAGTTGGTTGGCAAGGGATTGTATAGATTCCGTAAAGAAGGTGTTGGCAATATGTTCTTGAGGTTTCTGGAGGATAGACGCAGGGGTAGGGGAAGTAGTATTACCTGGATGGAGAAGATTGTTTAAGCTGGACCAAAATTTTTGTGGTCAATTTTGATGTTTATGTTGCAGGTTACAGTAATAGTCTTTTTTTGTCTAATATTATAGACTTCTTAGCATCATTCCTTAGCTTTTAGTCTGCATAATGCCTAATAACTACTTTAAAATGGTGGTCCCTAATCTAACAGTTGCCCCGAAGGTCCCTGACAAAAGTCTACAGGAACCTACTTTTGAAGTTACCTTACATCTGTATTGCTAACTACTGTATACAGCTTTATGCTTCCTGACTCGTAATCTGAAACTATATATTTTTAATTTGGTAAATAAACCTGCAATTTTAATTTTGACCACTAGGTGTCACTTGAGCCTTTATGACCTGTTCAGATTGAAGTCTCTGAACTTGATGATTAAATTATAACTAGGCAATTGTTTTTCTTTGTCTGGTGAATAAACTTGCAGTTTTAATTTTGACCACTAGGATTGAAGTCTGTTAACTGTATGATTTAATTTCCATGTTACCTAGATTTATAGTTTTTAGAGTCTATCTGAATTCTGATGTATGAGTGATGTGTTTAAGACCTGTACATTATCCTGAAAATGAGTATATTTTAATTCTGTGACTTTTAAAAACTGCCATACACATTCTTAACTTAGAGTGTGAAATGTTAAACCTGCCTATTTTTTTTTTCTTCTCTGTATGCTGTAATGGTAAAATTCTATGTTTTTTACCTTATGAACTGCTGCCTTAGTTAGTACCATGATGCCTCTTTCTTATACCAAATAAAACCCTTTCCTATTGTTTACAGATTTAAATCTTTAAACATTGTACTGTTTGTTTCTATTGTATAGCCTGTCAAGCATGATGGATATTTTCTGAAGACTAATTGAAATCCTCAATAAAGGGATAGCTTTATAATTGGTCTTGAAGCATAATTACCATGTATTGTATTAATTTCTGTCTATACATTCATTTAGATTTGCAAATAACGCTACTTAACTTTTTAACATATGTGCAGTAATAGATGTCTGCCTCCTAAATTTGTGTCTGAAATATTCTATGAATATTTGAGCTATAGTAGTTTACTAAAACCTATACTTTCTGTATTTCAGATCTATACTTTTGCATTTTCTGTTAATGTCCTTTTAAATTTCTGACTAATGTACAATAATTATGTAAAATACACTGTAATTTGTAAACATGCACTATAATCTGTAAAGTAATTAACAATTTAAGCCTGCCCTGTTATGCCTTGAGTGCTTTGAATAACTGTTACTAATGATTCTTTAGATAACATGTCTTAATAGTTTACTAAAACTTATGCTTTCTGTATTTCAGGTCTGTACCTTTGCATTTTCTGTTAGTGTCTTTTTAACTTTCTGACTAATGTACAGTAATTATGTAAAGTGTACTGTAATCTGTAGATTATTTAGTAAATTAAGCCTGCCGTGTTGCCCCTTGAGTATACTGAATAACAATTACTACCTAGTATTTAGATAACTTATCTTAATAAGCCTGTAATAAATAATTCTGTCACTTTACCCTTAATTAATGACTAAATGGTGTGAAGGATGATATAGTAGAAATGTATGATGTAATAAGCCTGTTAGAAATAAGTGTGTCACTTTAGTCTTAACTAATGACTGAATAATGTAATTCTGTTACGCTACCCTTAAAACAAATGAATAATGTCAAGTAACTGAATATTATTTTAATATTCTGAAATTTGACTGAAATGTGCTATACAGAATATATACCTGAGTATGAATGTTATATTCTGAATCATGACTGAAATTTACATTAGTGTGATACATATTTATACGGAAGATTTAAAATAGCTGTATATATTCTGGAAACTAACTAAACTAATAGTAAAAAGAATATATTTTGCCATTGTTAACTGAACACAGATAAAAGCATAACTGAAAACTGGCACATGGTATATTCTGAAAACCAAACTATTAATAATTTTTTTTTCTGTCAGTATTGTCTGAGCATAGATAGACTGTATACTAGTACAGTTGTACAATTGTCTGAAAAAAATAGAACATTTTGACAGTGTTACATGAACACAGATAAACTGACATCTGTTATTGTTATATTTTGGAGACTAAACTATTAATATCTTTTTGTCAGTATTGCTTGAACATAGATAAAAACATAAACTGAAACTAGTACTGGTATATAACTGTCTGAAACGTACATACTTGATTTAACTGATAAACTGAAAACTAGTACTGTTAAATAACTGTCTGAAAACATACATACTTGCTTTAACTCATACATTTTAACTTTAAACAAACATTGGAAATAACTGAAACACATACAGTCAACTTCTACACCACAGCTCTTGCCAAATTTTACTCTGCATTGTCCCAGTTACTGATGAGGTAAAGGAAAGCCTGGTTTAATGTCAAATTGTTCCTTCTATGGTTAGGCCTTTTAAACCTCTGCTTTTAATTTCTTGCGCAAGGTTGGGTGGCTAAAGTTCTTGATTGTATTTAATCTCAGGTCCTTAAAATAACATTTACATCTTTAACAATTATAAACTGATAGCATTGCTTATTGCACTGACTTTATTTACATTTTTTTCTGCATGAAATAAACATTTGCTGCTAATAAACTCTTGCAAGTCTGTAAGCAAACTGATAACCTCAAATGAAACTGAAGTAATGTAACACTGCGCATTTCTGCACCTATATACAATTAATTTTAACTGTTGAACTTTTTACATTTCATCTCGTGATCCCTAGAATTTAACATACTGTTCTGAGTGAAACTCCACCCACTCTCTTACCATAACCATTTCTTTAGCTGATATCATTTAACTTTTCAGTACTACTGAATGCTGCAAGAATTTATCATTACTGTCTACAATTTTCTTGGATAAATAGTACAACTGTAAATGCATTAAATTGATCTTCACCATACTGTGTTATGGCATACAGTACTGTTTTTAATTCAGGTTGCTAAACTGGCTTTAATCTGATGTGCTTGGTAAACTGTCATTTCTGTATGATATACAGTCTTAAACTGATTACATACAGTGGATGTAAAATATGTATACACCCCTGTTAAAATGCCAGGTTTTTGTGATATAAAAAAATGAGACCACAGTAAATCATTTCATAACTTTTCCCACCTTTAATGTGACCTATTACCTGCACAATTCAATTGAAAAGCATATCTTTTAGGGGAAACATTTTTAAAAATAAAAAAAACATATGGTTGCCATGAGTGTGCACACCTTTAAACTAATCCTTTGTTGAAGCACCTTTTGATTTAACTACAGCATTCAGTCTTCTTGGATAAATACCTGGCATCAATTAAAGAGACTCTGATTAACCCCAAATAAAGTTTAGCTGTCCTAGTAGGATTTTCCTGACATTTACTCAGTTGCCTGCTACAGCAAAAGCCATGGTTCGCAGAGAGCTTACAAAGCATCAAAGGGATCTCATTGTTGAAAGGTATCAGTCAGAAGGATACAAAACATTTCTACAGCATTGGATATACCATAGAACACAAGAAGACAGTCATCAAAAAGTGGAGAAAATGTGGGACAACAGTGATGTTGCAAAGAACTGGTCATCCCTCCAAAACTGATGAAAAAGACCAGATGAAAACTGGTCACGGAGGCTGCCAAGAGACCTACAGCAACACTGAAGGAGCTGCAGGAATTTCTGGCAAGGACTGGTTGTGTACTACATGTGACAACAATCTCCCGTATTCTCCATATGTCTGGTCTATGTGGTAGGGTTGCAAGACAGAAGCCTTTTTCTTACACAGAAAAACATCCAGAGCTTTCTAAAATTTGCAAAACTATACATCAAGTTTCCCAAAAGCATGTGAGAAAATGTGTTATGGTCTGATGAGACCAAGGCTGAACGTTTTGGCCACAATTCCAAGAGGTACGTTTGAGGCAAAAACAACACTTCGCATCACCAAAAGAACGCCATCCCCACTGTGAAGCATGGTGGTGGCAGTATTATGCTTTGGGATTGCTTTTCTTCAGTTGGAACTGGGGCTTAATTCAAGGTGGAGGGAATTATGAACAGGTTCAAATACCGGTCACTTTTGGCCTAAAACCTTCAGGTGTCTGCTAGAAAGCTGAAGATGAAGAGGAATTTCACCTTTCAGCACGACAGTGACCCCAAGCGTACATCCAAATCAACAAAAGAATGGCTTCACCAGAAGAAAATTAAAGTTTTGGAATGGCCCAGCCAGATCCCAGACCTAAATCCAATGTAAAATCTGAAGGGTGACCTGAAGAGGGCTGTGCACAAGAGCTTGGTCCAAATCTCATACAATTGTTTCTTCTTACAAATTGGATGTTGTATCTAGGAACAGAGCATCCTTTGCCTCCGCATTGCTCAGGCATGTCCTTCCATGAGGGCCACCCAGGATTTACATAGCTGGGGTCTCCCAAGAGTAGGGAAGAATGAAATGGACAAGGTCAGATTTACAAGTTATGTACTTAGCATAACTTGGCATCTGTGTTGTTCAACTTCATTCTTCCTCACATCCCACCTGTCCATCCCCCAACCTTAAAAGTTGGGAGCGAGCTAGAGGATGTAGGGTCCCATAGGTACGTGGTTTGAGCTGCAGATTATGGTGATATATATTGTTCCTGTTAATAACTATTGTAGATTTATGTAAATAGGGCAGCAAACTTGATCTGAGGGGTTAGAGGACAAGTGAGGCATTATGAGAGAGGGAGGACCTCAAGGCCCAGATCACAAGTCTTGAGAAGCGGCTGAGTCAGATCTGAGATCGGATCCAGAGAACCAGAAGTGAGGAAGAATGAAATTGAACAACACAGATGCCAAGTTATGGTAAGTACACAACTTCAAATTCTGTTGCTTAATGCTAGGAGTCTAAACATGAAACTGCACTCCCTAGAAGCACTCCTTACCTTGGAAGATGCTGACGTCTGTGCAGTCACTGAGACATGGTTCAAGGCTGTGGGAGATCACACTGGACATGCACGGTTACAATGCTGTCCCGACATTCAGACTTCAAAATGAGCATGAAAGAACCAAAGTTGGAGATGTATCCATCTTCATTAAAGCCAAATACGTATTGTAACTTTTCAAACATCTCTCTTGAACTGCTCCATGTCCAATTAACTATAGGCAAAATACCCTACCACATCATTGCTAGCTGTAGGTCTCCCACCATAAACTAAGAAAAAACACTGCCTACCTGGACTTACTGGAGTCACTCGCCATACAGTTCATCACCTTAGTCATAGGAGATTTCAGTTATCCTTCCGTCAACTGGGTGACATACATCCCAGAGGTTCCTGGATTTTGTCAACAGAAATGTTCTGGTATAGATAGTCTACACCCCCATAAGGTGCTCAAATTGCCCTTGACAGTAGTGCTGACCAACATGAGGGGGTCACTGCACCTCCTCCCTTGTGATGCCTTCCTTGATGAGGTTGGACCATAAATCAGTCACGTTCAAAGTAACTGTTGGACTTGACACCCCAACAGGAGCTAAAATAACTAAAAAAGTGTTCCATAGCAAACTACAGCCTACTACGCGACGGTATAAAAAGTTTTATACCCACCGCAATCACAGATAACAACAAACCTTATGCAGAGGTGTACACAAATGCCCTGTATAAGCACTTGAGCAACTGTATAGACTCAGCTGTACCTGACCAGATCAAAACCAGGACCTCCAGAAAACACAAGCCATCAAGGTGGACATAAAGTACAAATAGGTTATATAACAAGAGGAAGACAGTGATGTCTAAGAGCAACAGGGAACTGACTCAGCAGAGCAAGAACTCACTCCACAGCTTGAACAAGCAAATCAGATGTCTTGTAAAGTCCTCTGAAGCTAATTAAGAGGCTAAAATAGCGTCCCTAGCTAAGGATAATCATAAGGCATTCTTTATGTCTGAATTCTAAAAGGGAATGCCCAGCTGTGTGCCGAGCTGGTATTAGATTGTACCACTCATACTAT
This sequence comes from Protopterus annectens, assembly GCF_019279795.1. NCBI lineage: Eukaryota > Metazoa > Chordata > Ceratodontiformes > Protopteridae > Protopterus > Protopterus annectens. The sequence goes on along the minus strand of NC_056735.1, from coordinate 33,578,406 downwards.
ACCAGAGGAAATTTCCATCCTTCTAGCTGACAGATTTGGTGCAAACTTCATCCCCGTATCCCCACCAGCCATATCCCATAGCATACCTGACAGCAGTCCTCTGCCTGGTATATCTAGAGTTCAGATTATATCTGCGCTCTCCATGGCTAGAAACATGGCCTCAGTGGGACCAGATAACATCCCAGATTGCTTAGTAAACAATCTGAAAGAGGACCTAGCATGCTGTGTAACCATAGCCTGAGAACTAGCATTGTTCCAGCAGAGAGGAGAATAGCAACAGTAATCTCCTTGCACAAAAGGTGGCCATCAACCGACCCTGGGTACTGTGGACCCATAAGTGTAACCAGCCTCATCTGCAAGGCCATGGAAAGAGTGATTATGGACTGTTGGATAGATTAGATATTAAAACAAGAAGGATGCTTCATGCTCACCAAAAGATTTATAAAAATCAGTGTATACCAAGATTATATATTCCCCATTCCAAAGGAGGAATGGGCCTCCTTGAAATTGATTACATGTGTAGATCTGCAATCATGGGACTCCACACATCTATTGACCTCACAAGATCCAAATGTAGTGAAAGTTTTGAAACATGAGGAGAATAAATCTAAGATGACATCTCTGCTTAATTTAGCAGAAGCATATCGACGTCGAGCAGGAATGGAAATCAAACAAGAAGTAGATAAAAACCAGGGAGCAACTGAATGTGCCAAAAAACACAAAGAATATAAGGTGAAGGACCAGATGAGAAGGCAAGAAATGTGGAAAAACGTAAATATAGTTGCAAGTATAGAAAACTTCTGGAAGAGCCTCATGTTGATCAAGAACGAACACAGGAAAGGTTAAGGAGAGGCAAATTCAAACCAAGAAATGAAAGGTTAATATTGTCAGCCCAAGATAGTGGGCTACGTATACACTGGTTTACAAAGTCCATTGAAAATGTGGGAGAAACAGACAAATGTAGGTTTTGTAAAACCGAATTGGAAACAGTCAAACAACTTGTTGCTGGTTGCGACACAGTTAATGGCAGAAGGACTGTGTACTGAAAGGCATTATAATGTGGCGAGACTGTTGCACTGGGGATTGTGCAAACATTATGGTATCGAAGTGGCTGAAAAACACTGGAACCATGAGCCACAAAGTATCATAGAAAAATGATTGTTTATATCACATGGGATCACCCATTACCAACAGTTCAAAATATAGATGCTAGAAAAATGGATATAGTGGTCCAAGAAAAGAAGACAAAAGTATCATTGATCATTGAAATCGCCACACACAGTGACTATAGTGTCTTGCTTACAGAGAGACACAAAGTCATAAAATACCAGGATCTGCAGACAGAAACAAGAGCAGTGTGGAAGAAAGATACCCATACAGTTCCAATAGTAGTAGGAGCAACGGGTCTTATAAAAAAGAATTCACAATTATATTTACGTATGTTACCAATCCATGTAATGCCGTATGAATTGCAGAAGGAGTCATTACTAGGCACATCGTGGGTGCTGCGAAGAACACTTTTGGCTGACATCAAATATTGAAACAATACTAATTGCATGTTCTTTAATCATACTTTAACTTAGGAATGGAGTCCATTCCCGTTGTGGTATTAGAAACCCAAAAGATTTGGAGAAATTAGAAAAAGGCAGAGACCTTATCAACAAGGACATAGGCGACCTTCAAACTCTAGACCCAAATCAGTTTAGCTTCATAAAGGGTAGATCATGCTTATGAAATCTAGTAGACTTCTTTGAAAAAGTCACCAAGGCCCAGGATGAAAGTAAGACCATGCATATACCACCTATCTTGACTCAGCCAAGGCTTTTGACACAATGTCCCACTCTGGTATTATTGAGAAACTCTCTCAGTTGAGGATTGGCCCTCATGTCACTAGATGGGTAGCCAGTTGACTGATTGACAGAACGCATACTGTCAAAGTTGGTGACTCCTCTTCTGCCAGTAGTCCTGTTACTAATGGCATACATAGGACAAGGATCTGTGCTGAACCCTTTACTTTTGGAATCTGTCTTGGATGTCCAGGCTAAAGTAGACTGCCTTTGGCTTACCAAGTTCGCAGATGATTGCAAATTGGGTGCAATCTCTGAGTCCCCTAATGACGTTGACCTATTACAGGAGGGTCTAACACAGACAAATAATTAGTGCCAAGGCCACGGCCTACAACTATTCAAAAAAGTGCATTATTATCCCTTGGCAAAGTGGAATTCCCTGCTAATTACAGTATTGACAACATCCCCCCCCCAAGTTCAAATCTAGTGGTGCGAGATCTGGGAACACAGGTTGATAGCAATCTGAACTTCGACTACCAAGTTTCCACAATGGTAGGGAAAGCTTTGTATGTTGCGCATCTCATAAGTAAGGGCATCGCATCTAGGTCTAAGGATGTTATAACTCTACTGTACTTGACCCTTGTCAGACCGTTAATAGAGTACAGTGCTCCCTTCTGCGTGTATTCACCAGACACCTGCAGCCGCTGGGGAGACCACAGAGTTTTCTTACCAAGAAAATGCAGGGCCTCCAAATCATGACTTACGTGGATAGACTGAAAGCCCTGTCACTTCACTCTGCATCATATAGGCTGCTAAGAGGTAACTTGTGCCTGGCCTACAGAGCAGTCTCTGACACTGCCCTGAAGGAAATGCTTCACATCCACAAGTCAAATGGTACAAGAGTCTCTTACTTTAGGGATCTTAACCTAACCTGTGGCATAAACAAAACATGCTGGAGATGCAGATACATCTCCCAGAGAATGCCACTTCTCTGCAATAAATTTTAAATTCACATGAAGCAGAGCTCCTCACTGACCCTATTCAAGCGCAACCTAGACAATTGGATGGAGACCACAAATTCATCCCGAGGGTGATCAGTGGTGATCATAGGCTTGCTCAGAGAATTACATCCATCTAACCAAAGACAGTTGAGGCAACTTGGAATTAACATGGATAGGCTTGTAAGGGCTATAGGACAGCTAGCCTAGTAACCTCCTATAAACCTCTCTTCAGCAGACATGAGCTTTCACAAGACTGCAATGAATTCTTTTATGAAAATGTGTTTTAGAAACTTGCAAAAATCAGGATGTTGGGAGCAAGTCAAACAGGAAAGCTAATAGAGTGAGATGAGGCCAAGAAGACATTTGGATTGCAGGCTAGAGGCCGTCTTCCCTACCAGGACTTGATCTTAGAGTACAGGCAAAGAGAAAGGGATAGGGGGATTTTAAGTGAAATACCTGCTCTGGTAGAGTGGAACAGAAGTAGCTGTTAAAGGGATAATCGGTAGGGCATATAAAATATTACATGATAACTAAAAGAATCAGTCAGAGGAGGTTATAAATCTTTGGGAAGACTTATGCATGGCTCCCAAGTATGCAGCCCAGTCCAGAAGGTTTAGTATCTTTACTTTGAAGTGTTTGCACAGATGTTCTTCCATATCACTGTTGCAGTATTCCTAACGTAAGGGATCTCCTGCGAAGGATAGTCCAATGTCCATCCAGTATACCAAAGCTTTTAGAATCTGTAGGTGCCTTACTTTGTATGTATGCTCCCCACACAAGGTGTAGGGCATAAAGGCGATATATGGATGCACTCACTTCAGAACAACTTTTTTGCCACCATTTCAAACACCATCATTGAATATTCAGTCTGAGCACCTTACATCTGTGCTAGCTACCAAACCGTTTTCAGATAAGTGCTCCATTGGGGTTCTTCCTTATCTTTTTAATTTATTTTGGTGTTTGTTTCGTGTCATCCAGAAAGGGAAGATGTCAGTGTGGGAGGCAGATTTCCCATAGAGATTGTCATGACCAGTATTTCTTCTATCTGGGTGCTTCCCACAACCAGATAGTGTTCTATCTGCCAAGTGTTTGTCCCCAAACCCTCTGTAGTTGCCTCTCCCCCTTGTCTGTTTTCCTTGAAAACCAATGTCTTAACCTGTTGTCTGAGAGTGCTGTGGTGGAATCTTCCCATCCTGAGGTTCAGTCGTCGGTCAAGAAAAAGGTTAAAAAACTCATGTCTGATTCAGCTGCTGTCCATCCTCCCCTGGACGTCTCTCTTGAGGTTGGTGAAAGTCCAAAGGACCAACCAGTCAATGCCTTGAATTCCTCTGCTGTGACCCCATCTGAGACTGGCATAGATCTTACTTCTCACATGTCCCCTGAGGCTTTCCAAACATCTGCTCTAGACATTTGAGGGGGAACCTCTGCTGGTTATATCAGAGAGACTGAGAGGGATTCTGCAGATCTTAGAGAGGGAGGAGATCCCTCCTACGCTTATTGAGTGTTGAAAAGGGTTCAGCCCTCCCATGGTTTTTCATGCAGACTTCCCACAGAAAAAGAAGCCAAAAACTATGCATATTTCTCCTGCAGTTAAGGATCCGCAACAAGAATGGCAGTATTTGACTCTGGTTGCTTAATGCTTTAATGGCTTTAAAGCCTCCTCAAGGGGTTTCTGTGTTTGCCCCTCACTGGTCTTTCACTCCTGTTAAAAGACCTGTGGAGCAGGATTCATCTGATGATCTGGATTCAGGGGAAGAGTTGTTAGCCTTCTACTCAAAGATCCCTTCCCCCATCTACTATGGTTCAGAGGAAGAGGATTGTGTTAGTCCAGATTCATCTTTAGAGGAATTCTCCTTTGGGGGCACTATTTCCTGTATGATGGAATTCTTTAAGTGGGATAGTTCTCAGGTTACTGATGTGCAGAATAGGTGGTATGAGCTCCCCCAGAGAGTCTCCAAAGCCTGCTGTTGCTCCTATTCTGACTCACCTTCTGGATATCTTTTCAGTAGCTTCCTTAGCCCCTGTTTCTCAGCTCCCTACTCCTAAGAAACCTGACCGATTTTACAAAGTGCCTGATGATTATAAATCTCTGTATAAATGCCCTTCTGCTGATCTTTCAGTGGTGTCTGTCTCCTCTGACAAACAGAGCTGTTGCCCTCTGCCAGGTTGCGTCCTTCAGATAAGGACAGTAGGGCCACAGAGAGGCTGGGTAAAAAAAGGTCTGTACTGCTGCCTCCCTGTCGTTTAAGGGCTATTCAGTTCAACTAAAAGAGTGGCTGAGCTTCAGGCTGTCAAGGCTCTACCTCCTTTTTTAGTTTTTCACAAAGGCAGAGTGTGCCTTCGTACTAATCAATCCTTCCTTTATGCCCAAGGTGGTCAGTGAGTTGTCTCTTATATTCATTTGCCCTACTTTTTACCTTCTCTGGAGTCAGCCAGTGAGAAGGTGCTTTCATGCCTTGGATTTGCATAGATAGCTCAGGTATTATTTAGATAAAACTAAGGATATTTGCAAATCTGAGCAAATTTTTGTTTCCTTTCATCCCAGGTCTTTGGATTTGATTGTTTCTAAGCAAACCATCTCATCCTGGATTTCTAAGGCCATTTCTTTTTTTTTATTGTTTTCACGGTCGAGTGACGTTAAAGGCATGCAGGTAGGTGCGAGCATGAATGGGCGTGCCTTCATTGAAGGTTAGGCGTCGGGCTGGCAACTTGGCACCGTAAAATCCACTGCCAATCATGAGCAGACCGGAGTTCTTCTGTGGCGACCCCTAACCGGGAAAAGCCGAAAGACATGCATACATTGTTTTCATGGTAAATGTCTTTCCTCATCGGTAAAGACTCATTCTACCAGGGCTGTTGCTTCCACTGGTGCCTATTTCAAAGGGCTGGATACCAGTTCCATCCTTGAGGCTGCTACTTGGTTTTATTTCCATACCTTCAGTAAGCAATACAAGTTGGATATTATTTCCAGGGATAGAGCTGACTTTGCTAGGGCTATCCTGCATGTTTCTTTTGAGAGTTCCTCTGTGCCATCCTCCTCCTAGATTTCCTCTTGAGCTTTTGTACTCTCTCTTATGTTAAGAATACTAAAACAGTGATATGGAAGGACATAATACAGTTGTGTCAAATCATGCCATAATAGTGCATGTCCTTCTCTTTACTGTTACCGTATTCACTCCTTCCTTCCTGTCTCCTCTGTTCTAGCCTGTTCTCCTTGCCTGTGTTCTTCGTCTTTCACTGTTGCAGTCATCACACTTGGGTTATCTGCCTGCAGGTAGCCCTCAGTCAGCCCGAATACCAAAAATTTAGTATTTCTGTGTCGGTTGCTGTCGCTTCAGGACTGACGTCAGGTCATCAGGGGCCTGAAGCAGAAGCAGTTCGCAGGAGTGCTGGTTGGCCGCTACCTGAGTTTTCATTTCTGAATTGAATCAAATTGAAGTCTTCTAAAGCTAAGTACCCCGTTGGGGATCCTTTTTTCTTGCTCTAACCGATGTCAGAAAAAGTTAACAATTGTCTCGCCTGTGGAAAGCAAATGCCACACCAAGATTTCCATTCTTACTGCATCACCTGTTTAAGTCCAGACCACAACGTAACTCACTGTCAGTTTTGTGCTTTGTTCAACGCCCGAACTGTTCGTCGTTGGGCCCTTATTGTTGCTAAATACTTTTGCTTCAGATCTCTGTATTCCGTAATGGTTTCGCTAAGCCATCCGACTACTGATCTTCCGAAAAAATGTAAGGATAAAGATAGAGACAGAACACACAGGTCCAAAACTGCCGACATCGCTTCTGTTAAGCTAGTCGCCACTTCACCGGTACTCAGGCACTTTTGCAGTCCCTGATGCCCGCTTCAATGGATTCGCAGGCCGCTATAGAGACCCGTTCGGAGCCCAGTATGCCACGAGACTCTTCTTTGACTACGGAACTTGCGGATGCCTCTACCTTAGATGGGTCCATAGCCGCTGTGCAGGCACCGGCTTCCAAGGAAGTTCTTTGCACTACCGATATTCAACACAAACCGATTTCTTTCCCGTCTTCAGTTCTGTCTAAAACTACCAAGTTTCTAAGGCCAAGAGTTCGAGCTGCGCCTAAAAAACCGACTACCCAAACCTCAACCACCTGCTTCTTTGCCACAACATCAAATGCTTAAAATGGCAGAAGACCTGATTATGCTGATTAGGGGAAGCCAGCCTACTCCTGCTAAGAGAAAGAGATCTGTCCCCAGCAGCTTTAACAGACCAAGAGTCCGACTCTGAGGTTTCTGAATATGAAGACGCACCTTTATCTGCTTATGAGGATTCAGATGCAGAGGAATCCATTTCCTCTGCTTCCCCTCCAGAGGATTTTTCTTTTGGTGAAACCCTACATACTTTAAGAGCATTTCCACTGGGAATGCCAAAACTATCCTCAGTCCAAAAAGAGACTCAGAGAATTTTTAGATTTGCCACAGCACAGAACTTTTAGCAATACCTCCATTTCTGTTGTGGATGATGTCTATGGAATCCAGTGTAACTCTTGATAATCATGTGTTAATACAGTAACCAAACAGCGATGCACAATTTAAAGTCCACCAGTGTATGAGTACAGTATTGTATACAGTATCTCACATAAACAGAGGTTAATGTATTTGCATTAGAAACATAAATATGCTTTTCTCAAAGTCACTGGTATTCAGTCAAACCACCGTAAGGCACATTTGATGATGGTGTTTTCATTCAACCCAGAAAATATTTTGGCATTTAGAAGTAATTGCCATTTAAGTTCCGTCACTTCCAAAAACAATTCACAGTTTCCAAAAAAGATGTCCACTTGTTCCAGAACAAAAAAAGTAAACTTTTCAAAGTTAAAGCAGATATTAACATGTTTAGCAAGAGAATTGTACATATTATTAATTCTTATGGCTCTTAAATGTTCTTTAACTCTATCAGAGAGTTTCCTTGTAGTTTTTCCTATGTAAAAACACGAACAGTGAGTACATACTGCAGCATAAACAACAAATGTGGAATGACAGAGTTTAGACATATATACAGTAGAGTTACAATGCTTGAAAGTGTATATGTATGTAGACAAGATGACATCCTGACTGTTGCAATATCCCAAACAGTTGGGTTTTCACCACTGACATCCAGCCGGTGTAACAAAACCTAAAACCTTCCATTGAATCTTATGTCTGATGTACAATCTCAGCCCATGACTGCAAGAGTATACAAGTAGACATATGTATGTAAATCCTCAGACTGTCTCACCACCATCCTGAATGCTGGTCTTGCACCCGTTGGTCTGATCTTTGCGTGGTTGTTTGTATTGTAAGCCTTCACTGGTTCATATAAATGCCCCATTGGTGAACCTTCCTTTTCTTTTGTACTCTGTTGATTTGTGATTTTGTTAGATGTCTGCTAGGAGGAGAAAATGCAAGTACAATAGGCAAATATCCTACAAAGACTTCCACTCCCAGTACCTTTTCTGTTTAGGCACAGAGCACAGTAAAAAAAATTGTTCCCTTAGTCCTTCATTCCCAAGACTTTACACACATTTGCCATCTTTGAATACTTACTTAGAGACTCAACGACTTATGCGATTAGCTCAGGCCACGGTTGGGGATCCCTCCACATCTGACATACTGTTTGTTTTGAAGAAAAAACTCGAGGTCTAGCCCGAAACTTCAGTTTGCAGTTAGTCGGATGTGCCTTCTGAGGTTGCAGAACCCATTACACATCTGACACTTCCTCAGACTTCCACTACCGCAACCCCACTAGAGGCCTGTGGAGTTTATGAAAACAGCATGTCTGAGGTGACTGCTTCTACAGACAGGACAGAGAAGGGGGGGACCACATATCGTGATCTCAGAAGGCCTGGAAGGCATCTCTCTGATCATAGTAAGGGAAGAGATACTAGACTCTGTTACTGAGGTATGTCAGGTTGGAGCCTTTGGATTTAATCCAAGTGAATGTCGCCCCTAAAAAAAAAAAGGCAAAAAACCAAGCATGTTCTCTCTCCTCGACATATAGGGAGAAGGAGTGGATGAACTTTTCTCAGGGCCTGTTCAAGGTCATTATGGCTCTCAAGCCTCCTTCCTTTTCTGCTCCTCCATGCTAGGAAATGATTATCAGAATCTGTAGCCCTTTCCCCAGATGAAGACTCCTTAGTAAACTTCTGAGGAGTGGGGGAAGGAGCAGAAAAGGAAAGCGGCTTGAGAGCCTTAATGGCTTTGAATATCTTTTTTTTGTTTTGCACCTTATTGTAAGTATGATGAAATATTTTGAGTGGGTTTCTAAACAAGTTTCTGAGGTTCAAAAAAAATAAACTGTAATCTTTTAGGAGGCCTTCCTTATTGCTTTCACACAACTCTTCTTTTCTGGGTACCAGGAACAGCCTGGAATAGAACCCTTTTTCTACAAAATGAGGGGGAATCCGATGTTCTTCGTGTTTCACTGTTGCAGTCATCACATTTGGGTTATCCACTGCCAGGGTAGCCCTCAGTCGGCCCGAATACCAGAGGCTTTGTATTTCTGCGTCATTTGCCATTGCTCCAGGACTGACATTAGGTCATCGGTGGTATAAAATAAGGCAGCTGATGCAATTGCATCAGTCTTTCTTGCAGAGGAACCCGAAGCAGAAGCAGTTCGCATGAGTGCCAGCCGGCTGCTACCTGAGTTTTCGTTTTCCGAATTGAAGTTGAAATCTTCTAAAGCTAAGTACCCCGTTCGGGATCCTTTTTTCTTGCTCTAACCAATGTCAGTAAAAGTTAACAATTGCCTCACCTGTAGAAAGCAAATACCACACCGAGACTTTCATTCTTACTGCGTTACTTGCTTAGGCCCAGACCATGATGTACCCCACAGTTGCTTTTGTGCTTTGTTCAACGCCAGAACTATATGTCGTCTGGTCCTTATTGTAGCTAGATATTTTCACTCTCAGTCCTCGAATTCAGATATGGCTTCAGTAAGCCTATCGACAGCAGATCTTCCAAAAAAAACCCTGTAAGGATAAAGACAAAGACAGACTGCACAGATCCAAAACTACCGATGATGCTTCCATTAAGCTAGTTGTCAGTTCTCCGGTCCTCAGTGAGGCGCTTTTGCAACCCCTGATGCCTGCTTCTGTGGATTCGCAGGCTGCTACCGAGACCCTTTCGGAGTCCGGTATGCCATGAGACTCTTCATCGACTAAGGATCCTGCTGATGTCTCTACCTTGGATGGGTCCGGAGCCGCTGAGCAGGCACTGGCTTCCGAGGAAGTACTTCGCACTACCGATTCTTGACATAGACCGATGACTTCTTTTGCATCTACTGTTCTTTTGAAAACTACAGAGTTTCTAAGGCCCAGGGTACGAACCACACCCAAGAAACTGATGACCCAGTCTCGGGCACCTGCTTCCTTGCCTCAGTCTCAAATGCTTAAAATGGCAGAAGACCTTATAATGCTGATCAGGGGAAGCCAGGCTACTCCTTCCAAAAGAAAAAGAGATTTGTCCCCAGTATTTTTATCTGAACAGGAGTCCGATGACTCTGATGCATCTGAATATGAAGACATGCAACTCATCTCTGCTTATGAGGATTCTGATGCAGAGGAATCCATTCCTTCAGCCTCTCCACCCGAGGACTTTTCCTTTGGGGAAACCCTGTGTACTTTAAGGGAGCATTTCCAATGGGAATGTCAAGACTATCCTCAGTCTAAAAAGAGACTCCAGGAATTCTTAGATCTTCCACAGCACAGACCTCTGGTCATTCTTCCTGTCCTGGATGTTGTGGATGATGTTTTTATGGAATCCAGTTTGACTCCTGACACCCTCCCTCCTGCTCCCAGGAAACCTGACCGGTACTATAGAGTCCCTGACTCTCACAAATTTCTTTTCAAAAATCCTACTGCTGACCGCGAGGTTATTTCTCAAGGGCCTAAAGGCATTAAAGCAACTTCTTCTAAGAATCCCACCCCCTCGGATAGGGATTCCTGAGCATTAGATAGATGGAGTAAAAAAAAGTATACACCTCTGCTACTCTTGCTATTAGAGCACTAAATTGTCAGTTCCATATGCTAAAATTTCAGCAACATACCATGGAACTCCTCCAACAAAAAAATATCATCTTTTCCTGCTTGTGCAGAAAATAAGAGTTACAAGAGTTAATGCATTCTGCAAGTCAAGCAACTAAGCACACCTTACAATGTGGTTTTGATGCCCTAGAAGCATCTTGCAGGGCAGCAGTCACTGGTTCTGTCCTTAGAAGGCATGCTTGGCTTAAGGAGCAGCCCTTGCCAGACCATGTCAAATCAAAATTATTGGACACACCCTTACACAAAGACAACTTATTTGGCCCCAACCCAGAGAAGGTCTTAAAAAAGATGGAAGAAAAAGGTAAATCTGTGCAGACAGTTAAGGACTTCCTGCAGGTCCAGCCACCCAGGTTCAGTAGGCATTGCCCCTCCAAGCACTGGCCCTTTCCTGCCCCCTCCAGGTCAGCTCATCCCAGCCCCCAGGGACGCAGGCCCCCCAGACAGCAGCCCCAGGGAATGCAGAGATCTAAGCAATGGAGTTCCTCCTCTTCAAAACCAGGGAGTGCTAAGCCACCCCCTCATGGCAAGAACTCACAATGACTTTCCACTTCCACCCCCTCCCTCTGCCCACCTGCTCTTGCCCCTAGGAGGAAAACTTTCCTTCCACGCAAGCACCTGGGCCACCATTACCAACGACCACTGGGTCCTCAACATAATGTCCCAGGGATACATATTTTATTTCCATACTCTTCCAACCCCAAAAGGGTTCCCAGATCTTCCCCCAAACCAGTGGGCAAAGGCCAAAAAGAAAGTCCTTTCCCTGCTCTCTATGAGGGCAATAAAGCATGTTCCTGCAGATCAGATAGGCCAAGGTTTCTACTCCAGACTCTTCCTGGTACCCAGAAAAGAGGGCACCTGGCGCCCCATCATCAATCTATCCATTCTAAACACCTTTCTGGTGATACCAAAATTCACAATGCTCACCCTCCAGGAACTACTACCTATGCTCTCCAAGGATGCTTAGTTTGCCACCCTAGACCTAAAAGAGGCCTACCTACACATTCCAATCAGGGAATCCTGCAGGAAATATCTGTGTTTCAGGGCAGGATCTCTGCACTTTCAGTTCTCTGTGCTTCCCTTTGGCTTATTCACTGCTCTTAGAGTTTTCACAAAATGTCCGTTTCCTGCCATTACTTTTTGCAGGCAAAGAAATATTCAAATTTACCCTTGCTTAGATGACTGCCTGATTCAGGCAGACAGTCAGGAAAAGCTGCTCAAGCACCTGGCCTTTGTAAAGGACCTACCGACCTCCCTGGGGTACACTATCCACGAAAAGAAATCCAAACTAGTACCCACCCAAACAGTTATATTCCTGGGAGCAAGCCTGGACAACAGCATTACAGATGACATTCCTTACACCAGAAAAACAAACCTACCTGACAGCCTGTTTCTCTCAACTAGCCACCAGACCCCAATTAGCCGCAAGGAAAATCCTGCAAGCTCTGGGGTTCATGGATTCTTGCATTCTACTCATTCCATATGCCAGACTGCATATGAGGAAACTACAGTGGTACCTAAAAAGCCTTTGGTGTCAACACTCTCAAGACCTGGAAGCTCTTATAGCAATGATACCTTGTTTAAGGAAAGATTTTTCTTTGGTGGGCAGCAGCATGCAACCACAACAAGGGACTACCCTTCTCACAACCCCATGCGGCCCAGACCCTCACCACAGACGCATCTCACTATGTCTGGGGTGCACACCTGGACGGCAGGTGCATACAGGGCCAATGGAGCCCACACCAAATACATCTGCACATCAACCAAAAAGAGATGTTAGCTGTCCAGCATGCACTGACAGCTTTCAGACCCCTACTCTCCCCGGGAGCTCTACTGATCAAAACAGACAACACCACTATGATGTGGTATATCAACAAGCAGGGAGGGACTCACTCGTACCCTTTGTGCAGGCTTGCCATGACTCTTTGGCACACGGCCTCAGCCATGCAACTACACTTGTTAGCACAATTCCTGCCAGGCTCTCTCAACTCTTTGGCAGACAGCTTAAGCCGAAATCTTCTGGATCCAAACAAGTGGCAGCTAGACCAAAGAACCTTCACCCTTGTAACTCAGAAATGGGGCACTTCGAAGGTCAACCTCTTTGCTTCCCACTCCAACCATCAGCTCAGCAAGTTCTGCACCAGGGAGCCTCAATGCAAGGCCTGGAAAGTGGATGCTCTATCCTTCCATTGGGTCAACTTCTCAGTCTATGCATTTCCCCCTCTTCCACTCATTAGAAGGGTACTGCTTAAAATAATGGAGGAAAAACCGAGGACAATCCTGATTGCCCTAGACTGTCCACGCCAGCACTGATACCCACTGCTGCATAGCCTGTCACCTCTGCCATCATGGATGGCATCTCCCTCGGATCTCAACACTCCTGACATAGAGGGATGGAGAATTCATGCATCCCTAATTGCAGACCCTCAGTCTGGCAGCCTAGCTTATTCCCTGACCACTGCACAAGCTGCCAATCTCAGCAAACAAGTTCTAGATGTTATACGTGAGGCCAGACGCCCTAGCACTAGAAAGTCTTATGCTGACAAGTGGAAAAGGTTTTGCACCTGGATCCAGACTAAGGGAGTGGGGACGGCACAGCCCTCCCCACCTCTCATCCTGGATTACCTTGCTGACCTACTACACAGGGGTCTATCCTTTTCTTCTATTAAAATACACGCCTCTGCTATCTCTGCTCATTTCAGCACAGAGCCACCTCTTTTCTCAAACCCTGTCATCAAACAGTTCCTAAGAGGGGCTAACAACCTGAGGCCACCCAGAAGAGCACCTACCCCAGCTTGGGACCTAAACTTTGTGTTGGAAAAGCTCACCCTGCTCCCCTTTGAACCAGCAGCCTTAGCAGAGTTAGTTTCTCTCTTGGAAGACGGCCTTGCTTCTGGCCATCATTTCAGCAAGAAGAATATCCAAGCTACAAGCACTAATGGCTGTAGAGCCCTTCATCATTTTCCATGCTGACAGGGTCTTCCTCAAGATTAACCCATCCTTCATGCCAAACGTGGTGTCCAGTGTGGCTCTCAACCAATCCATTCATTTGCCCACCTTTTTCCCTAACTCACAAAACAAGGGGGAAAGGATTCTGCACTCTCTAGATGTGCACAGACAGCTCAGACTCTACCTAGACAGGACAGAATCATTTAGAAAGACTGTGATGGTCAGCTTTGCTGCAGGAGCAGAGGGCAAGGCCATATCCAAACAAACCATTTCCAAATGGATAGCACAGTGCATCAATTTCTGGTACTAGCAACACAGGAAACCTACCCCCAAGAGGCTCAGGACACATTCTGCCAGAGCAGCCTCTACCTCTGCTGCTTTCCACAGAGGAGTCCCCACCAGGGACATCCTGGAGGCTGCAACATGGACATCTGTTCATACCTTCACCAAGCATTACCACCTGCCTCTCTTCTCCAAATCCAGGGCAGGCTTTGCCACTGCAGTCTTGCATGGCATCCTAGCCAGCCCCCAGTCTTATTGACTGCCTCCAACCTTTTTCTTCAGCTTTGGGAATCAACCCAAATGTGATGACTGCAACAGTGAAACACGAAGAACATAGTACAGTTGTGTACACTTACCATAAATGTAGATGTTAGTGTATTCACTGTTGCAGTCCTGGTTTCTCTCCCTCCATCCCCCTTGTCTCTCTCTCAATGTCTCCTTACAAGGGACTTTTGGTATATGCTTTCTACTGGTGGTGTTCTTCCACCATAACCTAGCTCTCTCTTGGGGGCTCCTGACAGGGCAAGAAAAACTGATGTAATGGCATCGGCTGCCTTATTTTATACCATTGATGGCCTAATGTCAGTCCTGGATCGATGGCAACCAACGCAGAAATACTAAGCCTCTGGTATTCGGGACGACTGAAGGATACCCTAGCAGGAATAACCTAAATGTCATGACTGCAACAGTGAATACACTTGAACATCTACATTTATGGTAAGTGTACACAACTGTACTTTGTTGTACCTTGGGAGCATAAGTCCTGGAGGATGGGAGGAAAAAAGGTGTAACTGGTTGTGAGAAGGGGTGGGATGCCTCTTTGAGAGGGGAGTTCCTTCCAGGACATTTTGTAGCTTTGCTGAATAGTGGAGAGTGCCGACTTCTCTCTCTGATCATTTTCCATTTTGTTATAGATGAACTAAATCTTTTGGAAAGAGGTCTTCATCCACCATTCCGCAAGAGGCCTGATAAATTCTCTAAACTTCAAAATGACCTTAAGTGTCTAATCAAGAAAGCAGTAGCTGATCCTCCAGATGTTTCTCTAACTTCTGACAAGCCATCCAAGCTCCTGCCTTCTGCTAATGCCCTTCCCTCGGATTAGGACAGTAGGGCCATGGACAGGTAGGGATAAAAGATTTATGCTTCTTCTACCATGGCCTTCAGAGCCATTAATTGTCAGACCCTAATAACCAGATATCTTTGTCTATTCTTGGCAGCCTGAATAAGGACTTTGCTGCCACAGAGACATCAGGTGCAAAACAACAGGCCATGTCTTTGGTGGCTGAACCAGCTCAGTTGGTTTGGTATAGCGTTAAATGCAGCTGTGATGCAGCATAGCAGCTGCTACTGGCTTAGTCATTAGGAGACATGCATGGTTACACTTTTAGCTTCTCCCTGAAGATTTCAAGGCAAAAGTCATAGATTCTCCCCTAGGTAGGCATCTTTTATTTGGTCCACAGGTAGCTAGCTTGTTCAAAACTCGTAAGTGCAAGGAAAAACTAAAAATGACTGCAGGGAAACTCTACTCACTTCTGTGCTCAGAGATGAGAGAAATTACCCTTCCAAGGCCACCTTCTTAGTCCGCAGAGACCCTAACCTAGGACGTCTCTGAAACACAAGTAAGTACCTAGGAAAAGATTCCAGGACAAACCTGCAGATGTGGGAGGCCTCCCTTCACAGATAAGTCATTATGACTGTCCTCCTTTCATCTTCCACTCTCTCGGTCTTGCACTCCTCTTGCCAAAAGACTCAGTTCATCTGTAACAAACTGGAAAATGGTCACAAAGAGAAGTGGGTACTTTCCATTATTCAGCAAAACTACAAAATGTCCTGGAAATAACTCCTTTCTTTCAGAGGCATCCCACCCCTTCCCACAGCCAGTTAAACCTTTTTCCACCCATCCTCCAGAACTTAATCTCCCAAGGTACAATAGAACTGGTTTTCCCTCAATTTGTAAGAAGAGGGTTGTGTCCCAGGCTGTTCCTGGTATCCAGGAAAGAAGGGTATTGGAAACCCTTCCTGTATCTTTTCCCTGCTCAACACCTTCCTCAAGACCCTCACTTTCAAAAATGCTGTATCTTCAGCCCATTCTTTCTTTCATCCTTCCCCAGGCTTTCTTAGTGTCTGTGAACCTGAGGGGTATGTACCTTCATATTCCTATATACCTATCCTGCTGGAAATTTCTGAGATTCTCTGTTGGCTCATTATACTTTGCTTTCTGCTTTGTCCCTTGGGCTTTCTACTGTTCTCGAAGTTTTCTCAAAGTACCTCGCTTCAGTAATAGACTCTTGCAGGACACAGGGAATATGAGTATTTCCTTAACTAGATGATTTTCTAACTCAAGCATAATCACGTCAGACTCAATTACTGCATTTCAAGTTCACCCTGATTCTTCTTTGACTTGGGTTCATTGTCAGTTTCACAAAAAAATATTCCCAAGAGCCTACTGATTACCTTGTTTTCCTAGGTTTCAGGCTAGACACCAAAAGCATGCAGGCTTTCTTGTTTCTAGAGAAGTTGTAGAGCCTCCCAGCCTATTTTAGTCCCTCTTAACTCTCCCGTCTGCCCAGAAAGGGTAATTGGCAGGAGCCATTCCAATGCTGCCACTAGCCAAGCTGCATATGAGGAAGATTCAGTGGTACCTTAAAAATGTATGGTCTCAGCACTCACGTCTGGACTCACAGATCCCCTTTATCCAATATCTGAAGAGAGAGATCCTTTGGTGGGTCTCTCAGGCAAACATACTGTTACAGTATTCCTTCCCACCACCATTCCCTTCCTTTCCTTTTTTTTTTAATCCCTTTTTCTTTTCCTGCCCTGTTTGGCAGCCTGTGGGACTGAAGGGGGACTTCCCTTTTTTCCCTGCATTTCCCCTGTTAGCTGCCCACTGTCTTCCCAGATGTCTTTAGGTCGCTGGCTCAGAGGTAGTCTGTGGATTGTCTGCTTATGTATTATGCTCTCCGTCTGAGGTCCTACATTTGATATATGCTCAATGGAAGATTTTAGGCTTTGGTACCTTGGCTGGTTGTCAGTGGTGAAAAAAAAAATTTGGAATACTGCAACAGTGATCAGTAGGATATCTACTGGTACATTAAGTTCTTAGCATAACTCTACTTTCTGCAGTAGTTCATCAAGCTCTTTTCTTTTAATGGTCTGTTGATTCTACAGTCGTAACAGAAGTAGGCTAAATATCTCTCAACACTAGAATGTAAATTCTGTTTCTGCTTGCTGGTTGTCCTAGGGAATTTAACATAATTAACCCTTTTACAGCTCTTGTGCTGAAAGTTATAAAAATGTTCATAATCAAAGTAAATCTGTCTGTTTTCATTTTGAACAGATTTATGAAGGCTCTGGGTAACTTTATGAAAGACTCACGGAACGCCCCTGAGGAGAATGATGAAACATCAAGCAGTGGTGCTGCTTTAAGTTCAACGATGGAAAGTTTTGTTTCAAAAGAAAGCATGTTTCCAGTAAAAACGTGCTGTGAACAACGTCCTATGTCTTTACCTCCATCGTTTGCTTCAGGAAGTAAACCTTGCTGCATGGATACTTTCAGCAGCTGGCCTTCTACACACATCACAAGCTCAGTGAACCCACTCCGTGAACACAGAGCTTTCATTTGTGGCTCTTATGTCAGTCGTCAGCCATCATCTTTGCCAAATGAATTTAGTAATACCTGGGGACAGATGTATGATGAATCAGTGCCAAATGTTCTGTCAGCTCATCTGCCTTATGATTTAAATATGTCAAACCTTGACCAACCAAGGACACTTTTGTCATGCCCATATCAAAATGATGCCTCTACACAATCTTTGTATAGGCCAAGGGTTCCTGGTCATGACTTTTCAAATGATGTCCCTTATGTATATCCAGTGGGACTTAGCCCTAACCACCAGTGGATTCCAGGTAAGAGATGCTTATGCTTTGTAATATTGTCACCTTGTTTTCTTCTTTTAATTTTTTTTTTTTTCATGATTGAGTTAAGTTTCTTCAGATGCTCCTAGTAATACACTTGCTAAGACACAATCTGAATTGCATTGTGGTTGCTGACATAATTTTTGTTGTGCTGTATTTTGATGAGATCGACTTGTTTGAAATGGGGGATGTTCATTGTGCTATGCTGCTGCAGTCATCACACTTGGGTTATCCTGCCATCAGGCGGTCCTGCAGTCGGCCTGAATTCCAAAGCCTTGGTCCGGCGTCGGTTGTCGTCGCTTCTTCCCTGATGTCAGTGCAGCAGGGGTATAAAAGAGGCAGCCGACGCCATTTTCTTCAGTCTTTCTTGCCGCGCGGTGCCCGAAGCACAAGCAGTTCGCAAGTGCCGGTCGGCCAGCTCCTGAGATTTTCTAACAGAATTTCAGCCAAAGTCTTCTGTAAAGCTAAGTACCCCATTGGGGAAACTTTTCTTGCATCAGACCGATGTCAGACAAAGTAAATAATTGTATTTCTTGTGGGTAGCAAATACCTCATAAGGATTTTCATTCTTATTGTATTCCTTGCCTAGGCCCAGACCACGACGTTTCTGGTTGTCTGTTTTGCGCTAGGTTCAATAAATGCACTATTAAGCGTCGGGCTGATACCGCCCGACATTATTTTGGCAGAAAATTCAACTACATCATGTCGTCAGAACCTCCGACAACCGCTATGTTTAAAAAACGCAAGGACAAAGACCGGCAGCCTAGACCCAGACCAGATACCGAGGTCTCGGTTAGGCCTGCCGCCGGATCTTCGGTTTTCCGTGAGGCACCTACGCAGCCCCTGACTACCACAGATTTAGAAAATATGACTACCTCTCAGTCAGAATCTACTGGGCCACTGGAGCCGGTTCCTCCTCAACTCGCGGACGCCAGCCCTGGCGGCGATCCGGAGACTATGGACAGGCCTTCGGTTTCAGAAGGCGTCTTTAAACCGACAACTCTCTCCGTTAAGTCGTACGCTAAGCTTCCGAAGGTTAAGAAACCGGTTCCACAGACTCCCACTCAGGCCCCTATGCCTAAAAAACAGATGCTCAAAATGGTGGAGGACCTGATTACCCTTATCAGAGGTTCCCAGCCCCCTCCTGACAAAAGGCCTAGACTGGAGGAAGATTTACCTCCTTCTGCCCAGGAATCCATTTCCTCAGCAGAATCTGAGGAACAGGATTACCCTTTCCCTCTCTATGAAGACTCAGATGCTGAGGAGTCTATTCCCTCTGTTTCCCCCCTGAAGACTTCTCTTTTGGGGAAACCCTGCACACCATGAGAGAGCATTTCCACTGGGAAGGACAAGATTACTCTGACTCCAAGAAAAGACTCCGTGAGTTTCTTCTTTTACCTCAGCATAGACCCCTAGCCATTCCTCCTGTTTTAGACATTCTGGATGATCTCTACACTGAATCCAGTCTAAATCCAGATTCCTTACCTCCAGCTCCACCTAAACCAGACAGATACTATTGAGTCCCTGACTCTCACAAGTTTTTATATAAAAGCCCTGCTGCAGACCCAGAAACCATTTCCCAGGGTCCCAAAGGGGTTAAGGCCTCTACTGCTAAGAATCCACTACCAGCGGAAAGAGATTCCAGGGCATTAGAAAGATGGGGGAAAAAAGTGTATACATCTGCCACTTTGGCCATGAGGGCATTAAACTGCCAATTCCACATGATTAAATACCAGCAGTACTTATACTCAGTTAAAACAGAAAATGATCCCTCAAACAGACCAACTAGATTTCAAAGGGATGCAAGATTTGCTGCATGCAGCAGAACAAGTGGGAAAACATACCTTGCAGTGTGGTTTTGATTCTTTGGAGGCCTCATGTAGAGCAGCAGTCACAGGGTCTGTAATACGTAGACATGTTTGGCTAAAATAGCAGACCTTACCAGAACATGTCAAAGCAAAGTTACTGGATACTCCACTGCAAAAGGATGCGTCATTTGGTGTCAAAGCAGAGGAAGTTTTAAAGAAGATGGAAGAAAAGGCAAAATCAATGCAAACAGTTAAAGATTTTTTACAGGTACAACCTCCTCGCTTCAGCAGAAACTGGCCATCAAAAAAACTGGTCCTTTCCGGCTTCAGATAGACCCCAAAGGGGCAGGCACAGACGCCCTAGGGGCAGAGGCCAGGCACAAGGTACCTTCAGGCCTAGACAATGGCAAACAACAACTCAGAGGGGGAGACAACAGATCTCAACCCTTCAGAAAACAAACTCAATGACTTTCCTCTTCGCCTGCCAAGCAAAATTGCCCAGGCAGCACCTCTAGGAGGAAAACTGGCTCTTTTCCCACAAAATTGGCACATCATAACAAAGGACAAATGGGTTCTGGATATTATTACCCGAGGCTACAGATTTCATTTTCACACTTTACCACGGATGAGAGGCATGCCAAATCTGCCAACAAACCAATGGGCAGAGGCACAAACGCAAATTTCAGCTCTCATGAATATGAAAGCAATTCAAAAGGTACCTGCAAAAGAGCAAGGCCAAAGATTCTACTCAAGACTGTTTCTAGTACCAAGAAAGGACAAAGCCTGGAGACCCATCTTAGACCTTTCAATTCTAAACACGTACCTGGACATACCCAAATTCAAAATGCTCACACTACAGCAGCTTCTTCCCATGCTGGGCAAGGAGTCTTGGCTGGTAACGTTGGACCTCCAAGAGGCATACCTGCATGTCCCTATCAGACAAGATTGCAGAAGATACCTCAGATTTTTGGCAGGTACAACGCATTATCAATTCTCTGCATTGCCCTTTGGCTTATCTACTGTGCCCAGAGTATTCACGAAATGTTTGGCATCAGTAATTGCATACTGCAGACAACGAGGAATACAAATTTATCCCTATCTGGACAACTGCCTGATCCAAGCGGACAGCAAAGACATCCTACTACAGCATCTGGCATTTGTAACAAAGTTGGTAAGTTGCCTAGGGTACACAGTAAACAAAAAGAAGTCAAGACTAATACCCTCACAAGAAATAATCTTCCTGGGTGCCAGCTTGAATACAACGGCCCAGATGGCTTACCTCATGCCAGACAAGCAAAAACAACTGGCTCAATACTTCAAAAAGATGGCAACTTCTACCCAGCTCACTGCAAGGAAATTCCTGCAGGCATTGGGGTACATGGCATCCTGCATTCAACTAATTGCATATGCAAAGCTGTATATGAGAACTACAATGGTACCTAAAAAGTGTATGGTCCCAACACAGACACAGCCTCGAAGCAAGTATAACTCTCATTCCCTGCCTTCAAAAAGAGTTTCTATGATGGGCTCAAGCATGCCAAGCAAACAAGGGCCTTCCTTTTGTCTTACCTCCAGCAAACCAAACCTTGACAACAGATTCATCAGACTACGCCTGGGGTGCACACATGGCAGGACAATGCATACAGGGCAAATGGTCTGCAAACCAAAGGCATCTACACATCAATCAAAAGGAGATGCTAGCAGTAAAAAATGCACTAACAGCCTTCAAGGACCTCTTGCATCCAGGACAACTTCTAATAAGGACGGACAACACCACAGTTATGTGGTACATAAACAAACAAGGAGGAACGCACTCCTACCCACTATGCAGACAGGCAATGGACTTGTGGAACACAGCATTAACTTACCAAGTACAACTGCAAGCACAATTCCTGCCAGGAAAAGAAAACATTTTGGCAGACAAATTAAGCAGAAATTTGACAGACCCTCACGAGTGGAGACTACACCCACAAGTATTCTCAATGATAACTCAAAGGTGGGGACCACCAGACATAGATCTGTTTGCCTCAACCAACAATTGCCAGCTACAAAAATTTTGCACAAGGACTTCTCATCCCCTGGCCTGGAAAGTGGATGCCCTATCATTCAGTTGGACAGCATTGTCAGTCTACGCCTTTCCACCTCTGCCTCTACTGACCCAGGTATTACTGAAAGCCAGATCAGAGAGACCACAGATGATCCTCATTGCTCCGGACTGGCCACGTCAACACTGGTACCCACTACTACGAAGCCTGATTCACAGCCCTCCATGGATCTTACCTCAATTCCCTCTGATGTTAACCCAACAAAACTCTCAGATCCTTCACAGTCAACTAAGGACCTTAAATCTTGCTGCATGGAAAATACCTTAAACTATCAAACAACACTTCTCTCAAAGGACGTTCAGAATGTCATTTTGGAGGCCAGGAGGCCCAGCACCAGAAAAACTTACTCAGACAAATGGAAAAGATTTTGTGTATGGAGCCAGACCAGAAGCATAAATCCTGGCATCCCAAATATTCCGCACATACTCCAATATCTAACTGAGATGCTACACAAAGGCCTTTCTTTCTCATCCATAAAGATCCATGCTTCTGCCATTTCAGCTCAATATGATACGGTTCCTCCCATTTTCTCTCATCCTTTGCTAAGGCAGTTTCTCAGAGGGGAAAAAAATATAAGACCCCCCAGAAAACCGCCAACTCCAACTTGGGATCTAAATTTTGTTCTGGAAAAGTTAACACTTCCTCCTTTCGAATCAGCCTTTTCAGCAGAGCTTCAATACTTGTCATGGAAGACAGCCCTGCTGCTGGATATTACCTTAGCATGCAGAGTCTGAGAACTGCAGGCACTTATGGCAGTGGAACCTTTCATCATTTTCCATCAGGACAGAGTATCTTTACGCACCAACCCTTCCTTCATGCCAAAGGTAGTATCCAGTGTGGCTCTCAATCAGACCATACACTTGCCCACCTTTTATCCAAACCCACAGAATAAAGGAGAAAGACTCCTTCACTCTTTGGACATTCACAGACAGTTACGTTACTATGTGAACAAGACAAAGGCCTTCAGAAAAATCTGACCAACTCCTTGTATCCTATGCACCAGGCTCAGAAGGAAAGGCTATTTCAAAACAGACCATCTCCAAATGGATAGCACATTGCATCCGCTTTTGCTACTCACACCACGGGAAAGCAGTGCCTGCTAGTATTAGGTCTCACTCTACCAGGGCTACAGCAACCTCAGCAGCCTTCCTCCGAGGAGTCCCAACAAAGGACATTCTGGAGGCTGCTACCTGGAGTTCAGTGCACACCTTCACCAAGCATTACCACCTTCCTCTATACTCAAAAAAACAGAGCTGGGTTTGCCACTGCAGTTCTGCAGGGCATCTTAGCTGCACCTAACCCAGTTTAGCTCCTACCACCCAACCATAGCTTTGGGACTCTACCCAAGTGTGATGACTGCAGCAGCATAGCACGATGAACATAGTACAGTTTTGTACCTACCATAAATGTAGATGGTTGGAGTGGTTATGCTGCTGCAGTCCAGGTTACCCTCCCTCCATCCCCTCTACCTAACAAGGCTTTTCTTATACCTCCATGTACTTCAACCTTTGGGACGCATGTCTGTATGGTGTATTTGCTTACAACTAGTACCATTGTTTTGCACCAAGGTATGTTTTGCAAGCTTCTTATTTTGCCTTCTTAGTTTGGGGCACCTGACATCTGGGGCAAGAAAAACTGAAGAAAATGGCATCGGCTGCCTCTTTTATACCCCTGTCGCACTGACGTCAGGGAAGAAGCGATGACAACCGATGCCGGACCAAGGCTTTGGAATTCAGGCCGACTGCGGGACCGCCTGATGGCAGGATAACCCAAGTGTGATGACTGCAGCAGCATAACCACTCGAACATCTACATTTATGGTAGGTACAAAACTGTACTTTTCCTGACAGGGAAATAACTTTGAAGTTTGCAGGTTTTGAATAGTGCAGCAAGAAAACAATTCTCTACCATATACCCGTGGTGGTGGTGCTGCGGTAGCATTGTCGCCTCACAGTAAGACGCTGTCCGGTTCTATTCTCAGCTAGAGCGTCTTCTGCGTGGAGACATGCGTGAATGGGCATACCTTCGTTGAAGGTTGTGCGTCAGGCCTGGCAAGCCGGTACGTAAAAATGAACTGCCAGTCATTAGCGGACCGGAGTTCCGCTGTGGCGACCCCTAACCGGGAAAAGCCGAAAGACACAAACAAACAAATATGGTCTGTATACATTAAGCTTACCATAACAAAAGCAGGGTCATTGCAGGATGAAAGAAGGGTTATATTTAGTTTTTGGGGGTTTGGGCATGACATAATTGCTGATCATGCTTGCTCACCCTTTGGAAATATCTGTTTTGCTACACAAGTTGATCAAACTGGATTTTGTGGAAAGCCAGCATCTTATTAAGCAGAATTGGTATGAATGGTTTTCTCTCTGCACCATGCAGGTCAGCTTTCACTTCTTGCAGTCTTATACACTTGATGTAGCTAGTAGAAAAGTAAATTGTGTAACATCCAAATAAAATACTTTTTCTTCTTTTCATTAGTCTTTATTACTCTTATTCCTCATGTTTGTGCCTTGAATACTAAATTACTACTTTTCAGTTCTCTTCAGTCCATTGCATATGTCCGCATCCAGCTTTTATGTTTATTTGTAGATGCTTTTTGACCTCATGCTTGCCAACCATCAAGACCCCTCCCCCCAATCAGAGACAACCTTTCAGGTGTACCGCAGTTGAGCAAATGTACAAATGCACAGAAGACGACCAGATTTTTGAATCACAGGATTGAGCAAATGTACCCGTGTATGATTTGCAGTGATGTCAAGCACATTAAAAGCTGAATGGTAACTTGCTGGAGTTTATTTCTTATGTACTTTGTTGGGTGGGTTATTTTTTGTTTGGGGATGGTAGTGGGATGTAGAGCATTGAGCTGTTTATTGTTTATATATTTTACTAAATCGTTACCTGTGATATTCTCAGTGTGCACAGGCAGGTGTTTGTGTTTGGGATATTTCTCTCTTGTAACCAGCAAATGATGATAAATGTGCAGACGCAAAACTAAGAGCCCAAAAGGGCTGCACAACAAAGCAATTTTCCAAAAAGTAACAGCCAGCAAATCACCTGTGAGATGAATGTTTTTTATTAGAAAATCTACAAAATTCAAGTACTTTCATCCAATAAACAATGGACTTTTAAAATTAGAAATGGTCACTTTTATCTAGTTTATACATCTTGGATTCATGCTAAAGCTTCATCTCTTTATTTGTACAAGCAGGAATTTCAAGCAACTCCACAAAACTTTGTTCAGAGTACAGAATAGCAGCCTTAGCCCTTCCTGGCTTAAGGCATATCTTACAAACTCCATTCATGGAAACCTTTCAACCACAGCCACCTTCTTCACTCCTTGAGACTTCCCTTACCTTCCTCCCTCAACTCAGGGCTGCTAACCTGTATTCTGAATAAATCTTGTGGAGTTGGCTGAAATACCTGCTGATATGGATAAAGAGATGAAGCTGAATCCAACAGGTGTATTAACTAGATGAAAGGAAGCAGCATAATTTCCAAGCTTATTTCTGAAGAAATCCATTGCTATATTGGACAAAAGCATGTAACTTGTATATTTTCTAATTAAAAAAAAAATCATCTCAAGGGTGGATTGCTGGCTTTCACTTTTTTGGGAAATTGTCGTGTTGTGCAGTCTTTTAGATTTCTCCCATGTTCAAGGTGTTGCAACCATAGAGTTGCTATATTGAAGTTGGGGGGGGGGGGGGGCTTGCCTTTCTTGTGCTTTAGCCTTGCGTAGGGTGATTGTTTTGTGTTTGGTATTTTTACTGTCAGTGTTTTGTGTGTACATTATTTTGTTTGGTGTTTTCTGATTATGTTTGAGTTCACTGTGTAAGTCGGTGTATTCAAAGCTTTATGGCACCTTCCATTAACCCAACCCATTAATTAACAGGCTTAAGCAGAGCTTATAAATAAAATTGTTTGGGTAACGAGCATTTCAGTCCTTTCTTGCCTTTGAAGTGCAGTCTTCTTGCAAATTCAGAGGAATGTCATTTGGCTAGTCTTCCTTCAAGGCTGTGCAGATAAGTTCCCTTCTTGGTAAAAAAAAAAAAGCTTCCACATTATATTATTTTATAATGAAACCTGTTGTCTTTTATCTTGGAATTATGTTTGTCTTTTTGCATGGACTGTCTCGAGACTTGAACTGCATGATGAGTGTGATATTTCTATGCAGAAAAGCTTTTTAAAAACTGTTGAACTCTTTTTTTTTTCTGTATGTATTTTACTGCTTATTAGTTTTATGGACAATGTACTGTGCTTGTAGACCTTAACATAGTGTTTTGCAGATTTTAACACTGTTAGGGCATGACTGACTCATACTAGTGATGCTAGCTGGGCTGTCTGCTTATACAGCTGAGTGCGCCTCCAGGCATTTCTGCAGTTACGTCCTACTGAAACCTCTGTGTGTCAAATATTGCTTGTTCACATTAGCATTAGTAATTCTACAATCATGCATACATACAGTGTATCAGAATATTTTATCTTGAAGCATACATGATAGCAAACACAATTGTATTGATATTTGATCTCAGTCAGTGAGTGTTAGAACTGAGGTGATAACTTCATTTTTTTTAAAGGCTGAAACCACACCCACTAGCAGTTAAAGGTACACACTCAAAAGAGCTGTACTGCAGTGAATGAGTTAACCATGGAAAATAAAGTGGATGCTGTGGTGCTCCAATCCTCAAGACGTAAGAAAGAGAATTTTTTTAAAAGAGCCTATGTTCTTACAGTGGAATTCTTCCTTGCCTCAGCTGCTGGTGGGTGACTCTGCTGTGGCAGTTATGGAATCTTTTTCGTTGTGTCCCTCTAGTGGTTTATCTTGAGAAGACTGTATGGACTGGATGACAGCCTTGCCCTCTAGAGCTGTTGGACTGTTATTCATGGACATGGCAGAGCTACTCATGTCAGTTTTGAAGAAGGTGGCTGGCAACATCATACCACATAGCCGAGCTAGTGTATCTGATTCTTGCACTGGCAGTCCTTCCTTCAGTCTGTCTGGTATAACAGAGTCCCCTAGCGAAAAGAAGCAGAAAGTTAACCATTTATCTTCCACAACCTATTTATCCATAGAGAAGGATCATTTATTAGACTTCGCCAAAGGCTTGTTGCAAGCCTTTAACTCCTTTCCCACTGATTCCTTTTTTGTCTGGTAAAAGGAAAAGATTTCTCTCGCTCTCTTTTCTGATACTGAATCCCAGTCGAAGGAACCGGTATGTGACTAGGAGGATTTTTTTTTGTGTTAATTTTCCTCAAACACAAGACTCTGATTCTGAAGATAGTGATTCGGCAGCCTCTATTCCAGAGGAATTGTCTTATTCTGATAGTTTCTCCAAAATGAAGGAACTGTTTCAGTGGGAACAAGCTGAAATTCAAGTTGCTGTACAAAAATATAATCTATTACTATTTCTCCAGTTTTACTTATCCTTGAGGGTGTTTTATTACAACTTTGCAGTATGCCTGACAGTCAGCCTCCTAGTACTATGAAGTCTTGTAGGTTATGTAAAGTTCCCCAGGCTGATAAATGCCATTTTTCTAATCCCAGGTATGATCCTGCAGTGACAACTTTGTCTAAATTTGCTGCAGTTAAAAATATTGCATATTCTAATCTTATTATTTTAAATAAATATGGCAAGGTGTTTGATAGATTTGGGTAGAAAGTCTGCTCCTCTGCTGATTTGAGTTTCAGGATTATAAGCAACAAGTTTAAATATTAAAGTTTTTTTTTAGTAGCATTTTTTGAAAATATGAGAGTTTATTGTTGTGTTGCCCTTTGCAGACTCTAAAGCATGTATTAATTCTGCGTCGTGTCTTGTGTGCCCTAAGTAACGCAACGTTCTTCAAGTGCTTATATGATGCAGCTGACATAGGCTCTAGAATAGCTGCTACAGGGTCTGCGATGAGACTTGCTTGGTTATAGCCTCAGATTCTTCCTGAAGATGTTAAGGCTGAAATTCTCTGCTCTCCTTTGGATAATGGTGTATTATTTTGCCCTTCTGAACTGATATCCTGAAAAGATTTGATGAAAGAGGCAAACTTGTACAAGGGGTAACCCATATTTTTCAATTCTTCTCTAAGTTTTTAAAGAGTTTTCCTTTCATTTTGGGTTCTTCAATCAAAAAGCAAAAAAGATGTCTCAGAGAAGCTCAAGAAAGTGGAGCCCCCAGAAACACAAGGACAGTCTAAAAAGTCAGATTGACTAGTCACCTGTACTGGATGTTCTTTGTGTTTCACTGTTGCAGTCATCACATTTGGGTTATCTGCTTGCAGTAGCCCTCATTCGGCCTGATTATCAAAGTCTTGGGTCCTGCGTCGGTTGCTGTCTCATCTTCCATGATGTCAGGTAGTCAGGGGTATAAAGCATGCAGCCGACGCCATTACATCATTCTTTCTTGCCGTATGGTGCTCGAAGCAGTTCACAAGTGCCGGTTGGCCAACTCCTGAAATTTTCGTTTTCGAGCTTCAGAACCGAAGTCTTCAACTAAAGCTAAGTACCCCATTGGGGAAACTTTTTCTTGCTCTAAACCGATGTCAGTAAAAGTCAATAATTATATTTCTTGTGGAAAGCAAATACTTCAAAGGGATTTTCATTCCTACTGTATTCCTTGCCTAGGCCCTGACCATGACGTACCTCGCTGTCGGTTTTGTGCCTTATTTAATCAACAAACTATTCATCGTCTGTATATTTACACTTCTAAATATTTTGGTACTCTGTTCAATTACCCAGATATGGCTTTGGTAAGCCACCCGACTACCGACATTCCGAAAAAACGCAAAGATAAAGACAGAGACAGGCCGCCTAGGTCCAAAGCTGCCGACTATGCTTCTCCTGAGCTAGTTGCCAGTGCGCTGGTACTCAGTGCGGCGCTTTTGCAGCCCCTGATACCCGCTACCTCAGATTCGCAGGCCTCTACTGAGACCCATTCGGAGTCTGGTATGCTGCGAGATGCTTCAACTGTGGAACCTGTGGATGTCCCTACCTTGGATGACTCCGGAGCCGCTGTGCAGGCACCGGCTTCTGAGTGTGTATTCAGGCCTACTGACTTGCATATTAAACAGACGTCATCTTCTTCTTCAAGGCCTAAAAGTCGATCCATGCCTAGAAAACCGACGCCCAGACCACATGGTCAGGCATCTATGCCTAAAAAACAAATGATAAGAATGGCCGAAGACGTTATTACTTAAATCGGGGAAGCCAACCTTCCCCCTCTAAGAGACGTAGGACTGAATTTGCTTATGGTTCTTCTGATCAGGATTCTGAAATTTCTGTTTCCTCTGATGACCAGGATTTACCCTTATCTACCTATGAGGATTCTGATGCAGAGGACTCTATTTCCTCTGCTTCCCCTCCAGAGGATTTCTCTTTTGGTGAAACCTTGCATACTCTTATGGAGCATTTCCGCTGGGAAAGCCAGGATTACTCTGATTCTAAAAAGAGGCTTAGGGATTTCTTTCTTCTGCCCCAACACAGGCCTTTAGCTATCCCCCCTGTACTTGACATTGTTGATGGTGCCTTTTCGGAATCTATCTTGGCCCCTGACTCCTTACCGTCTGCTCCCAGAAAACCAGATAGATATTATAGGGTTCCTGACTCTCACAAGTTCCTCTTTAAAAATCCTACTGTGGATCCTGAGACCATTTCACAGGGACCCAAGGGCATTATCGCTACTACTGCCAAAATCATACCCCACTCTGATAGAGATTCCAGGGTGCTGGATAGATGGGGTAAGAAGGTATACATTTCTGCAACCTTGGCCATTAGGGCCTTAAACTGCCAGTTTCATATGTTAAAGTATCAACATATTATTGGATTGCTTAAACAGAAAATGATGTTGATTCCTGACTGTGCTGAAAATAAGGATTTACAGGATTTAATGCATTCTGCTGAACAAGTTGGAAAACATACTTTGCAATGTAGTTTTGATTCACTAGAGGCATCTTGCAGGGCTGCTGTCACTGGGTCTGTACTTAGAAGGCGTGCATGGCTTAAGGAGCAGTCTTTGCCAGATCATGTTAAAAGCTAAATTGCTGGATGCTCCCTTAAACCAGGACCGCCTGTTTGGTAACAAAACAGAAGAAGTACTTAAAAAGATGGAGGAAAAAGCTAAATCTATGCCAGCTGTTAAAGATTTCCTGCAAGTACAGCCTCCAAGATTTAGAAGGCATTGGCCCTCTAAGAATTGGCCTTTTCCTACCTCTTCCAGGCCTTCTCAGTCTAAACCCAGAACCAGCAGAGCAACCAGGTTTCAGTCCCAAGGTACGCACAGGACTAAGCAGTGGGGGGCTCCCACTTCCAAATTAGCTAGTAGTAAGACTCCCCCCATGGTAAACTTTCTCAGTGACTTAACTTTAAAACCTCCAAGCCCTTCTCAGCTGACTGCTCCTTTAGGGGGAAAGATTGCTCTGCAGGCAAAAAACTGGGAAC
This sequence comes from Protopterus annectens, assembly GCF_019279795.1. NCBI lineage: Eukaryota > Metazoa > Chordata > Ceratodontiformes > Protopteridae > Protopterus > Protopterus annectens. Next base: position 33,548,087 of record NC_056735.1, on the reverse strand, counting down.
TCATTAACCAGGACAAATGGATTTTAAATATAGTTTCCCAAGGATACAGCTGCCACTTCCATACTTTACCAGCCCGAAACGGTTGGCCAGATCTACCCCCAAGTCAGTGGGCAGAGGCACAAAAGCAAGTTCTCTCTCTCTTAAGTATAAGTGCTATTCTAACTGTCCCAGAAGAGGAAAGGGGACAAGGTTTTACTCAAGACTTTTCCTGGTGCCCAGAAAAGACAACTGGTGTCCTATCCTCTCTATCCTAAACACTTTTTTGGTGATTCCAAAATTCAAGATGCTAACTCTTCACCAGTTGCTTCCTATGTTAGCCAATGATGCCTGGTTGACAACACTGGATTTAAGTTGGCAACACTGGATTTAAAGGAAGCCTACCTGCACATCCCAATCAGGGAATCTTGCAGAAGATACCTACACTTCAAAGCAGGCTACATGCACTTTCAGTTCTCTGCACTGCCCTTTGGCTTATCTACTGAGCCCAGGGTATTCACAAAATGTATAGCTCCAGTCATTGCATTTTGCAGGCAAAGAAATATTCAAATATAACCATACCTGGACAATTGTCTAATTCAGGCAGAAAGCCAGGGCATTCTTTTGAATCATCTGGCGTTTCTACAAAAGGTGCTAACTTCTCTGGGGTACACCATAAACTAAAAGAAATCATATCTTGTACCCTGCCAACAAATTGTATTCCTGGGAGCAAGCTTGAACGCAACTTCCCAGATGGCTTTCCTCACGCCAGAGAAACAAGTTCACTTGACAGCTTACTTCAAACTGATGGACACAAAGACCCTGCTATCTGCAAGACAAATACTGCAAGCCTTGGGGTTCATGGCCTCCTGCATTCTCCTAATTCCATGTGCAAGACTGCATATGAGGAAACTACAATGGTATTTAAAAAGCCTATGAAGTCAACATTCTCAGGATCTAGAAGCAATGATTCCTATCATACCTTGCCTACAGTTAGAGTTCCTTTGGTGGGCAGAGGCCTGCCACCAAAACAAGGGACTGCCATTCACTCTACCCCCTGCCACCCAAACCCTAACAACAGACACATCAGACTATGCATGGGGGGCTCACTTGGCAGGGGAAGTGCATTCAGGGTAAATGGAACCCAAGTCAAATGCACCTGCATATCAGTCAAAAAGAAATGTTAGCTGTACAGAATGCTCTGGCAGCCTTCAAGGACCGCAGTCTTCCAGGATAATTAATGGTAAAGACGGACAACACCACTGTTATGTGGTGCATAAACAAGCAGTGGGGGGGCACTCATACCCTCTCTGCAGACCAGCCATGGCTCTGTGGAATATAGCCTTGAGCTACCAAGTGCACCTACAAGCTCAATTCCTGCCAGGAAAGCAAAATACACTGGCAGACGAACTAAGCAGAAATCTCGTGGACCCACACGAGTGGAAAGTGGAAGCAAAGACATTCAACATGCTGATAAATGGGGGAGCCCAGATATAGACCTGTTTGCCTCCCCCCAGATCTAAAAGTTAGACAAATTCTGCACAAGGACTCCCCACAAACAAGCTTGGAAAGTGGATGCCCTGTCCTTCACCTGGAAAAGCCTATCAGTTTATGCCTTTCCCCCTCTGCCTCTCCTCTCCAAGGTACTACTAAAGATCAAACAGGACAAACCAAGGACAATACTGATTGCACCAGACTGGCCATGCCAACACTGGTACCCCCTCTTGCGCAGTGTCACTGCTGGCACCATGGCAGCTGCCTCGGATCCCTACCTTGCTATCCCAGCAGGAGGGCCAGATTCTGCACCCTCCGCTTCAAACACTGAACCAGGCAGCCTGGCTAATTACCTGATCTGTCCTTTACCATCCCTCAGTAAACAAGTGTTGGATGTCATTCTGGAGGCAATGAGGCGTAGTACTAGAAAATCTTATGCTGAAAAATGGAAAAAATTCTGTTCCTGAAACCAAACTCAGGGGATGGGTTCAGCAGTGCTTCACAAGGACCTTTCCTTTTCCTCCAACAGAATTCATGCCTCAGCCATTTCAGCTCATTACAACACAGAATCACCCCTCTTCTCTCATCCACTGCTCAAGCAATTCCTCAGAGGGCCAAAAGCTTAAGACCACCCAGGAGAGCCCCTACTCCAGCCTGGGACCTTAACTTTGTATTGGAAAAACTCACTCTACCTCCTTTTGAGCCAGCTGCAAGTGCAGAGTTGAAATTTCTTTCTTGGAAAACAGCCTTCCTTTTAGCCATCACTTCAGCAAGAAGAGTGTCTGAATTACAGGCCCTTATAGCAGTGGCGCCATTAATCATCTTTCATCATCTTTCATGCGGGCAGGGTGTCCCTCAAGACCAATCCCTCTTTCATGCTCAAGGTAGTATCCAGTGTGGCTCTTGATCAATCTGTTCATTTGACAATCTTCTTTGCTAATCCACAGAACAAAGGGGAACGTGTACTGCACTACTTAGATGTGCAAATACAACTTTGACTTTACTTGGACAGGACTAAACCTCTCAGGAAATCTGAACATCTGCTGGTGGCATTTGCTGTAGGGGCAGAGGGGAAGGCCATTTCAAAGCAAACCATTTCTAAATGGCTAGGCCATTGCATTAATTTCTGCTATAAGCACCATGGAAAACCTATCCCACAGGGGAAAAGGCCGCATTCAACCAGGGCTGCAGCTACCTCTACAGTCTTAATCAGAGGTGTCCCTACCCAGGGACATTCTAGAAGCTGCTACCTGGAGTTCTGTACATACTTTCACCAAGCATTACCATTTGCCAATTTTCTCTAAATCCAGAGCTGGCTTTGCCACTGCAGTCTTGCAGGGCCTTATAGCTGGTCCAATGCTATCTAATTTCCTCCTCCCATCCTTAGCTTTAGGAATCTACCCAAATGTGATGACTGCAACAGTGAAACACGAAGAACATAGTACGGTTGTGTACACTTATCATAAATGTAGATGTTCAAGTGTATTCACTGTTGCAGTTCTAGTTACCCTCCCTCCAGCCCTCTGACTTCTATTGGCTATACCTCTGTTCTTGCTTACTATATTTAAAGCTTTTTGGTGTATTTGCTTTTTTGTTGGAGGTGTAACCTTGTATATATAATTGCTTCCCATCTGGGGCAAGAAAAACTGATGTAATGGCGTCGGCTGCATGGTTTATACCCCTGAATACCTGACGTCATGGAAGATGAGACAGGAACTGACGCAGGACCCAAGACTTTGATAATCAGGCCGACTGAGGGCTACTGCAAGCAGATAAGCCAAATGTGATGACTGCAACAGTGAATATACTGGAACATCTACATTTATGGTAAGTGTACACAACTGTACTTTCCACTACCTTCCCAGCATGACCATTAATCTGTCCCAGAACATGAATTTCCATCTTCTGATGTTGAGGCAGACTATTTCAGCCAAGTGGGTGCTAGGAATTATCTGTCAAGGTTACATATGGGAGTGGGAGTCCCTTACTTTTTAAGGGATTCACATTGATGTTCTTCGTGTTTCACTGTTGCAGTCACTACCTTTGGGTAATCTGCTGGCAGGTTGCCCTCAGTGGGCCTGATTACCAAAGTCTTGGGTCCTGCGTTGGTTGCTGTCCCTTCTTCCATGACATCAGGTCATCAGGGGTATAAAATGTGCAGCTGACGCCATTTTCATCAGTCTTTCTTGCCGCGCAGTGCCCGAAGCAGAAGCAGTTCTCAAGTGCTGATCATCCGACTCCTGAAATTTTCGTTTTAGAGTTTCAGAACTGAAGTCTTCAACCTAAAAGCTAAGTACCCTGTTGGGGAACTACCACTGGTTTAAATAGAATGCAATTGCCCTAATTGGCTTTTATTCTTTGAATTTTACTATATAATGGTTCATTAATTAAACTTAATTGTCTGATGAAGTCGTAGCATTAAGCTGACGAAAACGCATTGATTTGTTCCAAAGCGTTCACCTTGTGGATTATTTTCGTGGATTTTAAAACTGTTGTGAACTTCAATAAAGTGCGGTTTTGGTGCGCTGTTTCCAGCTCTTTTTCTTTACTTGGTTACTTTTTTGGTTGGGCACCTGTAGTTGGATTTCTTGGTTTGGTGCCCAGCTATGGAGAACAGCCCACACTCCTCTAACCGCGAAGAACTGGGACAGTCCCGTAAACTTATTGGACAGCTCACTGAGCTCATTGAACTGTTAACCCCGCTGTGCGTTACTCTGACTGGCAGGAAATCAACGGACGTAGTGAGTTTGCCGGAAGGGACCGAAAGGTTTGGAGGATCCAAACAGAAGAGGAAGAGATCCAACCATGATTCCGGCTCCACGTCGCACGAGGAGGCTGAACCGAATGGTGGCACTTTTGATCCTGCCATCACACCGATGCTTTTGGGTTCCCGATCAACATCGGATACCAACACACATGCAGGGGTTATCAATAGGCGTGGTGGTTCTTCTCTGAACACGCCGGGCATTAATGCCACAGGTACTGTTCCCACTTCTTTAAACAGTGACAATTTAATAGACTGGTTAAAAAATCCGCGTGGGCTTAACCTTACTTCAGAAGACGATAATTCACCACAGGATGGTGATTCATATTGTTTAAAAATAGACAAATTATTTAAATCAACGCATAAATACAAAATGTTGTGCATAGAGAATTCTTATTTAACAGCATGTATAAAACACAATATTGTACCAAAAGGGCTCAGGGTATGGAAGTACCCCAACAATGTTGAACCTGGCACTGCTTTTCATAAAGACCTGATAGATACTTTTAATAGATGTGGTCTTGAAATTTTAAGTCTTATTATCAAAGAAAATAACAAACAGCTATTAGAATTAGAAGAAGAAATTTTGGTTCTGGATAATTTTATTAAGCAGGACTTGTTTTTTGAAATAAAGCAAGAAAGGGATAAATATTATAATTTAAGGGTTGATATTGATACTAAATGTAAAGCATTAGAACAAAGAAAGATTAATAAACTCAAAAGGGACTTAGATGATTATCAGAATAATGTGAGCTACCCACAACCACCGTTTAAGAGAAATGTACATAATGTTAGAAACAAGCTAGACAATAGGAGAGTGAACAACCACAATGTGCACTTCAGGGAGGAGGAATTTTTTATTGAAGACTATGACACTGACTTTCCACCACTAGAAAATGAAGAACCGCAATATAACATGCATAGAAAGAGACAAGGTCCTCAGAATTTTCAGAGAGGGGGAGGAAGAAGGGGGAGAGGGAGGTACTAATTAATACCATCTACACCCCCACCCCCACCAAATCCCCCATTCGTAATCTTAGCGACCCTCCTGGTTTAGACACAGATTTTGAGATTTTATGTACAGGCACTACACATTCTTTCAAAAACTTTTCTATTTACAATTTCAGCAACATCACTTTAAATAGGGCACATTTTGACCTACTCAGTAAAGGGTTTAAATTTATTCCAAGTACTCGAGGTGACTTAGTCAAAACTATTTTGGACATGAAGTTGTTTCTCAGGAAGCTGAACTTGCAAGCCATCCTACCAGCTACTTCAGGAAACCAAGAGCTATCACATCCTGCCTTAACTAGACGTAGTACCTACAATCCTCCACTCCTCCCGCAAATAAAGAACCTGGAACTGGTGTTGGAAAATGAAATTAGAAAGGAGTTTAAACAACATCATAAGGCGTATAACCTTACAGTGGAAGAACACGAAACTCTGGAAGATTTAAGGAAAAACACACTAATAAGAATTATGAAGCCAGACAAAGGAGGGGGAGTGGTGATTATGGATAATATTATATACGAAGGCAAAATGAATAATATTCTTCGAGAAGAAAGCAAATATAGGAATGTATCAATTGATGAGGTGCAATTGGCCTACCAGAAAATAGATATGGCACTTGACCACATGATCATGGAGGGAACAATTGACAACAACACGTACAAATTTTTGTCAGTGCCGAAACCTAAGATTCCTATCATTTTCGGCATACCTAAGGTACACAAAAATGTTAGTGACCCTCCATTAAGACCTATTGTGTCAGCTGATTGTTCTAAAACTCTTCCTATGGCTAAATTTGTGGATCATAAGATCAAACACATTTGTAACAACTACAAACATATACTAAAGGATTCATGGGACTTACTAAGAAGCATTACACCAAACCTCTTAACTGAGAACTTGATTTTTGTTACTATAGATGTGGTGGATCTCTTCACTTGCATACCACACCATGAAGGGATGAGTATTTTTGAGGACATGGTCTTCATGGATAATACTCTAGCACATTCAGAAAAAGTTGCAATAGTGGAGTTAATGGATACCATTTTGAAGTATAACTTCATAACATTCAATGGAGAATTTTATCAACAAATCAAAGGGGTAGCAATGGGTGCGGCCTGCGCACCAACTTATGCAAATATAGTACTAGCAGGTTGGGAATTGAATTATATCCTGAACTCAGGATTTCAACAATATTGGTCACTATACAGATGCTACCTGGACGATATTGTCATATTTTGGACAGGAAGTAGCGAAAAATTGACTGAATTCCTGGATTACATTAACAGTACTACCCATTATTTGAGATTCACACACTCCACCTCTCCTAACAAGCTACAATATTTGGACGTTGAAGTTCAGAAGAATAAAAATAACAAAGATTTAGAAACTAAAACATTCAGGAAAAATACTTTTTGCAATTCTTTCCTGCATTACAATAGCGCACACCCTCCACATTGTAAAAGGAACATTGTCAAGGGACAATTTGTGAGAGGGTGTCGCATGACGAGCAGGGATGATGATTTCTATGTTGAATGTAACATCTTAGAAGGTATGTTCTTAGCTAGAGGATACCCACTGGATTTTATCAAAGACATTAGAAAAGAGGTGGAACAACATAGGCAGACTAAATTTAAACCTATTAAGGGTTGTCTGACCAACAACATGGACCCTATAACAAGTGAGGGCACTACGGACAACCAATATAATACTAGTAGGAACAACACACCAGCTGATTTCGAATACCAATCAGCACTTCTCTTAGAATTCAACTTGTTCAACTCCAAAGTAAAAAGAATCTTTCAAACTGAGTGGGACAAATTCACTTCTTTTACGGACATTCCGAACATCAAAGAAAGGGTCCCGAAAGTTGTATATAAGAATGCACGTAGCATTAAAAAATTTTTAGAAAATAATCAAGTCAATGACATTAACAACTCTATTGAGAAGACACGTTGCAGCAACACTACTCAAGGAACATTTCCTTGTGGACGCTGTAAACAGTGCCCTTATATTTCTAACAAAGAGAAATATTTCTGGAAGCTAGGGATATGAATATATACAGTACAGGCCATTACAACTGTGAATCCCAGGGAGTAGTCTATTTGGCAATGTGTTCAAATTGCAACTCCTACTATGTTGGAAAAACAGAAAGAATATTGAAGAGAAGAATATACGAACACCTGTATGAAATACAAAAAGGAAAAGACACAAATGCTTTGTTTAAACATACAAAAACTTGTAAAGAGTCCAAATTTTCTTTTTTTGTCCTTGAGCAGGTGAAAAAAGAAATGAGAGGAGGCCCCTGGGAAGAATGGCTGGAATATAGGGAATTATGTTGGCAAATCTTATTAGAAGCCAACAAACAACCTGGTTTAAATGAATGCATTTCCCTAGCTCCAGTTTTAAAATTGAGAGCAGCTAAAATATGAAGTGAACTAGTAACAGCTTACCACAAAAAAACAGTAGGTGGCACCATCGTTCTTTACTTCATTCCCTCCTTGTGTAAAAAACACTTCCTTTAACATTTACACATTTACATGAATTCAACTGAGGTTTTTATTGTATTTATTTATTTATTTGGTTTACAAAGAAACTATTTATTGAAGCACATTTTGATTAACTTATTGAAAAGGTTTTAAACATCAGAACCAATTTTAGAAGAGATTTTAACTGTTTTTTACGACATTCATACATTTTACATTGTTTTGTATTATAATGAGCTTTTTAGTCCTTCATTACTACCATTGGTTTAAATAGAATGCAATTGCCCTAATTGGCTTTTATTCTTTGAATTTTACTATATAATGGTTCATTAATTAAACTTAATTGTCTGATGAAGTCGTAGCATTAAGCTGACGAAAACGCATTGATTTGTTCCAAAGCGTTTACCTTGTGGATTATTTTCGTGGATTTTAAAACTGTTGTGAACTTCAATAAAGTGCGGTTTTGGTGCGCTGTTTCCAGCTCTTTTTCTTTACCCTGTTGGGGAAACTTTTTCTTGCTCCTTACCAATGTCAGTAAAAGTTAATAATTGTATTACTTGTGGGAAGCAAATACCTCATAAAGATTTTCATTTGTACTGTATTCCTTGCCTAGGCCCTGACCACAGCGTGCCTTGCTGTCGGTTTTGTGCTAAATTTAATCAATGCACTATTAAGTGTCTGTATATTTTTGCATCGGAATATTTTGGCTCAAGATTTAACTATCCAGAAATGTCGTTGGTTAGCAATCCGACTACCGGAATACACAAAAAAACGCAAAGAAAAAGACACAGACCGTCGAGGTCCAAAACCGAAGACGAGGCTTCTCCTAAGCCAGTCGCCGGTTCGCTGATACACATTAAGGCGCTTTCGCGGCCCCTGATACCCGCTACATTTGCCGCGAGGCACTTTTAAGTATTGAACCCGTGGATGTCTCTACCTTAGATGGGTCCGGAGCCTCTGAGCAGGCACTGGCTTCTGAGGGTGTTTTCAGGCCTAAAGATTTGTATATTAAACCGACACCATCTTCAAAAGCAACTTCCATGTCTAAAACACTGACGCTTGGGCCACGTGCACAGGCTGCTATGCCTAAAAAACAAATGATCAAAATGGCTGAGGATTTAATTACTTTGATCAGGGGTTCCCATCCCCCTCCTGCTAAGAGGCCTAGGCAAGGCACTGACTATGAATCATCAGATCAAGTTTCTATTTCTTCTGATTCCTCTTCTGATCAGGAATTATTAATTCCACCTTATGAGGACTCAGATGCAAAAGATTCCAATCCTTCTGCTTCTCCTCCTGAGGATTCTTCTTCGGAGAAAGTTTGCATACTTTAAGGGAACACTTTCACTGGGAGAATCAGGATTTCTCAGAATCTAAAAAGAGGCTTGGGGATTTCCTTCTTCCTCAGCATAGGCGTTTGGCTATACCTCCTGTTCTAGACATTGTTGATGATGTTTTCTCAGAATCCAGCATGGCTCCTGATTCCCTGCCTCCGGCTCCTAGTAAGCCAGACAGATATTACAGGGTTCCTGACCACAAATTCCTCTTTAAAAACCCTGCTGCTGACCCTGAAACCATTTCTCAGGGTCCCAAGGGCATTAAGGCTTCTACTGCTAAAAATCCTACCCCATCTGATAGAGACTCCAGGGCGCTGGATAGATGGGGTAAGAAGGTTTACACATCTACAGCCTTGGCAGTCGGGGCTTTAAACTGTCATTTTCATATGCTTAAATATCAGCAGCATATCATGGGCTTACTTAAACAGAAAATGATGTTGATTTCTGACTGTGTGGAAAATAGAGTTGCAGGATTTATTGCATTCAGCTGAACAAGTTGGAAAGCATACTTTGCAATGTGGTTTTGATTCCTTGGAGGCCTCTTGCAGGGCCGCTGTAACTGGATCTGTGATAAGAAGGCATGCTTGGCTCATTGAGCAAAGTCTGCCTGATCATGTTAAAGCAAAGTTGTTGGATGCTTCCTTACAACAGGACAGTCTTTTTGGTAATAAGGCAGAAGAAGTTTTGAAAAAGATGGAAGATAATGCTAAATCTATGCAAACTGTAAAAGATTTACTACAAGTGTAGCCACCCAGGTTCAGTAGGCACTGGCCTACTAAGAATTGGTCCTTTCCAGTACCCACCAGAGCTGCTCAGTTCAAACCCAGACACTCCAAAGGCTCCAGGTTTCAGTCACAAGGAACTTATAGAACAAAACAATGGGGTGCCTCCACCTCCAAATCTGGGAGTAACAAGGCACCTTACTACGGAAAGCAGTCTCAATGACTTTCCTCTGCAATCACCAAGCACTTAACTTTTGGCCGCCCCTTTGGGGGGAAAACTGGCACTTCATGCAAGAAATTGGCAGCTAATTACCCAGGACAAGTGGGTTTTAAATATAGTATCCCAGGGATACAGATCTCATTTCCATACGTTGCCAATCCCAAACGGATGGCCAGATCTGCCTCCAAATCAGTGGGCAGAGGCCCAGAAACAAGTTATGTCCCTCATGAATATGGGGGCTATTCAACCAGTACCAGAAAAGGAAAAGAGAAAAGGTTTTTATTCAAGACTTTTCCTGGTACCCAGAAAAAACAAATCATGGTGTCCAATTCTGGACTTATCCATTCTAAATACATTTCTGGACATTCCAAAATTCAAGATGCTGACTCTACAACAGTTACTGCCTGTGCTAGGCAAGGATGCTTGGCTGGTAACTCTAGACTTAAAAGAGGCTTACCTGCATATCCCAATCAGGGAATCTTGCAGAAGATACCTCCGATTCAAAGCAGGCTATTTGCATTACCAGTTCTCTGCACTGCCCTTTGGCTTATCTACTGCGCCCAGGGTCTTTACAAAGTGCCTGGCACCAGTAATTGCATTTTGCAGACAAAGAAACATTCAAATTTATCCGTACCCGGACGATTGTCTAATTCAGGCAGAAAACAAGGACACTCTTCTAAAACATCTGGCATTTGTAAAAAGGGTTATAACTTGTCTAGGGTACACCATAAACGAAAAGAAATCAGAACTGGTACTCTCTCAAATAATTACATTCCTGGGTGCAAGCTTGAATACAACTGCCCAGATGACTTACCTTATGCTAGAAAAACAAATTCAATTAATGACTTACTTCAAACAAGTGGCCGCAAAAACCCAGCTATCTGCAAGACAAATTATGCAGGCCTTGAGGTTCATGGCTTACTGCATTCTAATAATTCCATATGCAAGACTGCATATGAGGAAACTTCAGTGGTACCTAAAAAGCTTTTGGAGTCAACATTGGCACAGCCTGGAAACAATGATTCCTATCATTACTTGCCTGCAGCAGGAGTTCCTATGGTGGGCAGAGGCCTGTCACCAAAACAAGGGACTGTCATTCATTCCACCCCCTGCCACCCAAACCCTGACTACAGATGCATCAGATTATGCTTGGGGGGGCGCATCTGGCAGGGGAGATGCATTCAGGGCCAATGGAGCCCAAATCAAATGCACCTTCATATCAACCAGAAAGAGATGCTAGCTGTACAGAATGCTCTGACAGCCTTCAAGGACTATCTTCATCCAGGACAACTACTGATAAAAACAGACAACACCACAGTCAATGTGGTACATAAACAAGCAGGGGGGAGGTACCCATTCCTACCCCCTTTGCACACTAGCCATGGCTTTGTGGAGCATGGCCTTGACTTATCAAATACATCTACAAGCTCAGTTCCTGCTAGGAAAGCAAAATACTCTGGCAGACGAACTAAGCAGAAATCTTATGGACCCACACAAATGGAAACTGGATCCACAAATCTTCAGCGTGTTGACACGCAAAAGGGGGAGCCCGAGACATAGATCTTTTTGCCTCACCCCAAAACTATCAGTTGGACAAATTATGCACAAGAATTTATCACAACAAAAGTTTGGAAAGTGGATGCTCTATCCTTCAGCTGGAAAAACCTATCAGTCTATGCCTTTCCCCCTCTGCCTCTGCTCTCCAAGGTCTTACTAAAAGTCGGACAGGAAAAACCAAACATGATTCTGATTGCTCCAGACTGGCCTCGCCAACACTGCTTACCCGCTCCTACGCAATATGTTACACCTTCCTCCGTGGTACCTGCCTCTGACACCTTATCTACTGTCTCAGCAGAACTATAAAATTCTGCACACTCTGGTCCAAACTCTGAATCTTGCAGCATGGCTAATCAACTAATTTCTCCAGTTACATCTCTCAGCATACCTGTGATGGATGTCATTTTGGAGGCTTGAAGGCCTAGTACTAGAAAATCTTATGTTGATAAATGGAAAAGATTCTGTGCCTGGTACCAAGCACAAGGAATAAGCACAGCAATGCCCAATATTCCTCAGATTCTGAGATGCTTCACAAGGGCCTATCTTTCTCTTCCATAAAAATCCATGCCTCTGCCATTTCAGCTCATTCCAACACAGAGCCTCCCCTCTTTTCTCATCCCCTGCTAAAGCAGCATCTCAGAGGGGCCAAATATTTAAGACCTCCCAGGAGAGCACCAACTCCGGCTTGGGACCTCAATTTTGTGTTGGAAAAGCTCACCCTACCTCCGTTTGAGCCAGCTGCTACTGCAGACATAAAATTTCTCTCTTGGAAGACAGCTTTTCTTTTAGCAGTCACTTCAGCTAGAAGGATTTCAGAACTACAGGCTCTCATGGCAGTGGAGCCTTTTATTATCTTTTAGCCAGACAGGGTGGCGCTCAGGACCAGTCCATCCTTTATGCCTAAAGTGGTATCTAGTGTGGCTCTTAATCAGACAATTCATCTGCCAACTTTTTTCCCAAATCCACAAAACAAGGGTGAGCAGATTCTGCATTCATTGTATGTACACAGACAACTAAAATTCTACTTAAACAGGACAAAATCTCTAAGAAAATCTGAGCAATTACTGGTGGCATTTGCTGCAGGGGCAGAGGGAAAGGCTATTTCAAAGCAGGCTTTTTCAAAATGGATAAGCCATTGTATTCATTTCTGCTACATGCACCATGGTAAACCTGTTCCCAAGGGGATCAGATCACATTCCACCAGGGCTGCATCCACTTCTGCATCCTTTCTCAGAGAGGTTCCTACCAGAGACATTCTAGAAGCTGCTACCTGGAGCTCAGTTCATACCTTCACCAAACATTGCCATTTACCTCTCTTCTCTAAATCCAGAGCAGGCTTTGCCACTGCTGTCCTGCAGGGCCTTTTAGCTACTCCTAATGCTGTATAATTCCATCCTCCCCAACCATAGCTTTAGGATTCTACCCAAATGCAATGACTGCAACAGTGAAACACGAAGAACATTGTAGAGTTGTGTACACTTACCATAAATGTAGATGTTCGAGTGTATTCACTGTTGCAGTCCTGATTACCCACCCACCAGCCCCCTGTTTTTTGTCTTACTATACCTCTTCTATCCTTTACTATGCTCAAAAGCCTTTTTGGTGTATTTGCTTTTATTTGGAGGTATATTTCTTGTGTTCTAAATTACATGTATGTATGTATATATATACATATATATATATATATATATATATATATATATATATATATATATATATATATATTTTGCTCCCCATTTAGGAGGCACCTGACATCTAGGGCAAGAAAAACTGATGAAAATGGCATCGGCTGCATGTTTTTATACCCCTGACGTCACGGAATAAGGGACAGCACCTGACACAGGACCCAAGACTTTGTTAATCAGGCCGACTGAGGGCAACCTGCCAGCAGCTTACCCAAATGTAATGACTGCAACAGTGAATACCCTCGAACATCTACATTTATGGTAAGTGTACACAACTGTACTTTTCTGCAAACTAGGCTTCCCTGTTAGCCCCAGTTTTGCAAAATATGGTGTCTTGAGGGGTCGTAGAACCAATACCCCCAACAACTTCTGGGAACAGGTTTTTATTTAAGAATTTTTCTTGTGCCAGAGAAAAATGAAGTTTGGAAGTCTGTATTAGACCTGTCCTTTCTCATACTTTTGGTCAAGGGCCTAAAGTTCAAAATGCTATCCCTTCATTAGTTACTACTTTTTACTCATCCTTTCAGTTATCTGATAACTCTAGACTTAATAAATGCCTGTCATCACATTGCAGTTCATAAAGATTTTATTTTCCACGATTCTCTGCATTTGGTTCCCATTTTCAGTTCCATGCATTACTCTTTGAGCTTTGTACAGCACCAAGGGTATTTACAAAATGCCTGGCTCCTGTACCCAGGGTATTTATAAAATGCCTGGCTCCTGTACTAGCTTATAGGATGTGTGGAATTTACATATTTCCTTATTGGGACGATTCTTATATTTTACCCAGTCATAATCAGAATGCCAGGTATCCCTTTCCTGGGTCAAAGATTTCTTTCTCAGTCAGGGATTCCAGTAGAAAGTTCAAAAGTCTTCTCTCAATCCTCCTGACGTGATAGTTTCCTGTGGTGTGTACTAGATGTATTTCTTTAGAGTTTTTTCTATTCCAAGAAAAAGCACACCTGTACTTAAGAGTAGGTCCTAAGTTTTTCAAATCAGTCTATGGCTTCTACCAAAAAAGTATCTCAGGATCCCAGAATTCATTGCTTTTATAATTCTCATCATACCACTAGCCAGACTACATGAGAAACACGTGATGATTCCTCAAATCAGTCTGGTTTCAGCACCAACACCCTCTGAATTTTCAGGTTCTAAGCTTGAGATATATAAAAAAGGGAGGTAAAGTGGTGGATGGACCAGTTCAGTCCAGACTCTGGTCTCTGATTTTCTCTTTCATCTTTGATCCAGTCTTTTGAAATAGATGCCTCAGACTTTGCTTAGGGAGCTGTATCTATGGGGTGATGCATCTATGGGGTGAATGTGCAGGGCCTGTGGGGCAGTCATGACTGACAGAGTCACATAAATATCAGAGATGTTGGCAGTCATAAAAACTGTTAGATGTATTTAAAGATGTATAAATGCATTTATTTCTGTTTGCTAATTAGAGGCATATACACTTCTGTTGCTTTAATATATGTAAGAATAATATAGTCAGTTAGATGCATGTATTGGAGTGGGTGGAGAAGAGTGTCAGGAGTGATTTGTGACAGACTAGTACCAGTAAGAGTGAAAGGGAAGGTCTACAAGAGGGTAGTGAGACCAGCTATGTTATATGGGTTGGAGACAGTGGCATTGACAAAAAGGCAGGAGTCAGAGCTTGACGTGGCAGAGTTGAAGATGTTAAGATTTGCATTGGGTATGATGAGGATGGACAGTAATAGGAATAAGTATATTAGAGGGTCAGCCCAGGTTGGAAGGTTTGGAGATAGAACCAGAGAGGCAAGATTATGTTGGTTTGGACATGTGCTGAGGAGGGATGCAGAGTATATTGGGAAAAAGATGCTAAGGATGAAGCTGCCAGGTAACAGGAAAAGAGGAAGGCCTAAGATGAGGTTTATGGATGTGGTGAGAAAGGACATGCAGGTGGCTGGTGTGACAGAGCAAGATGCTGAGGACAGGAAGAAATGGAAACAGTTGATCTGCTGTGGCGACCCCTAACGAGGACAGGAAGAAATGGAAACAGTTGATCTGCTGTGGTGACCCGTAATGGGAGCAGCCAAAAGAAGAAGAAGAAGATGGAGAGCTTCTCAAGTAGTTTCCTGTTCTGTCTGGAGAAAAACAGATCTAAAGAAATGTTGCTCAAGGATTCTTTGCAAGCAGGCTTGGAAGATAGATGCCCTTTCATTTCCTTGGATGGGAATGTTCCTCGTCTTTTCCACTCTTTCCACCAATATCCAGGGTCATTCTGAAAATTCAGATAATCTCCAAAGATAATTGTGGTAACCCCATTTTGGCCCAGGTAGCAGTGGTTCTTCCTTCTTTGGAAATTGTCCAAGGGTAATAATCATAGGCTGCCTAACAGATTAAGTCTGGTCACACAAGACAGGAGTTATGAGATGCACTGATTTCCTGGATCATAGTATTTTGATACATTTTAGGCACCCTTCAACTAGCAGTCCTTGCAATTCTGGATCATTTACCTATCTGTTTTTTCAGAAGGGCTCAAGATCCCCGAGATTGGATCCGAAGAAACACACACAGAAACACTGGCATCAGTCTCCAATGAGGAACCCCCATCCACAAACCCCACAGAACAGGCATGCAGAGGACAATTACTAAGACCACCGCAAGGAGGACTTGATCAGCGACAGAGTTCTTGACTTTATCACTGTTACTGACTCAAGGATTCCAAACTTCTTTGGGATTCCTAAACCACACAAAAATGTTAATGATCCGCCCTACAGACCTGTAATAGCAAGTGGAGGAAGCATTACTGAACCTCTATCCGTTTTCCTTGAGGTTCATGTTAGATCACTAGCAGAAAACAATGCTGCTTTTATTCTGCATACTGGAGACTTTCTCAGAAAAGTCAGACATATCTCTGTTAAAGAGGATTTATATTTAGTAACGATCGATGTGGAAGAATTGTACACAATGCTCCCATGTTATTATTGCATCAGAGCTGTAATGGAATCCATCGAGTACACGTCAGAGAACACCATGTCTGAAACCAGAGGAAAGCTTCTCGGGATCCTTCTTGAAAATAAGCATTTTAAATTTAACAACCAATTCTACCGACAGAAAAGAGGGATTGCCATGGGAGTGGCAATGGCTCCCAACTTAGCTAACACTGCTTTAGGGAAGTGGGAGAGAGAACTCATCAATAGGTCTCCCTACTTTAAACTCATCAGATGTTACCTACGATATATAGACAACATTTTTATAATCTAAAATAGGACCAAAAAATAACTTATGGACTTTTATAATTACATGGACAAATCCACTAATTTCCTAAAATTTGCAAATTCCCACAACAAAGATCTGCCCTACACGATGTGAACATAAATAGTTTATTAGGAGTGACACAATGTTAAAAAAAAAATATTGGCAAATGGCGTACGTCTTTTTTTTTTTTCTTCTTTAACTGTGAATTGAAACGAAGTGAGCATTCTACTAGAGCTTGAAGTTGGTTATTTTCCCTTACTTTCAATTTATTCATTTTTCTGTGACTCTGGACTTAATTACCAGGTACACAGGGTGACCAACATAGTAGAACTGCTACATACTGATTTTTCCAATAATTTTCTTTGAGGGCAAGGAAAAAGGACATCCAATGTCAAAACAGGTCGTTTGCAGATGGCTTGTCTCTTGCTGCCATCTTTTGTGATACTACGACAAGTCACTTCCAGGCAAGGTTAGGGCTGACCCTGTCAGGGGGTTTTGGGAAAGGGGTGGACTTTAGAAGTATTCTAGAGGTAGCTGCTTGGTCCTCTTTCCATACGTTTGCAAAAAAATTACAAACAAGATTTCTTTTCCAGGTGTCAAACATATTATGGTAAGACCATTCTCCAGGGTTTCCTGGGCCTTCTGTTTGCCTCCTTCCACATATCTCAGCTTTGATAATCTACCCATACCGTTTAAGTTACTGATCTAATAACAAACATAGTAACGTTATACAAGTGAACTGATAACAGCAGACGTTCGACTAGATCACTGCTGCATTGACCTATGCTTTATGGGTTATTCCTGCCACTGATAACCCCAACCAGCCAGTATTCATAACTTTAGGGCACCTTCCATGCAAACTGCAATCTAGCTTTGGTTCACTGCAGTTACAGCGCACAGTAACAACAATACTAAACTCTCCTCAAACAGCAGTCCAAATTATTGTCGTTCTAATATCACTAGCCTAACCAAACATACCAGCAATACCTTCATTCCCTTCAAAATGCTGTCTTACATTAATCTCTTTAAAGAAATCACAAAACAAAAATGTAATCGTAACAAAACTGCATGATCTCATCTTAGATAGTCAGTTAGGGATTCTGAAAAGAGACAGTGCTGTATCCAAAACCAACCTAAAGCTAGTTCGTACATAGTGAAGTAATCTCTCTTGTACAGTGCTCAGTTACTTGTAGTATATGCTTGCCTTCTGTACTTCCTTTTTACCAAAAATGTTAAGACTGTTTTCAGTATTTATTTAAACAGGATAATGAAACAAGTATAAAACATATGCAGCAAAATCAAACTATGTACAATGTTTATATTACTATAACTGTAAACATACCTGGGGCAATGGACCCATTTCTTGAACACCATAAAAATTCATACAACTGAACAATTACTATGATTATATGAAGTGAATGGAAATGTTTTGCATGTATAAAGAGGTACTTTATTTAGGCTCTTATCAAAAAAGATTCAACAAATATGTTATATAGACAGAGAAATGGTGTGCGTACAAAACACACTGTAGTGGAATCTGAATTGCAAAACCAAGACTTAAATCATAGAAAAGCCTTTATATCATGAGATAATTCATATTATTTACCAGCAATGACTATAATATGAATTTTTATTACTAAATTAAGTGAGCAATTTACAGACGATTACATGCCTGCCTTTTTAAGCCACCCCATGAAATGTTACTAGTACTTGGAAAATTACATGTAATATAATTTTTAGCATGGAGAGGGTGATAAAATCATTAAATAGTTACTGCCTTCACTTCTAATTCTACACATCTTCTAAAATAAATGAATAAGTAAATACTCTTTCCACTATTCTGTAAGATTCAACTGTCATAAGGCAAGATAGGTAGTTTTATATAGAACAGTACAGAACACACCATAGCTTTAGCCCACTGGAACCTCATATGGTAGGAGTTTAACTAGCAGCTTTATCTAATTCTGTTCATGTTTGCTAACAAACTCCTGCACGCTCCCAGTGGTACTGCTTTTGCTAATATTGTAAATAGCACAACATGAAGAGTATTTAGAACATTTATCAGATGGTACAAATCCCCAAAACAATGAAAAAAAGCATATTCTTGCTACCAGTACGTGCTGATAGGCAGTGGAACAAGCAACCTCATGTTTTAAGAAACATCCCTATAAAAGACATTTAAGATGTATTTGAAAAATGTGATGGAAATTATCAGTGTAGTGTGACACTTGTTAGACACTATTATTTTTTTATGTACCAGCTTAGCAAATTACCTACAATACCTAGTTTTATCCGCGGTAGTGGTGCTGCGGTAGCGTTGTCGCCTCACAGCAAGACGTTGTCCCGTTCGATTCTCAGCTAGAGCGTCTTCTGTGTGGAGGCATGCGTGAATGGGCGTGCCTTCGTTGAAGGTTGTGCGTCAGAGCTGGTAACTCGGCACGTAAAAATCCACTACCAAGCATTAGCGGACCGGAGTTCCGCTGTGGCGTCCCCTAACCGGGATAAGCCAAAAGACACAACAACCTAGTTTTAGTGATGCTAACTAAAGGCGTAGGCCATACATAGTTCTTGGTTAGTCTTTTGTAGTTCTGTACAGTTTATATATTGGTGCGACTAATGATTGTATGTGCTGTTCTCACTAAAAACATGTATTCACATTTCCTTTATACCTTTGCAACATTAAGCACCAGATTCTATATTTTTATACATGTATACGTACATAAATGTATATGTACACACACCACCCACCATTAACTTTCTAATGAATAATAAGCCTGATTGTGGGTCAGAAGACAGTAGGTTTTTGCTTCAATGTAGTGCTACCCTAGCTCAGGTAAGTAGAATACCTTGATAGTTTGTACTTTTCTTAGTTATTTAAGTGAGCTGCTGATGATACTTGGTTATTTATTGCAGTTCTGCACTTTGATTGGAAAGTGCCACTGTATTTCATTAATCTTAACTGCTGTTTTTCTAAACGGTAGCTATTTTTTCAAGGAAATTTTGTTGGTTAATTTAATGCTTGTTCTGTAGTTTCTTCATTTTGGATCACTCGTGTGTGATTTTACATTAAGAAAGGTTAAGTTAGCACTCTAGTGGCAGTAGTTGGTAGCCTGGTCTGTTCTGAGCTTGGGGATGTCTGCGTAAAGCTTCAAGTGTGTTTTTGTGATTGCCCAGTTGGCTATTTTGTCTGCTTTGTCAGTTTTTCTGCCTGTATAAAGTTGTTGCATTTGTGCGATGCTGCTCATTGCTTAGCAGTGGGCAACAGTGATGTATATAGATGCAGGACTTAGAAGTTGAAATTCTCAGTAAAACTACCCCTAAGATTTCCTGAGCATATAGTTGGTAGACAAACACTGGGTTTGTGCAAAGAGGGCATTGCTTTGTGAAATAAGTTTAAGAATAAACTTTTTGCCCAATTAGCACCTTGTCAAATTTTTGTCCCCAACAGTGGTTACACAAATCGAGCTTAGAATCCCTTGGTATCAACTCCCCTCTTGACCCACTGTTGTGTGTGTATACATGTATATGTATGTATGGGTCTACTTCAAATGATTGAACTTTCAAATGTTCGACTTTCATATGGCCGAGACCATATGATCAAAGTTTTAAAGTTCGAACATCTTGTAAAAAAAAGTAAAACAAATGAGAAAAATTAACTGATAATTTTTAGCAGTGAGGTAAGCCCCCCTGCGCCCCTCCCCCCGCTATTTAAATATACCAACCCTAAGATCGCACTACAGTGCGGAAGATGGAAATCTTCCCTTTCCAAGCTGTAGGGAGATCTCCATTAAGAATGTTCAAACTTTTAAAAGTTTGATCATATGGCCTCGGTCATATGAAAGTCGAACATTTGAAAGTTCGATCATCTGAAGTAGACCTGTATTATATATGTGTGTGTGTGTATACATATATATATATATATATATATATATATATATATATATATATATATATATATATATATATATATATGCACCTGAAACTATAGATCTAATTTTTTTTACCATTCTGTAGCTGTCTTGGTAGAAATGGATGTCCTGAGACAATGCAGAAGTTGTCTCATTTACTGACAGCCACCTAATTCTCAAACAGTGTGTGAGAGATGTAATTATACAGTGTCTGTGGAGGCAAAGCTATCAAGTACAGCCAATGTAAATGCCAAACACATTGTCAAAAGCAAACAACACTGCACAATACCTGACACACTCACTACAAGACAAACGCACAGTCCCACATATGCTGAGGCTCTTAAAAAGTACTCTACCCATACTCAAAACTCAGAGGCCTCTCCCACATGCAGTAATTACAGCAAGTGTCCTCATGACCTCAGAAACACAGTACTAAAGCAACAGTCCAAACAATGCATTCAGCCTCAGCTCACAAAGTTTCTACATTTAAGCCCATAAGACAGACCACCACACAATCCAACATCTTGGTCACAGCATACTCTATTGTGAGGCATAGTGATCTCCAACTTTCCATCCTGAGTAAGGAGAGGGTTGTGGTCAGCTGGCCATTCGAAGCCAGGATCTGCCAAGTTACACATGTGCTCAGGTTGTTGAACCACAACTACTAGTATGACTCAGTCACTAGTCCATGTGGGAGTAAATAATCTGAGACATATCTCCTTGGACTTAGAGATGTGATGGAGCTCTCTGATTGTGCGTCTTAGGCCAGTGTAAGCCTGGAATTGAGCAGCATAATGTTCTTCGTGTTTCACTGTTGCAGTCATCAAATTTGGGTTATCTGCTGCAGTAGCCCTCAGTCGGCCGTCTTGGGTCCTGCGTCGGTTGCTGTTTCATCTTCCATGATGTCAGGTAGTCAGGGGTATAAAGCATGCAGCCGACGCCATTACATTGGTCTTTCTTGCCGTGCGGTGCCCAAAGCAGAAGCAGTTCGCAAGTGTCGGTCGACCGACTCCTGAAATTTTCGGAACTGAAGTCTTCAACTAAGCTAAGTACCCCGTTGGGGAACTTTTTCTTGCTCTAAACCGATGTCAGTAAAAGTCAATAATTGTATTTCTTGTGGAAAGCAAATACCTCATAAAGAACATTCGTACTGTATTCCTTGCCTAGACCCTGACCACAACGTACTTCGCTGTCGGTTTTGTGCCTTATTTAAACAACGAACTATTCAGCGTCAGTATATTTACGCTTCTTAAGATTTTGGTACTCGGTTCAATTACCCAGATATGGCTTCGGTAAGCCAGCCGACTACCGACATTCCGAAAAAACGCAAAGATAAAGACAGAGACAGACTGCATAGGTCGAAAGCTGCTGACGACACTTCTCCTACGCTAGTCGCCAGTTCGCCAGTACTCAGTGAGGTGCTTTCGCAGCCCCTGATACCCGCTAATTCAGATTCGCAGGCCTCTACTGAGACCCATTCGGACTTCGGTATGCCGCGAGATCCTTCAAATGTGGAACCTGCGGATGTCTCTACCTTGGATGGGTCCGGAGCCGCTGTGCAGGCACCGGCTTCTGAGGGTGTATTCAGGCCTACTGGCTTGCATATTAAACCAACGCCATCTTCTTCTTCAAGGCCTAAAACTTGATCCATGCCTAGAAACCCGATGCCCAGACCACATGGTCAGGTCTCTATGCCTAAAAGAACAAATGATAAGAATGGCTGAAGACCTTATAACTTTAATCGGGGGAAGCCAGCCTTCCCCCTCTAAGAGACCTCGGTCTGATTTTGCTTATGATTCTTCTGATCAGGATTCTGAAATTTGTTTCCTCTGATGACCAGGATTTACCCTTATCTACCAGAAGATTTCTCTTTTGGTGAAACCTTGCATACTCTTAAGGAGCATTTTTGCTGGGAAAGCCAGGATTACTCTAACTCTGACTCTAAAAATGCGGCTTAGGGATTTCTTACTCCTGCCTCAACACAGGCCTTTAGCTGTCCCCCCAGTACTGGACATTGTTGATGCCTTTTCGGAATCTTGCTTGGCCCCTGACTCTTTACCTACTGCTCCCAGAAAACCAGAGAGATATTACAGGGTTCCTCTTTAGAAATCCTACTGCGGATCCTGAGACCATTTCACAGGGACCCAAGGGCTCTGGATAGATGGGGTAAGAAGGTATACACTTCTGCAGCCTTGGCCATTAGGGCCTTAAACTTCCAGTTTCATACATTAAAATATTAACAGCATATTATTGGATTGCTTAAAGAGAAAATGATGTTGATTCCTGACTGTGCTGAAAGTAAAGATTTACAGGATTTAATGCATTCTGCTGAACAAGTTGGAAAACATACTGTGCAATGTGGTTTTGATTCACTAGAGGCATCTTGCAGGGCTGCTGTCACTGGATCTGTACTTAGAAGGCATGCTTGGCTTAAGGAGCAATCTTTGCCAGATCATGTTGTGTGTTTCGGCTTTTAGGTCGCCACAGCTGAACTCCGGTCCGCTAATGATTGGCAGTAGATTTTTACTAAATTGCTGGATGTTCCCTTAAACTACGACTGCCTGTTTGGCAGCAAAGCAGAAGTAGTACTTAAAAAGATGGAGGAAAAAGCAAAATCTATGCAAACTGTTAAAGATTTCCTGTAAGTACAGCTTCCCAGATTTAGTAGGCATTGGCCCTCTAAGAATTGGTCCTTTCCTGCCTCTTCCAGGCCTTCTCAGTCCAAACCCAGAACCAGCAGAACACCCAGGCTTTAGTCCCAAGGTGCTCACAGGACTAAGCAGTGGGGGCTCCCACTTCAAAAGCAGGGAGTAGTAAGACTCCTCCATATGGTAAACTGTCTCAATTACTTAACTTTAAAACTTCCAAGCTCTGCACAACTGACTGCTGCTTTAGGGGGAAAGATTGCCGTGCAGGCAAAAAATTGGGAACTCATTACCCAGGACAAATGGGTTTTAAATATAGTTTCCCAGTGATACAGACTCCACTTCCACACCTTACCCAACCCCATTAGGTTGGCCAGATCTACCCCCAAATCAGTGGGCAGCGGCTCAAAAGCAGTTCTCTCTCTTAAGTATCAGGGCTATTCAATTATCTCAGAAGTTATCCCAGAAGGGGAAAGGGGACAAGGTTTCTACTCAAGACTTTTCCTGGTGCCCAGAAAAGACATCTCCTGGCATCATATCCTGGACCTCTCTATCCTAAACACATTTTTGGTGATCCCAAAATTCAAGAAGGCAACTCTTCACCAATTGCTTCCTATGCTAGGCAAGGATGACTGGTTGGCAACACTGGATTTAAAGGAAGCCTACCTGCACATCCCAATCAGGGAATCTTGCAGAAGATACCTACTCTTCAAAGCAGGCTACATGCACTATCAGTTCTCTGCACTGACCTTTGGCTTATCTACTGTGCCAAGGGTATTCACAAGTGCCTAGCTCTTGTCATTGCATTTTGCAGGCAAAGAAATATTCAAATATACCCATACCTGGACGATTGTCTAATTCAGGCAGAAAGCCAGGGCATAATATTGAATCATCTGGCGTTTGTACAAAAATTGCTAACTTCTCTGGGGTACAGCATAAACGAAAAGAAATCACATCTTGTACTCTGCCAACAAATTGTATTCCTGAGAGCAAGCTTGAACACAACTTCCCAGATGGCTTTCCTCATGCCAGAGAAACAAGTTCATTTGACAGCCTACTTCAAACTACTGGCCACAAAGACCCAGCTATCTGCAGGAAAAATACTGCAAGCCTTAGGGTTCATGGCCTCCTGCATTCTTCCATATGCAAGACTGCATATGAGGAAACTACAATGGTATCTAAAAAGCCTATGGTGTCAACATTCTCAGGATCTAGAAGCAATGATTCCTATCATACCTTGCCTACAGATAGAGTTCCTTTGGTGGGCAGAGGCCTGCCACCAAAACAAGGGACTGCCATTCACTCTACCCCCTGCCACCCAAACCCTAACAACAGACACATCAGACTATGCATGGGTGGCTCACTTGACAGGAAAGTGCATTCAGGGCAAATGGAACCCAAGTCAAATGCACCTGCATATCAATCAAAAAGAAATGTTAGCCGTACAGAATGCTCTGACAGCCTTCAAGGATTACATTCTTCCAGGACAATTAATGGGAAAGATGGACAACACCACTGTTATATGGTACATAAACAAGCAGGGGGAACCCACTCATACCCTCTCTGCAGACTAGCCATGGCTCTGTGGAACACGGCCTTGAGCTACCAAGTGCACTTACAGGTTCAGTTCCTGCCAGGAAAGCTAAATACACTGGCAGACAAACTAAGCAGAAATCTCATGGACCCACATGAGTGAAAACTGGAACCAAAGATATTCAACATGTTGAGAAACAAATGGGGGGAGCCCAGAGATGGACCTGTTTGCCTCCTCCCAGAACTACCAATTGGACAAATGCTTCACAAGGACACCCCACAAACAAGCTTGGAAAGTGGATGCCCTGTCCTTCACCTGGAAAAACTTATCAGTTTATGCCTTTCCACCTCTGCCTCTCCTCTCCAAGGTACTACTAAAGATCAAACCGGACAAACCAAGGACGATACTGATTGCACCAGACTGGCCACACCAACACTGGTAACCCCTTTTGCGCAGTGTGTCACTGCTGGCACCATGGCACCTACCTCTGACCCCTGCCCTGCTTTCCTAGCAGGAGGGCCAGATTCTGCACCCTCAGCTTCAAACCCTGAACCTGGCAGCCTGGCTAATTACCTGATCTCTCCTTTACTATCCCTCAGTAAGCAAGTGTTGGGTGTCATCCTGGAGGCAATGAGGCCTAGTACTAGAAAATTTTATGCTGAAAAATGGAAAAGATTCTGTTCCTGGAACCAAACTCAGGGGACTGGCACAGCAGCGCCCAATTTACCTCACACTCTTCCTCCATCAAAATTCATAACTCAGCCATTTCAGCGCATTACAACGCAGAACCACCCCTCTTCTTTCATCCACTGCTGAAGCAGTTCCACAGGGGGAACAAAAACTTAAGACCACCCAGGAGAGCCCCCACTCCAGCCTGGGACCTTAACTTTGCATTGAAAAACTTGCTCTACCTCCATTTGAGCCAGCTGCAAGTGCAGAGTTGAAATTCCTTTCTTGGAAAACAGCCTTCTTTTTGGCCATCAATTCAGCAAGAAGGGTGTCTGAATTACAGGCCCTTGTGGCATTGGAGCCTTTCATCGTCTTTGATGCGGACAGGGTGTCCTTCAGGACCAATCCCTCCATGTCCACAGTGGTATCCAGTGTGGCTCTTAGTCAGTCCATTCCTTTGCCAACCTTCATTTCTAATCCACAGAACAAAGGGAAACGAATACTGCACGCCATAGATGTACACAGACAACTTAGGCAGTTTACTTGGGCAGGACTAAACACTCTCAGGAAATCTGAGCAGCTGCTGGTTGCGTTTGCTGCAGGGGCAGAGGGGAAGGCCAGTTCAAAGCAAACCATTTCTAAATGGATAGGCCATTGCATTAATTTCTGCTATAAGCACCATGGAAAACCTACCACACAGGGGATAAGACCACATTCAACCAGGGCTGCATCTACCTCTACAGCTTTCCTCAGAGGTGTCCATACCAGGGGCAAGAAGCTGCTACCGGAAGTTCTGTATATACCTTCACCAAGCATTAC
Source organism: Protopterus annectens (assembly GCF_019279795.1). Classification (NCBI taxonomy): domain Eukaryota; kingdom Metazoa; phylum Chordata; order Ceratodontiformes; family Protopteridae; genus Protopterus; species Protopterus annectens. Next base: position 33,522,038 of record NC_056735.1, on the reverse strand, counting down.
CATTTGCCAATTTTCTCTGAATCCAGAGCTGGCTTTGCCACTGCAGTCTTGCAGGGCCTTATAGCTGGTCCTAATGCTATCTAATTCTTTCCTCCTATCCTTAGTTTTGGGAATCTACCCAAATGTGATGACTGCAACAGTGAAACACGAAGAACATAGTACAGTTGTGTACACTTACCAAAAATGTAGATGTTCGAGTGTATTCACTGTTGCAGTCTTGGTTGCCTTCCCTCCAGCCCCCTGACTTCTTTTGGCTATATCTCTATTCTTGTTTACTATGCTTAAAGCTTTTTGGTGTATTTGCTTTTTTGTTGCAGTTGTACCCTTGTATTTATAGTTGCTTCCCATTATGAGAGCACCTGACAAGTGGGGCAAAAAAAACTGATGTAATTGCATCAGCTGCATACTTTTATACCCCTGACTACCTGACGTAATGGAAGTTGAGACAGCAACCGACGCAAGACCCAAGACTTTGATAATCAGGTTGACTGAGGGCTACTGCATGCAAATAACCCAAATGTGATGACTGCAACAGTGAATACACTCGAACATCTACATTATGGTAAGTGTACACAACTGTACTTTCTTCTTCTCTGAGTGATGCAGTAAAATGAACAAAAATAATTGATTTTAATAATTTACTTAGTTTTTGGTGTCATTTGAAGGGGATGCAATTAGTTATCAGCATGCGAGATTGTCGGTAGACCGCTATGCTTTGCTAAGGATGGTCAGCACCTGCCCTCCTCAAGGAATTAAAATACTGGGTAAAACCTTTTCCACCCCCGTAGTGCTTTTTTAGGTATTGCCAAACTGATAAACCATCTGCCATAGCTAAATTAACCCAAAACATTCTGAAGGTGATACTGCTCAATGCCAGGAGTCTAAACAAAAAAAAAAGAAGAAATCCACTTCCTGCAAGCTCTCCTCACTCTAGAGAATGTAGATATCTGTGTAGTTACTGAGATATAGTTTAAAGATTTGGAGAGCACCCCAGCAGGGCTGTAATGCCTTACACACATTTAGGCCAGCTACTGCACAGAAAGAGACAAAAGGTGAAGGTGTTTCAATTTACATTGAAAATAATTCCACCACAAGACTGGTCAAGCGGTATGATGCACTTGAACTCCTCCACGTACAACTCACTGTAAGCAAAATCCCATAACATATACATGAGAGCTATAGGTCCTACTGTGAAATCCAGGATGTGTGTACCACTAAAATAAACTCAAGGCGCTCCCCCTTCAACCCAGCACCATAAACTACCCCACTATAGACTGGGAATCACCTCAAACTTGCAGGCTTAAAGATGTCTGGACTTGGTCAACTTGAATGCCCTTGACCAATGGTCTGCATGCCTACTAATGAATGCCCTGGACCAACTAGTCTGTATGCCTACTAGGTCTCACCAACATGGAGGAACATTGCACTCCCATGAGTGTAATGTCCTCACTTTTCAGCTCAGATGTAACGCTGTCTCCTTTGAAATAAAAGTAACAAAATGGGTCACCAGGCAATCCTGGTACTTTTATGAATTATTCTAAGGCTAATTTCCTTCATTTAAGTAAGACCTGGCAAAATTTTAAGCCCTTCCTGAACCAAAGGAAAGCTTTTGCAGAGTCATTAACAAAAACCCTGTACAATCATGTATATAGCTGCATGGAGAGAGCAGTACTTTCCAAAGTAAACACAGGACTAACATTAAAAACAAGCCACCCTGCTGAAATTCCAGCATCAATCAATCAATTGCATAACTAAAGAAAGAAAACCATGGCTAAAAAAAAAAAAAATGCAATGCTCAGCAAGGTAAGAGCTCCCCTGATCAAACTAAATGAACAACTTGGGGGGGGGGGGGTGGTGTCTGAAGTCTACCAAAGTCAAATTTGCGGTAGAAGTAGTTTCCTAGGCTGAGGACAACCACAAGGCATTCTTCAGCTGTGTTTGAAATATCAAAGGCAGTACACAACAATTTGCCAAACTAATTGTAAATGAAGTCACTGATACTGAGTCTGACGATTTAGAAAATCTACTGGCTGACAAATTAATTTCCAGTTTTACCCCACTTTCCCCAAGACATCTCTCAAGAATTGCCCCCAACCAGAGTTTGACAGCTCTCTCTAGGGAACAGGTCCTTAATGCACTCTCCAAATTGAATAGCGCTGCATCAGTGGGACCTGATAACATCCCAGGATGCCTCCTTAATGCATGAAACATGACCATGACCTATCTGGCTCACTAGAAGCACTATTCAATCATAGCCTCCAGGCTTGCCTGTTCCAAAGTTCATGTCCAGTCTTATTAGCTAGTGTAGTACCTTCCTGTCTTTCTCATCTGCCTTTAATTTCTTTCTCCTGTGGTATTTTTCACACAAGTCTAAATAAGCTTTGCTACATTGTCCTGTTTTTGATTATGGAACATTGCTTCCATGATGCAAATCTGATTCCACGATCTAAAATTGGAATATATATTCTTCATTTTATTTAAGTGCCAAAGATTGTGATTTTGCCTGTATGCTCTCAAACCTTTTATTGTCCGTGGTCACTTTTCCTTGGCTGTGCCTGTAGCTCTGCGATGTACGGTATCTTCTTAATTTTGTTGCTACCATATGACCGTATGTATCATACTGCTTGTATTCCTTCCATATGAGGCTCTCCCTTTTAGTTAAACCCAGTGTCCAATTCTGATACTAAGATCATGAAACTATGTTTTTGTTAGTATTAACACTAAAATATTCTTCCATAGTCTCCCTTCTGTATTCTTATTAGTTGACCTATGTTGAATGCTAGGCCAAGTACAACTGAGACAGACTCCTGGCCTCCATACAGGATTGGAATATAGGCTTTGGCTTTGGTAATGTGCCTTTCCGGAAATACCCAGAATTAAATTGCTAATGGTTTCCTTAGAGTGTGTCATTTCTGAACATATGTAGTATATGTGGTAATACCATTGTTTTTACAGCAGTTGTTTTCCCTGTTAATGTAGTGAATTTGAGTAGGGATGTTAGCATGGTTTGGACTCAGGATGTTGAGTTCCTATTTATTGTTCCGCATGAGCTATTTCCCACTTCCAACACTGGGCACTTTGGAAAACTGTTTTCTTTAATTGGGTTATATGCACCTTTCCCTTCCTCCTTACTTACTCACCCTGTGTTTTCAATAAATTCATCTCTTTAGTGTGTGTGAGGGTCTTTGATGACCCGGAAATAATGTTACAGCAGTATAGGTGGAAATATATGTGGGAAAATGAGCAAAACTAGAGCAGGAAATTTGGGACGGCAGTTTCCCTGATTGATGGTGTATTGCAATCAGGCAGCTGTATCAGATTTGTTGATCATGCTTGTATAATCAAGAAATATTCAATGCTGGTTGCTGTTAGTTATTAGGTGGTATAAGGGTAGGTGAGAATTTTTGTTCAAGTCATGAAAAATGAACAGGGAGGAGTATATTTCACAAAAAGGTAGCTTTTTTTTTTTTCCTTATTGCAGCATCCTGTCAGTAAGTTACTTGCAAACTGGAACTCCTTACATGCTGATACCCTGAAGCAGGGGCCCCATTTGGCTTGCGCTTTTTATGGTTTTGCTAAGAAGAGATAAAAATATTTCAATCTTCTTGTCTTTACAATACTGATTAGAAGAGACAATTCAAATGACCATGAGGACTGCATTAGAACTGGCAGTCAACCAAAAATACCACAGTCTGCAAAATGTAAAAGTAGTCAGTACAGCTAGCATTGTAGTGTGGCAGCATCCCTCACCTAGTATTATGCTGGTTGTATAGCTGCTTTAGGCCTTGGGGTTGCAAGCTCCCTGGAAGATCTCTGGGTTACGATATGCAGGTACCCTGGTGTACTGACTAGAACAAAAATTGTACAATGAAATGCAGTTGGAGAGCGTCTGGATTGGCTGCTACATAATGCATTGTGATAGAGCTCCACCTTCTCAGTAAGCAGAAGAACACATTTATTTAAATTATGCCATAGCCAATATCTAAGCTTTCTGGTGATATAAGGATAGTATGATGTTCTTCGTGTTTCACTGTTGCAGTCATTACATTTGGGTTTATCTGCCTGCAGGTAGCCCTCAGCCAGCCTGAATATCAAAGTCTTGGAGTCCTGCGTCAGATGCTGTCTCTTCTTCCATGACGTCAGGTCATCAGGGGTATAAAACATGCAGCCGACGCCATTACATCAGTCTTTCTTGCCTCACGGTCCTCGAGGCAGAAGCAGTTTGTAAGTGCCGGTCGGCTGACTCCTCAAATTTTCATTTTCGAGTTTCAGAACCAAAGTCTTCAAAAAAGCTAAGTACCCCGTTGTGGATTCTTTTTTCTTGTTCTTAACCGATGTCAGTAAAAGTTAACAATTGTATTACGTGTGGAAAGCAAATATCTCCTAAAGATTTTCATTCGTACTGCATTCCTTGCTTAGGCTTAGACCACAAGGTCCCTCGCTGTCGGTTTTGTGCCTTATTCAACCCCCGGAATATTCGTTGTCAGTTTCTTTTTGCAGCAAATTATTTTGGTACTCGGTTTAACTCTCCAGAAATGGCTTCGGTAAGCCATCCGATTACCGACATTCCAAAAAAGGTAAAGATAAAGACAGAGACAGACCGCATAGGTCCAAGGCTACCAACGACTCTTCCATTAAGCTAGTCGCCACTTCGTCGGTACTCAGTGAGGCGCTTTCACATCCCGTTAACCACTACTTCAGATTCGCAGGCCTCTACTGAGACCCATTCGGAGTCTGGTATGCTGCAAGATGCTTCTTTGACTATGAAACCTGAGGATGTCTCTACCTCGGATGGGTCCAGAGCCGCTGTACAGACACCAGCTTCTGAGGGTGTATTCAGGCATACTGACTTGCATTTCAAACCGACGCCATCTTCTTTAAGGCCTAAAACTCGACCCACGGCTAGAAAACCGACGTCCAAACCGCATGGTCAGGTCCATATGCCTAAAAAACAAATGATAAGAATGGCTCATAGGTTGATACTATGCTATCTGCCCTAGGGCATTTATAAGCCTAGCCAGAGTGTGTTTGGCTTTCGCCACCCTTTTAGATTAGTTGACTGTGCCTCTGTATAGTAGGTCACAGAAGATAGCCCTTTTAAGGTTAGTTTACTGTGCGTCTGTCTAGTAGGGACACAGAAGAGATCCCAGGGGTAAACTTACGGTCTCCCATCCACTCGTCAAGATTTCTCTGAAGAGGGTCATTGAGGGGCTCTGCCTAACATGGATTGGGATTTTGTTTCAGAGTGAGGGGAGCCTCTGGGATATGAATCTGTCCCTCCAGCATGTCCTATTGATTTCTGTGCTGAGGTTTAATTCCCTGGAGCGTGTAGCTCTAAGGGATTTGGATTTCCTGAGGTGCAGCATGTCCATTAATTCTGGTTTGGACATGGCTTTATACGTCAGGCACAAATCGCCTCTGAGTAGGCGGTAAGCAACTGAGTAGAGCTGGAGTTTCTTTAGCCTAACTGCGTAGGGCATCTGTTTGAGTCCCTTGATCCTCTTGGTGAGGTACTTTTGGGATCTTTCCAGTTGCTGCAGGTGTCTGGTAAGGTACATCCCAAATGGGGCATTTTATTCAATTATGGGCCCGATGAGTGATGAGTAGAGGGGCACAATGACCTCTCTTGATCTAGATGTGAACCCTTTCGTGATAAGGTGGGCTATATAGAAGGTCTTTCTAACCACTTTGGCAACGTGATTGTCAAAGGAGAGATTGCTATCTACTTGGGTCCCCAAATCCCTAATTACTTCTTCCGTACTTAATGGATTACCACCTATGTGGTAATTTGTGGGCACTTTGTTTTTCCCAAAGGGATTGACTATGCACTTTTTGGCATTTAGCTTTAGGCCATGGCTCTGGCACCAGTTATCCGTCTCTGTGAGACCCTTTTGGAGGATGCTTGTGTCAGTCAGCGAGTCTATTATGGCACACAGTTTGCAATCATCTGCGAACTTAGTCAGCCATAGTCCTCCCGTGTTAGCCTGTACCTCAGAGAAATATATACAGAACAAGAGAGGCCCCAGGACTGAGCCTTGTGGGATGCCACTTGTAACTGGTTTAGAGTCTGACATGGCACCTGCACTTCTGACCATGTGGGTTCTATCCCTGAGCCAGTTTGCAACCCATCTTGTGACATAGGTGTTGATATTTAAGCTGGTGAGCTTATTTATGATGCCCGAGTGGGGTATTGTGATGAAGGCTTTTGCGAGGTCCAGGTAGGCTGTGTGGACTACCTTCCCTTCATCTATGGCCTTGGTGACTGTTTCAAAGAAGTCAACCAGGTTCAAGAGGCAAGATCTGCCCTTAACAAAGCCGAATTGGGTAGGATCCAGTGTTTGGAGGTTCCCAATGTCTTTGTTTATGAGTTCCATGATGATACGCTCCATAGCTTTGCAGACCAGGCTAGTCAGGCTTATAGGGCGATAGTTTCCGGGGTCCGTTGTGGTACTACCTTTGTGGAGTGGGACCACTGTTGCTGTACGCCATTCCTTGGGTACATATCCTGTAGTAAGGCTGAGATTGAACAGTGACTTTTTGTGAGGGTTCAGTTCTTCTTGGAGCTCGTGTAAGACGCAGCCCGGGACACCATCCGGTCCCATTGATGCTGTGTTTTTTGCTTTGGAGAGGGCAGCTCTCACCTGTGCATCTGTGATGTCAGGGAGGCTACACTCTGTTGGGATAGACATTTGCTCTTTTGGGGGGGAAGGGGGGAGAAGTTTGCACTGAACCTGTCTGCCAGGATGTTGGCAATGTCTGTGGGTTCAGTGTATTTTTTGTCATTTTGCACTAACTCGGAGCATATCTGGGAGTTGCCACCTAGGTTCCTGACATAACTAAAGAAGGCCTTGTGATTATCTTTAGCATCTTGTGCAATTTTTCTTTCGAAGCTGGCCTTAGATGATTTTATGAGGGATCGTAGTTTCTTGCTAGTACTGATAAGAGATGCCTTCCCTTTTTGGGATTTTGCTCTATCATGTAGTAGCTTCCTCCTTCTGTTGTATAGCTTATTTATGGCTGGGGTCCACCAGACAGGTCTCCTGCCTTTGGAGGAGTGAGTCTTGGTTTTATTTGGGATAGCACGATCCATGCATTCCTGTAGGTGTCCATAGAATGCGTTTGTAAAGGATTCTGCAGTTTGGGACGTATTTTCTACTGGCCCGGGGGCTTTGAAGGATTCCACCTCGGTTTTGAGAAGTGTGAAGCTTGCTTTTGAGAAGTTCTTCACCGTGGTGTCCTTAGCTGGGGGTGGGGACGGGATATGGATGTCGAGTGAGATTAATTTATGGTCGGATCTTACCAATGAGGGGTATACCTCTGGTATGGAACATAGACTCCCCATGTTGGTGATGATCAGGTCCAATATGTTTTCCCCTCTTGTGGGAGTGGTGACCAGTTGTTCCATAGCATTTGAGTTTATAAATTCTAGGAACCGTTGGGCGAGGATGTTGGGGCTTGAGTAGTGCTCCCAGTCTATGTTTGGGTAGTTTAAGTCACCCAATATAATGGTGTTTGGAGAGACCTTCATATTCTCCAGTGTTCTCAGGAAAGCTGAGTGGGGCTCCTGAGTTTGGGAGGGTGGTCTGTAGCAGGCTACAAACTGAAAGGCAGTTTTGCCCACTGTTAGTTGCACATGGATGGTCTCCGATGCTTTGTGCAGTGCCACTTACCTGGAGGTGTGGGTTTCTTTGATGAATATGGATACTCCCCCTCCTTTTGTGGTTCGGTCTGAGTTTTGGGGCCGAAAAGCATGGTATGAGGTATAACCTGGTAGTGCTGGGGTGCTCTCGGGAGCCTTGAACCAGGTTTCTGTTACTGCACAGATATCAATATTCTCCATACTGAGGAGAGCCTCGAGTGCGTGCATCTTGAGGTTTAGAATTCTGGCACTGAGCAGTATTACCCTTAGTTTCTTTTTCCTTGTGTTGTTTATGGAGGTTGGTTTGTCTTTTGAGCCTTGCCTAAAAAAGGCACTATGGGGGTGGCAAGAGCCTTAGCCAGTATTTGAAATCCCAGGGGTGACAGGTGCAAGACGTCCCTAGCGAAGCAACGTGGCTTGTCGAGCATGTCATCCCAGGCTGACGGACACTGTATCCCCTTTGAATGACACCAGTACTTTAGCCAATTGTTAAAATTAATCATAGGTAGGTACTAGGCTATCTGCCCGAAGGTATTTATAAGCCTAGCCGGAATGTGTTGGCTTTCGCCTCCCCATTAGATTAGTTCCCTGTGTCTCTGTCCAACAGAGCCATTGAAGTGATCCCTGGGGTAAACTTTCTGTTTCCCATCCACTCGTCAAAGTTTCTCTTGAAGAGGGTTAGCGAGGAGCTCTGCCTAATGTAGATTGGAACATTGTTCCAGAGCATGGGAAGTCTCTGGGACAGGAATCTATCACTCCAGCACGTCCTACTTATTGTTGTGGTGAGGTTTAGATCCCTGGAGCGTGTGGCTCGAGGGGATATTGTTTTCTTTAGGTGGAGCATGTCCATCAATTCTGGGTTGGATATGGCCTTGTATGTCAGGCAGAGATCACCTCTGAGTAGGCGGTATGCAACCGGGTACAGCTGGAGTTTCTTCATTCGAGCTGCGTAGGGCATCTGCTTGAGGCCAGTGATCCTCTTGGTGAGGTACTTCTGTGGTCTTTCCAGTTGTTGCAGGTGTCTTGTAAGGTACATCCCAAATTGGGCATTGTACTCTATGACGGGTCTGATGAGTGATGCGTAGAGGGGCCCAATGATCTCTTTCGATCTGGATGCAAACCCTTTTGTGATTAGGTGGGCCACACAGAAGGATTTTCTAACCACTTTGGCAATGTGATTATCAAAGGAGAGGTTACTATGTACTTGGGTCCCCGATCCCTTATTACGCCTTCTGTATTTAGGGGGTTACCATCTATGTGGTAGTTTGTGGGTACTTTGTTTTTTCCAAAGGGGATGACTATGCACTTTTTGGCATTTAGCTTGAGGCCATGGTTTTGACACCAGGTGTCTGTGTCAGTGAGACCTTTTTGGAGGATGTCTGTGTCAGCTGGAGAGTCAATTATAGGCCCTTGATACTGACTATATAAATCTAAGCTGTTACCTTTCTGGGGCAGTAATTCATAAAAAATTAAAACAAAGTAAAAAGTGTTTCCTCTGGTTGATTCAATGCAAAAACAGCCAAAGTATCTCCACTGGTTGCTTTAATGCAAACAGTTTGTATCATGAACTACATTCAGTGATACTGTGCCACAGCCCTGTAGTCCTATCCTCCCAGAGGCCCAGCTCTCAGCAGTCTCCCTGACCTATGGCTCTTTTGCAAAGGTTCAACATTTCAAAGCATTACGGAGTAAGCAGTGTTTGGATGGGTTACTTTTGTCAAAATGTAAATAAGTGCAAAATGGCTGCTTCTTGGCAGTGATATCAAACAGAAAGAATTGGTATGGGTAAAGCCAATGTAAGTAAACAATAAATGAGTTGCACATTGTCTATAATTTTAATCTGTCTTCCAAGAGGCATTGATGGTCTGTACTTACATTCTGTCTTCAATGTGGCATTGCTAGTCTATACTTACAATCCGTCTTCCATGTGGCATTGATGGCTTCATGGAATTTGTGAAACAAATTATTCCCCATTTTTAAGTGGAGCACTACTGGGGCTGGAAAGTGGAATAATCATAGCAGTGAAAAGCTTCAGGCTCTTCTAAAAAAAAAAAATGCCCTCAAATGGGTTAGTAAGGTCCCTACTCACTTTTCCAAAGATCTCCCCTCAGCTTCTCCTACTGACAGGCTTAAAACAAACTCCGCTGCATACATTAAAGCTTCAGACATACTTTTTACAGCAGTCAATGACCATTCTATTAAACTTTGCTGGAAAAAGTCATAGGCTTAAACTTTCCCCATATATTATTTCTAGGTGCATAATTAACGTTCACTGGGAATTGTCATACATTCTTAAATCTGACACATTTTGTCTTTATACTATGGCATCATTCTTGGTGAGGGAAAGATGCTACTCAAGATCAGGGTCATACCGGCCTGGGCTTCATGATCAGAGAGCTCCTGTATGTCTGTTTTCATGTAGTCCAGGGAGGTACGTCTCGGGTCATTCACACCAGCATGGACAATGACGGAGTCATATTTGTACTTGCTTTGGAGTGACCTGAGTGCTTGTGTTATGTGGCGTATCCTGGCACCCGATAGGCAGCTTACAGTGACCTTCTCCTTGTTTAGCCTGGTGAGTGGGACGTCAGTGTGTCTGACAATAGAGTCACCTATTACAAGTGTATTAGGTATGTTGTTTAGCCTTAAGGGCTGTGACTGTGTGGCACACTGACTTTGTGAACTATGTGATACGTGGGTGAAGACCTTATTACTTTAATTAGGGAAAGCCAGTCTTCATCCTCTAAGAGACCTAGAACTGATTTTCCTTCTGATTCTTCTGATCAGGATTCTGAAATTTCTGTTTCTTCTGATTACCAGGATTTGCCCTTATCTACCTATAAGGATTCTGATGCAGAGGATTCCATTCCCTCTGCTTCCCCTTCAGAAGATTTTTCTTTTGTTGAAACCTTGCACACTCTTAGGGAGCTTTTCCGTTGGGAAAGACAGGATTACTCTGACTCCAAAAAGACACTTAGGAAATTCTTACCCCTCCCTCAACACTGGCCTTTAGCTATCCCTCCTGTCCTGAACATTGTAGATGATGCCTTCTTGGAATCTAGCCTGGCCCCAGACACTTTACCACCAACTCCCAGGAAGCCTGACAGGTATTGCATAGTAGCTGACTCTCACAAGTTCCTCTTCAAGAATCCTACTGCGGACCCAGAGACCATTTCCCAAGGACCTAAAGGCATTAAGGCTACTACTGCCAAAAACCCTACCCCCTCTGATAGAGATTCCAGGCCCTTGGACAGGTGGGGTAAAAAGGTAAACACTTCTGCTACTTTGGCCATTAGGGCCTTAAACTGACAGTTTCATATGTTAAAGTATCAGCAGCATATTATGGGACTACTTAAACAGAAAATTATGTTGATTCCTGACTGTGCTGAACATAAAGAATTACAGGATTTAATGCATTCTACTGAACAAGTCGGTAAACATACTTTGCAATGTGGTTTTGACTCTCTAGAAGCATCTTGCAGGGCTGCTGTCACTGGGTCTGTACTTGGAAGGCATGCTTGGCTTAAGGAGCAAAATTTGCCAGATCATGTTAAAGCTAAATTACTGGATGCTCCCTTAAACCAAGACCACCTGTTTACAAAGCAGAAGTTGTCCTTAAAAAGATGGAGGAAAAAGCTAAATCTATGCAAACTGTTCCTGCAAGTACAGCCTCTTAGATTTAGCAGGCATTGGCTTTCTAAGAATTAGTCCTTTCCTGTCTCTTCCAGGCCTTCTCAGTCCAAATCCAGGAACAGCAGACCACCTAGGGTACAGTCTCAAGGTACTCACAGGCCTAAGCAGTGTGGGGCTCCCACTACCAAAGCTGGAAGTAGTAAGACACCCCCTATGGAAAAATGTCACAATGACTTAACATTAAACCTATCAAGCCCTCCTCAACTCTCTGCTCCCTTAGGGGGAAAGATCGCCCTGCATGCAAAAAACTGGGAACTCATTACCCAGGACAAATGGGTTTTAAATATAGTTTTCCAAGGATACAGATTCCACTTCCACACCTTACCAACCCCAAATGGTTGTCCAGACCTACCCCCAAATCAGTGGGCAGAGGCTCAACAGCAGGTTCTCTCTCTCCTAAGTATCAGGGCTATTCAACCTGTCTCAGCAGAAGAAAGGGGACAAAGTTTTTACTCAAGACTTTTCATGGTACCCAGAAAAGACCGCTCCTGGCGTGCTATCCTGGACCTCTCTATTCTAAACACCTTTTTGGTAATCCAAAAATTCAAAATGCTAACACTTCAACAGCTGCTTCCTATGCTAGGCAAAGATGCCTGGTTGGCAACCTTAGACTTAAAGGAAGCTTACCTGCACATTCCAGTAAGGGAATCTTGCAGGAAATACCTATGCTTCAGAGCAGGCTCCATGCACTATCAGTTCTCTACACTTTCCTTTGTCTTATCTACTGCGCCCAGGGTATTCACAAAGTGTCTAGCTCCAGTCATTGCATTTTGCAGGCAAAGAAATATTTAGATACCTGGACGATTGTCTAATTCAGGCAGAAAGCCAAGGACATGCTACTAAAACATCTGGCATTTGTAAAGAAACTTCTAACCTCACTGGGGTACACCATAAACGAAAAGAAATCTCATCTAGTACCTTGCCAACAAATTGTTTTCCTGGGAGCAAACTTGAACACAACTTCTCAGATGGCTTACCTCACCCCAGAGAAACAAGTTTATTTGATAGCCTACTTCAAACTACTGGCCACAAAGACCCAGCTATCTGCAAGGAAAATCCTGCAAGCCCTGGGGTTCATGGCCTCTTGCATTCTACTAATTCCATATGCAAGACTGCATATGAGGAAACTACAATGGTATCTAAAAGGCCTATGGTGTCAACATTCTCAGGGCCTGGAATCAATGATTCCTATCATTCCTTGCATAAAGCGAGAGTTCCTTTGGTGGGCAGAGGCGTGCTACCACAACAAGGGGCTTCCATTCATTCTACCCACTGCTGCCCAAACCCTAATAACAGATGCATCAGACTATGCATGGGGGGGCTCACTTGGCAGGGCAGCGCATTTAGGGCAAATGGAACCCGAGTCAGATGCACCTGCAAATCAGTCAAAAAGAAATGTTAGTTGTACAGAATTCCCTGACAGTCTTCAAGGGCCACATTCTTCCAGGACAATTATTGGTAAAGACAGACAACACCACTGTTATGGGGTACATAAAGAAACTGGGGGGGAACCCACTCGTACCCTCTCTGCAGACTAGCCATGGCTCTGTGGAACACAGCCTTGAGCTACCAAGTGCACCTACAAGCTCAATTCCTGCCAGGCAAGCTAAATTCACTGGTAGACGACCTAAGCAGAAATCTCATGGACCCACACGAGTGGAAACTGGAATCAAAGATATTCAACCTTTTGAGAAACAAATGGGGGAATCCAGAGATAGACCTGTTTGCCTCCCCTCAGAACTACCAATTGGCCAAATTCTGCACAAGGACTTCCCACAGTCAAGCTTGGAAAGTGGATGCACTGTCCTTCACTTGGGAAGGCCTCTCAGTTTATGCCTTCCCCCTCTGCCTCTCCTTTCAGAAGTTCTGCTAAAGATCAAACAGGACAAACCAAGGACAATACTGATTGCACCAGACTGGCCACTCCCTGGTACCCCCTCTTGCACAGTATGTCACTGTTGGAACCATGGCACCTGCCTCAGACCCCTGGCCAGATTCTGCACCCTCAACTTCAAACCCTGAACCTTGCAGCATGGCTAATTCCTTGAGCTCTCCAATAACATCCCTCAGTAAGCAGGTGCTAGATGTCATTCTAGAGGCAAGGAGGCCTGGTACTAGAAAATCCTATGCTGAAAAGTGGAAAAGATACTGTTCCTGGAGCCAGACTCAGGGGATGGGCACAACGGTGCCCAGCTTACCGCATATTCTTCAGTACTTAACAGAGATGCTCCGCAAGGGCCTTTCCTTCTCGTCAATTAAAATTCATGCCTCCGCCATGTCAGCTCATTATAATACTGATCCACCCCTCATGTTCATCGTGTTACCCTGCTGCAGTCATCACACTTGGGTTATCCTGTCGTCAGGCGGTCCCGCAGTCAGCCGGAATTCCAAAGTCTTGGTCCGGCGTCTGTTGCTGTCGCCTCTTTCCTGATGTCAGTGCGCCAGGGGTATATATAATGCAACCAACGCCATTTTCTTCAGTCTTTCTTGCCGCGCGGTGCCCGAAGCAGAAGCAGTTCGCAAGTGCCGGTTGGCCGACTCCTGAGATTTTCGAATTCGAATTTCAGACCGAAGTCTTCTATAAAGCTAAGTACCCCGTTGGGGAAACTTTTCTTGCCTCAGACCGATGTCAGAAAAAGTTAACAATTGTATTTCTTGTGGGAAGCAAATACCTCATAAGGATTTTCATTCTTATTGCATACCTTGCCTAGGCCCAGACCACGACGTCACTACTTGTCGGTTTTGTGCTAGGTTTAATAAGCGTACTATTAAAAGACTCTTTGATTTCGCACGACACTACTTCGGTAGGAAATTTAACTACACCATGCCGTCGGAGCAACTGACTACCGGCGTGCACAAAAAACACAAGGATAAGGATAGACAGCCCAGGCCTAAGCCAGATTCAGAGGCCTCGGCTGATCCGGTCTCCGGTTCTCCGGTCCTCAGTGAGGCTCCGACGCAGCCCCTGACTACCGCAGATCTGGAACCCGAGACTGCTACGGAAATTTTGGCGGAATGCACCAGGCCGATGCAGCCATTTAGTTCAGGCCCTTCCGACATTGCTACAAAAGACGTCGGTGCTACAGAAACGCCATCGGTTTCTGAAGGCGTTTTTAGACCAACGACCCTCACCATTAAAACGTTTTTCTAAGTCGAAGACCCCTACTAAATCTAAAAGGACTGCACTTCAGTCTCCTGTTTAAGACCCCATGCCTAAGAAACAGATGCTCAAAATGGCTGAAGATTTGATTTCTTTAATCAGGGGTTCCCAGCCCCCTCCTGACAAAAGGCCTAGACAAGAGGAAGATTATGCATCCTCTGAACAAGTGTCCATTTCTTCAGACTCCTCTGAGGACCAAGATTACTCCTTCTCTCCTTATGAAGAGAAGATTCTGATGCTGAGGACTCTATTCCCTCAGCTTCCCCTCCTGAAGACTTCTCCTTTGGGGAAACTTCACACACTATGAGGGAACATTTTCACTGGGAAGGTCAGGACTACTCTGACTCGAATAAAAGGCTCAGAGAGTTTCTTTTACTCCCCCAGCACAGACCTCTTGCCATCCCACCGGTTTTGGACATTGTGGATGATGTCTATTTAGAATCCAGTTTGAACCCAGACTCTCTACCTCCTGCTCCAGCTAAGCCTGACAGATACTATAGAGTGCCTGATTCCCACAAATTTCTTTACAAAAGCCCTGTAGCTGACCCAGAGACTATCTCCCAGGGTCCCAAGGGGGCTAAGGCTTCTATGGCTAAAAACTCAGTACATCTGAGAGGGATTCCAGAGCACTAGACAGGTGGGGGGAAAAGGTTTACACCTCAGCCACACTAGCTATGAGGGCACTGAATTGTCAATTTCACATGCTTAAGTATCAGCAATTCCTAATCTCTCAGTTAAAGCAAAGAATAACCACTCTCCCTCAACAATCTGAATTGAAAGAAGTACAGGATCTGTTGCACGTCACTGAGCAGGTGGGCAAACATACCTTACAATGTGGGTTTGATTCTTTGGAGGCCTCCTGCAGAGCAGCTGTCACTGGGTCCGTTATACGTAGGCATGCTTGGTTAAAGGAACAAACTCTGCCTGATCATGTTAAAGCAAAACGACTAGATGCTCCCTTACAGCAGGATGTTTGGAGTTAAAGCAGAAGAAGTTTTAAAGAAAATGGAGAATAAGGCAAAATCTATGCAGACAGTCAAAGATTTCCTACAGGTACAACCCCCTCGCTTCAGCAGAAACTGGCCAACAAATAATTGGTCCTTTCCAGCTACTGACAGACCACAGAGGGGTAAATACAGACGCCCAACCACAAGCCCAGTATAAACCTCGCCAATGGGGCATTACAACACAGAAGGGAGGAGAAGACAGGTCTCAATCCACCAGAAGGCAAACTCAATGACTTGCACCTCATCTGGCCAAGCAATACTCTCTTGGCAGCCCCCTTGGGGGAAAACTCGCACTTTTTGCAGACAATTGGCACATTGTCACAAAGGACAAATGGGTCCTAGACATAATTTTACGAGGATACAGATACCATTTTCACACCTTGCCAATGAAAAGAGGAATGCCAAACCTGCCACAAAATCAATGGGCAGAGGCACAAAAGCAAATTACAGCTCTCATGGACATGAGAGCCATTCAGCTGGTACCTACTCGAGAGCAAGGCCAAGGATTTTACTCGAGACTCTTTCTAGTGCCCAGAAAGGACAATGCTTGGAGACCAATTCTGGACCTTTCAATTCTAAACACTTACAAGTACCCAAATTCAAGATGCTAACACTACAGCAGCTACTTCCCATGTTGGGCAAGGAAGCATGGCTAGTAACGTTGGACCTCAAGGAGGCATACCTGCATGTCCCTATCAGACAAAGTTGCAGAAGATACCGACGTTTCATTGCAGGTTCAACCCATTACTAATTCTCTGCACTGCCCTTTGGCTTATCTACTGCACCCAGAGTTTTCACAAAATGCCTGGCACCAGTAATTGCATACTGCAGACAAGAGGAATTCAAATATATCCATACCTGGACGACTGCCTCATCCAAGCAGAAAGCAAAGACATTCTCTTACATCATCTGGCCTTTGTAAAGCATCTGCTATACTGCCTGGGGTACACAGTAAACGAAAAGAAGTCAAAACTAGTACCCTCACAAAAAATGACATTCCTGGGTGCCAGCTTGAATACAACGGCCCAGAAGGCTTATCTTACGCCAGACAAGCAACTACAACTGACTCAATTTTTCAAGACAATGGCAACAAAGACCCAATTAACTGCAAGAAAAATTCTGCAGGCCTTGGGCTTCATGGCATCTTGCATACTAATAATACCATTTGCAAAGCTGCATATGAGGAAATTACAGTGGTACCTAAAAAGCGTATGGTCTTAACACAGCCACAGCTTGGACACAATGATATCTCTCATTCCCTGCCTACAACAGGAATTTCTATGTTGGTCACAGGCATGTCACCTCAACAAGGGCCAGCCTTTCACCTTGCCCCCAGCCAGGCAAACTATCACAACAGATGCTTCAGACTACGCCTGGGGGGCACACATGGCAGGACAATGCATTCAAGGCCTATGGACTGCATATCAAAGAAATCTGCACATAAATCAAAAAGAGATGCTAGCTGTACAGAAAGCTCTGACAGCCTTCAAGGATCTATTACATCCAGGACAACTTGCAATAAAGACGGACAACACCACCATAATGTGGTACATAAACAAACAAGGAGGTACACATTCCTACCCTCTATGCAGGCAAGCAATGATCTTATGGAACACAGCTCTGGCTTACCAAGTTCAGTTACAAGCTCAATTCCTGCCAGGACAGAAGAACACATTGGCAGACAACCTCAGCAGAAACATCAAGGATCTCCACGAGTGGAAACTAGATCCACAAACATTTGCAATGATAACTCAAAAATGGGGCCTTCCAGACATAGACCTGTTTGCCAGTCCTCAAAACTATCAACTAACAAAATTTTGTACAAGGACATTTCACCATCAAGCTTGGAAAGTGGACGCACTCTCTTTCAGTTGGAAAAACCTGACCGTATATGCCTTCCCTCCATTGCCTCTCCTCACAAACGTTCTTCTGAAAGTGAAAAAGAAGAGACCACGACTGATTCTCATAGTCCCAGACTGGCCACGCCAGCACTGATACCCGCTATTGAGAAATATGGCCCACAGCCCACCATGGATTTTGCCTCAAATCCCCCATTTGCTCACACAACAAAACAATCAGATTCTTCACAGCCATCTCAAAACTTTAAATCTGGCTGCATGGCTAATCAACTAAACATCCAACCAGCTCCTCTTTCACAAGCAGTTCTGGATGTTATTCTGGAAGCCAGGAAGCCAAGCCACCAGGAAGGCTTATTCGGACAAATGGAAAAGGTTTTGTGCCTGGAACCAAGCTAAAGGCCAAGACACAATTCAACCTCACATTCTACAGTATTTAGCTGAGATGTTGCACAAAGGACTTTCTTTTTCCTCCATTAAAATCCATGCTTCAGCTATTTCAGCTCACTACAACACGGATCCACCTTTATTTTCATATCCTCTTCTAAGGAAGTTCCTCAGAGGGGCAAAAAACATTAGACCACCCAGGAGAGCTCCTACACCAACATGGGACCTCAATTTTGTTCTGGAAAAACTAACGTTACCTCCCTTTGAACCAGCTTTCTCTGCAGATCTTCAGTTCCTATCATGGAAGACTGCCCTGCTCCTAGCAATAACTTCAGCTAGAAGAGTCTCAGAGCTACAGGCACTAATGGCAGTGGAACCTTTCCTCATTTTTCATCAAGACAGAGTTTCTCTACGAACTAATCCTTCCTTTATGCCTAAGGTGGTTTCCAGTGTGGCTTTAAATCAAACCATCCACTTTACCCACCTTCTTCCCAAATCCACAGAACAAAGGTGAGAGACTCCTGCATTCCTTGGACATTCACAGGCAACTTTTACTACTTGGACAAAACTAAGGCTTTCAGAAAATCTGACCAGCTCTTTGTATCCTATGCTACAGCTTCTCAAGGGAAGGCTATATCAAAGCAAACCATTTCTAAATGGATAGGTCATTGCATACGTTTCTGCTATACCCATCATGGGAAACCAGTTCCTGCTACCATTAGGTCTCACTCTACCAGGGCAACAACTACCTCTACAGCCTTTCTCAGGGGGGTTCCAACCAAGGAGATTTTAAAAGCTGGAACTTGGAGTTCAGTACACACCTTTACCAAACACTATCACTTACCTCTTTACTCTAAGACCAGTGCGGGCTTCGCCACTGCAGTTCTGCAGGGCCATATAGCCTCCACTAACCCTCTATGATACCTCCCCCCTATCTTAGCTTTGGGATTCAACCCAAGTGTGATGACTGCAACAGGGTAACACGATGAACATAGTACAGTTTTGTAGCTACCATAAATGTAGATGTTCAAGTGTTCACCCTGCTGCAGTACAGGTTACCCCCCCTCCATCCCCTCTGATCTACTGGCTAAATATCTTCAATACCTTACTGATGTATTTGCTTATAGCTGAAGGGATTTTGTGTTTGTACAGAGGTTACTCCATTTGGTACTAATTTCTGACCACCTTTTTTGGGGGCACCTGACATCTGGGGCAAGAAAAACTGAAGAAAATGGCGTCGGTTGCATTATATATACCCCTGGCGCACTGACGTCAGGGAAGAGGCGACAGCAACCGACGCCGGACCAAGACTTTGGAATTCCAGCCAACTGCGGGACCGCCTGACGGCAGGATAACCCAAGTGTGATGACTGCAGCAGGGTGAACACTCGAACATCTACATTTATGGTAGGTACAAAACTGTACTTTCTCTCACCCCCTGCTAAAGCAATTCTTCAGAGGGGCCAAAAATGTAAGACCACCTAGGAGAGCCCCTACTCCAGCCTGGGACCTTAACTTTGTACTGGAAAAGCTCACTCTACCTCCTTCTGAGCCAGTTGCAACTGCAGAGTTGAAATTCCTTTCTTGGAAAACAGCCTTCCTTCTAGCCATCACTTCAGCGAGAAGAGTGTCTGAATTACAGGCCCTCATGGCAGTGGAGCCATTCATCATCTTGCATGCAGACAGGGTGTCCCTCAGGACCAATTCTTCCTTTATGCCCAAGGTGGTGTCTAGTGGGGCCCTTAATCAGTCCATTCATTTGCCTACTTTTTTCCCAAATTCACAAAACAAAGGAGAACGAATACTGCACTCTTGGACGTGCACAGGCAACTTACATTTTATTTGGACAGGACTAAGCCTTTCAGAAAATCTGAACAGCTGCTAGTTGGCTTTGCTGCAGGGGCAGAGGGGAAGGCCATTTCAAAGCAAACCATTTCTAAGTGGATAGTCCATTGCATTCATTTCTGCTATAAGCACCATGGAAAACCTACCCCACAGGGGATTAGGTCTCATTCCACCAGGGCTGCGTCTACCTCTACAGCCTTTCTCAGAGGTGTCCCTGCCAGGGACATCCTAGAAGCTGCTACCTGGAGCTCTGTACATACCTTCACCAAGCATTACCACATGCCTATTTTTTCTAAATCCAGAGCTGGTTTTGCCACTGCAGTTTTTGCAGGGCTTAATAGCTGGTCCTAATGTTCTCTAACTTTCTCCTCCCTTCCTTAGCTTTGGAAATCAACCCAAATGTAATGACTGCAACAGTGAAACATGATGAACATAGTACAGTTGTGTACACTTATAAATGTAGATGTTTGAGTGTATCCACTGTTGCAGTCCTGGTTACCCTCCCTCCAGCCTCCTGACTTCTCTTGGCTATACCTTTCTTCTTGTTTAGTGTATTTCAGTTTTCTGGTGTATTTGCTTTTTTTTTGGAGGTGTATCCTAGCATATAATTGCTTTCCATTATGGGGGCACCTGACATCTGGGGCAAGAAAAACTGATGTAATTGCATCGGCTGCATGTTTTATACCCCTGATGACCTAACGTCATGGAAGAAGAGTCAGCATCCGACGCAGGATGACAAGACTTTGATATTCAGGCTGGCTGAGGGCTACTTGCAGGCAGATAACCCAAATGTAATGACTGCAACAGTGAATACACTCGAACATCAACATTTATGATAAGTGTACACAACTGCACTTTCTTTATTTTCCATGCAGTTTTAAACTAGAAAAGTGGTTTCTGCAAGCGGTTGAGTGTAGAATGTATTACATTATATTTAATATTAAAATGCAAAACAATCCAAATAAGGTAGCCAAGAGGTAACTACAGCTTGACAACAGCTCCCGTGCAGGCAGTATATAAAACAAAGGCAATACTCCATCTATATAAAGCAATTTGCGGTTTTATTTTGTATACATCAGGTAAGCGCTTTCACATAAGCTTCATCAGACCGTTAAGATTCAAAAATTCGTCATCTCTTTATATAATGGTCACATGTTAAAATCATTAAGCAATTCAACATTTAAAGCAATCCACAAGTTAAAAAGTACTGTGTTTTCCTTGCTTTCAATATAAAAACGAGACATTCAATAGCTATATAAATTACTTCTACAAATAAATTTAGTACTACTTTACGGGCTCACTACCTTACTATAAATAAAATAATCTAATACAATAATGTCTTTATGCCATGTGGGCTGCTATACCTATACACAGAACACTTGCAAAAGACGTTCCATACATCTATACGATAATCCATGCTGTGTATGCATGTCATCCACTGTCCACCTCTTAAGGCAGTCTGCTTTTAGTCTGTAACTATTATTCATTATATAAATACATGTGGAGTATAATATTCTATCTATTACAGTCTAGGTGCAGAATTTGATGTGTCTGCATCAATTTGGTAATAATATATGCCTTCAGGTTAAAATTTAACATAAATACAAACAATATATTTAACCATATAAAATTCATATATTGCCTTGTTTGTTTGTTTGTGTCTTTCGTCTTTTCCCGGTTAGGGGTCGCCACAGCGGAACTCCAGTCCGCTAATGATTGGCAGTAGATTTTTATGTACTGGCTTGCTGGGCCTAACGCACAACCTTCAACGAAGGAACGCCCATTCACGCATGTTGCCACACAGAAGACGCTCTAACTGAGAATCGAACAGGCAACGTCTAACTGTGAGGCGACAATGCTACCGCAGCACCACCACCGCAGTTGCCTTGTAATAATATAAATGCAGGTAATTATATTTGAATACCCAGTGAATCCATTATAAAGTCATGAAACAAAACGATAATATATATGTAATGTTACTACATTACATATAGCAATGGTATCAGAATTAATAAACATGACTTGAGAGCCTTTTTATACTTTGATACTATATTTAATATTAACTTGAAGACAGATTATTTTAACTTGACAGGCATGAAACTTGTCTTGAGCCTTTGTGCATTAACAGGTGTTCTGCAGTTAAGTCAAGTGTATGTTCTTTGGTGAATTTGTTGATGTATTTTGTAGGCAGGTGCAACAGCTATGATTTTTGTGTTTTTTGAGTAAAGGGTTTTAATTGCATTATGCTATAGAGGGATAGTTGTAATTGAGCAGGTGTTACATAATTGTTTCTTTCAATGCTTTATGCCTGAAGAGTTTTACTCAGGAGTTTTTAATTGCCTTATGGCTTAGAGGGATTAACCAGGTGTCACGTAATTTAGTGTTACTTTCATGTCTAACAGGGTTTATAGTTGCATACTTTTTTTTAACAAACATTCTAAACTCTTACTTTCTCCTTTTGGATCTGTTTCTTAAGCAGCACTCTTTTTTTTTTTTAGCTAGCAGCTTCAGAGATCAAATTTTACTAAAGTTATGGTTTTGTTCATGTTTTTGTTTGCTTTTACAATTGTCAAAATATAGCAAATTACGTAAATCTGTGATATCTGATGAATTCATTTAGTTTTATTCAAATGCGTAAATTTACACTTTCATAATTCAGCCATGGTAACAAATGCAGTACATTTATGAATAATATGAACATAGGAAATTGCATTATTTACTTGACATGCACATTATACTAACTCTTTTTTTCTAATTTCCATCAAACAGAAAACTTCAAAAATGGACTAGCAATTAGCGTATATTAAGGTTCTTGAGCTATTAATGAGATGCTTCCAGTTGTCTAGGGTTCAGTGTTTAATACCGTCCACCTCCATTTGCATAATGTGCAACTCAATTACTTAACCAAACCGTGCTCCTGAGTTACTCATGAAAAGGATACTCAGATTTACAGAATGCCTTTCATAATTCAGTTAGCTGCCATGTAAAACAGATGAAACACATCTCCACACAATCCTCAGGGATAGCAGGCAAATAATGCTTCCAGCTACGAATATATGTGAACAAGGATGGAAATAGACTTAAAATTTAAGTCACTATAATGTATGCAGTGTAGCTCTTCAAGCAACAAGCATAAAAGACAGGCTGAAGTACAGCAAATGAAATCAGGCAGCTCAAAATAATGAAGTATATTCCAACAAGATGTTACAGCATTGCAGTGATTAAGACAGACAACTGGTTGACAGTGTATTTCTGCAGCATTGTATTGCTTAAAAGGTGTAGATCAAACACAGCCTCTCAGTCGTTATTCCATGATGAGACCATTGGTATTACAGGCAAAATGTAATAGAAGCTCCAGCAAGAACTGATGAACAAAAAAGTCAGAAAACCTGAATATTGATATCGTTGCCACAAAGAAGCTGTTAAACCTGTATGCAGAGTCATACAGTAGAATTGAAAACAAGCAGTAGACTAAACTCTGAGCCAAATTACACTCCCCTTGGACTTGAAATCCAAATGTCGTCATTTTGAATCACAGTTGCAAAGTAAATAAGTGATTCTAACTAATTAGTGTCATTATGTCATCCTCCTGGAGACCGTTGCTGCTGTACTGAGTGTAGGAGAAGAAAAAACAAAACTTCCATTTCACAAGTATGCTGATAGGGGAGAAGGTGATAGAGGCATCATGTAAATAAAATTAGTGTTCTGTTGCAGTTTTAATATATATCGTAACACTCTGTAACTTAAGTGCAGTAGTGTATTTTCCACCAGTCTTACTAAAATTATGTAGCCAATATATATATATTAAAATATATTTATTTACCATTTTACTGTTGGTTATTTTTTTTACGGTATGCATTGATGCTTGGTTTTAAAATTCAAATTTGAAATTACCTTTGACTGAGAGGGTCAGTGAGCTTGAAAGAGGAGGTAGGGAAGCCACAGCACTCATTAAAGGAAAGAGCATTGGCCTAGTGAAAGCTATAGGGGGGTCAGGTGATGCCAAGCTAGGGAGGTAACACCTCAAACTAGATACTAGGAGGAGAGGAGGTTAAATGTATTTTATGCACACAGGAACCTTCCTTCTATCTATTCAAGGAGGCAGTCGTTTATCAAAGGGAGTGAGAGCCCAAAGATTGTTGTGGGGGAGGGGTGTAGATGTCTTAAAGCGGTGGTGTATTGAAACCTTGGGGGCATAGTAAAAGTGAGTGACTGGGCAGTGCAGCGGTTAACGTTGTTGCCTCACAGCAAGATATTCTCTGGTTCGATTCTCAGCTGGGGTGCTTTTTGTGCGGAGTTTGCATGTTCTCCCTGTGTTCATGTGGCTTTCCTCTGGGTACTCCGGTTTCCTCCCACAGTGTAAAAACAAGTGTCTGGAGAGTTTCTCCCAGAGTCTCCGCTGAAAATAGGCTCTGTCTTAGTTGGACTTTCTCAGTCCACAAATGTTAAATAAATAAAGTAAAAATAAATAAAAAGGAACGAGAGGTAGAGGTTAGAGTTGGACTTTTTGAGGTAATTGCATGAGACTGCCAGATTGTCAGGAGTACTGATTGTTAGAAAGAGGAGCAGTAAAGATGGTAGAAAGGTTAGAGTGTAGGATAGAAAGGTAGATATGGAGAATTATTATGATCATTATATAAAATTAATAAGGGTGAACTGGTAACATTTGTAAATTTAAGGGGAGGAAAGCAGAAGGGTATTATTGGGTAGACACTTTAAGGTAGTTCTAGAGTCAAACAAGGACAGATTAATGGAAGGAGGAGATTACCACGATGAATCAAAGGCACTTTTCATATTAATATCCAGTTCATATTAAATTATACTAATATTAATACTAATGAAGAGATTATGGAAAGTGGTGGGAAGATGATCATGTACAAAAAATAGAGATGGCACTAATCTTAGAAAATGTATACCACCATGTGAGAAGGTTGGATGGAATACTGGTTGGAGGGAGATGTTGGGAAAATAATAGTGGTGGAATTGGAGAGCGATTTCGTAATGATAACCGATGTATTAGCCAGGTTTAGGTAGGAGAATAGGTGGAAATGTAATCCAGGGTTATGAGGCAGGGGGACCTACAGGAAGACTGGCTGAGGGTTGTAAAGAGAGAAGTAATGAAGATGATTTGTTAATGCATGACATGTAGGATGAAGTATGGGGTTGAGGTGGAAAGTATAAGTAATTCAAAAGTTGGGGTTGATATGGAGAGCAAGGAAGAGATGGGTAAGAATCTTGGAACACATACTGAGGCATACTCTGACTATGAGTGTGATGTAGAAGTCATAAAAAGAGGTCTTGGCAAGGAAAGCTTGTGCTTAGAGTCTTAAAAGTCAAAGAAGTAGGGGGCAATGTGGGATGGAGTTGTTGAGGTACAGGTGACAACTGGGCAAGGCATTTGGTATGAACGTTGAAGGAGCAAAGAGCGAATAGAACAGTGGGAGTTAATGGCAGCTAAGATGGTTAGAAGAGAGGAGACTTTTGCAGGATTTTATGAATGCCTGTATAAGGGTGAAGAAGGTAGTAAAGGAATATGCAGAAGAATGGTTTTGGAGTTGGGAATATTTAAAATTAAATGTTTGAAATGGGTATAGATATTTGAAGTGTCCTCTAACTTCTATTCCCACATACATAGTTGCATTGATAAGACAGTCCTTATCCATACCAAATATAGTGAGAAATTTGAAAACAAAGTCCTTTGTTAGAATACTCACTTAAGTAATTTCTTTTTCTTGTTGTAGAGGTTGTTTACTGCTTGTAATATTTGATCTGAAGTAGTTAACTTCATTTGTCCATCAACCTGTGGGTATCGGATCCATATCGGATCCGAGCCGGCTGCTTCAAACAGCTAAGATCCGAGCTCGAAGCTCCTCCCCCTTACCCATAATCCCCTGCTAACCCTTTCTGTCCTCGGATCTTGTTTGCCGCGTTTCAGTCAGCAGCTTGATCGAGCTTCCAGGCGTTGTAGAACAGTTTTTTGTGAGAAAAATCTTTCCTTTTTATTCTAACTTTTTAAAAATATTTGTGTGTGTGTTACCCCTAGTCTTTTGGTTTTATTAGTAAACTTGTGTAGTTAATCTTAACTGTATTTAGTTAGTTTGTCCTCCCCCTGTGTGTTTGTGCAGGCGTGTTTGTGTTGGGCCTAGTGTTTGAATTTTTTTCTAAGTATGTCTGAGGCCCCTAAAGCCTTCTTTTCTAAATGCACCGAGTGTGGCCATAAAGCGGATGGCCACACACTGTGTGTTATTTGCCTTGGGGTTGACCACCTCTCCTCAGGCTGCACTATTTGTGCAGCCTTCAACCCCAGGGCTTTGAGGGACAGGAGGTCGAAGTTGGTCTTGGCGGGACTGTTGCCCCCAGATCTGACTTCATCCTCCTCTCCCTCTGTGGCACCTGCCACGGCCGCGACAGTGCCACCCCTCATCCCTGCTCCCCTAGCCGGGACTCATCTTCCCACCGCAGGCCAGGAGGAGAGGGAAGCTAGGAGGGAGCGCAAGAAGAATAACAATCACAAGCGGCAGGCCGAGTCTTCCTCCTCGGCCCCGCCAGCCAAGCAAGCGGCTTCTCCTAGAGTCTCCGGGCCTTCTCCTTCCCGGCTCCATTCACCCTGTTTTTCTCTGGAGGAGGAGGAGACCTGGTCGCCTTCGAGGTCATCGAGGCGGCACTCCCGTCCCGCCTCGGTGGCCTCCTCTACGTCAACTAGAAGCTTATCCGATGCAGACATGGACTGGATGATGCATAGGTTCCTCCAGGCCCAGCTGCAGATGGGAGTACTCCTGCCTCCCCCTCTGGGGGGGAGCTCGACCCCTTTTTTCGCCCCAATAGCTCCTTCTCCGACCCACTTCCAGGGTTCGGAGCCTTTGGAGCGGAGTAGAGTCGGAGCCAGGGGAGTGTCGGCTTCGATAGTACCTCGTACTTCTGCGCCGACAGCACCCTCGCATTTGTCTGGTCCCTTTTCAGATCCGAACTCTCAGAGCCGAGAGGAGCTGAGCTTCGGATCCGGAGGTGTCAGTGTGTCTTCGGCTCCATCTCGGTCGGAGCATACTGGCCCTTCGGATCCGACTGCTTCGGCGCCGGCTCCGATCCACGCATCGGATCCGAGGGGACTGCTCTCGGATCCCAGGGAGAGCAGCTCCCGTTCGGCATTCGATGTTGTGGAGAGGGTTCTGTCGAGGGATTCGAGGCCCCAGGCTCCTGCTACGGCTCCACCCTGCACTCCATCTCAGACGGACCTACCTTCCATCACCCGGCCGCAGGGACAGCCTGCGCCTACGTCCCGAATAGTTCCCTTGGAGGAACAGGATGTGGTTGGTGAGGCCTCTTTGGACAGCCCCCCCGAGGAGGTTCCTCACAAACGTAAGTGCAAGAGGAGGCACTTGGACTCACCTGAGTCCTTGACAACAGATACAGATTTAGAGGAAGGGGAAGGTTCCCCAAGGTCACCCCCTGAAGACGTCTCCTTCGGAGACATCATGGAAATGCTTCGAATTAGAGGGGGGTGGTCCGCCCAAAAACCTTCCTCGGATGCGTCTGTATTTCTGGAGGCATTTGACGCAGGCCCATCTACCTCTTGGATGTCCCCTACCACCAACCCCCTAGTGGATCTGATTACTACCAGGGCATGGAAGGAGCCGGACACTGTGGAGCTCATTCCCAAGAGGCCCGATAAAATTCTTAGTCCTCCTTCCGATAGAACTTGCTGGAGCAAGGGTGCTCTTGTAGATGCCATGTTGGTGGCGGCCGCCACTAAAAAGGAACTGGCCCAGGAGAGTTTCTCGATCCATCCTCCAGACAAGGAGTCTCGGACGATGGACCGTTTGGGGAAGTGGATGTTCGCTTCACCCACCTTCTCGGTAAGGTCGCTGAATTATATGGCACACGTGATACGACTCCAGCGGGATCTCATCAAAGATTACGCCGTGTCGCCCCCAGAGTCCATGTCGGCAGAGGATAAGAAAGTATTCTCTACCCGAATGGCCACTCTCAAATCCATTTCTAATGCCTCTATGCGGCTCCTCTCTCATGCCACAGAAGGAGCCGCTAGAGCTAGCGGAGCGGGCATTGTCTTACGAAGGCTTGCTTGGCTCCGCCATTGTGATTTTGCGGAACCCTTCAAGGCGTCCTTCGCTAATGCCCCGTTTGACGGTTCTTTCCTCTTTGGCAAGACCATACGCGACACGCTGGTCCAGAGCGAGAAAGACTGGAGGACGTCTGCTGTCTGAATCTGCTTCTCTGCTCCCCAGAGGTCCTTCACTAGGAACCAAAAGGGACAGAAGAAGATGTGGTTCCGGAAATCTCAACAGTCCCGTTTCGCTCTGGACCCCTCGTCCTTCAGAGAAAGAGGAGGACAGGATGGACGCCGGCCCAGAGGCAGCGGGGGACCGGAGAATTTCGGGTCGAGAGAACCCTTTTCTGATCGACCCGTGCAGCATCCCTGAAGGGTTACCCGACTGCTCTACTGTGGAGGCAGCTGGGGGGTGTTTTTCGAGGCACCTAGCTATGTGGGAGTCCATTACAACAGATCGCTGGGTGCTTCGGATCATATCCAGAGGTTACAGGATTCCCTTTCTCAACCTTCCTCCCAAACTCCGGAGCCTTCCCGATGTCCCACCCAATCAAATGGTGGCAGCAGCAGCAGAAATCCTTCAGCTGCTAGAAAAAAGAGCAATCCAGCATGTCCCCCCAGACCAATCCGGATAAGGCTTTTACTCCAGGTTCTTTTTGGTGCCAAAAAAGATGGGGAACCTAAGACCAATCCTCTATCTATCCTTCCTAAACCTGTCAGTGGCCAAAGAAAGTTCTGGATGGTCACCATTCAATCCATTCTCCCACTTCTGCAGGAGAACGACTGGATGTGCTCCATAGACCTCAAGGATACATACTACCACATTCTGATGGACAGGCGATCCAGAAGGTTTCTCCGCTTCCGGCTAGGAGCCAGCCACTACCAGTTCAGGGTCCTTCCCTTTGGTCTCACCACAGCCCCCAGGGTGTTCACCAAAGTATTAGCAGTGGTAGCGGCCCACCTGAGACTTCAGGGAATACAGGTCTTTCCGTACCTAGAAGACTGGCTCCTGTCCGCCCCCACAATGTATCTACTGTGCTCAGCCAGAGATTATTTCCTCCACCTGGCTTCCCGACTGGGAATCACAATCAATGTCAAAAAATCTTCTTTCCAACCAACCCAGGTCTTAGACTTCATTGGAGCCAGATTGGACATAAATCTTCTGTAGGTCTTTTTGACTTCGGACCCTGAAGCTCCACGTGCTAGCCCTTCTGAACTAGCCGGCTCCTCCAGCGGAATTGGTCCTGAGGGCTCTAGGTTCTTTGGCGGCGACTATCGGTCTACTACCATTGGCACGCTTGAACATGAGGGTGCTGTAATGGACCCTACAGGTTCAGTGGTCCATTCTGCAACATCCACTGAGTTCACCCATACCCCTCAGCAGGGTTTGCAAGAAAACCCTACTCTGGTGGCTCCAGTCTCCAGACCTCCAGAAAGGGCATCCGTTCTCTGTCTCCCCCTCTTGCCACAGTGACCACAGATGCTTCTCGCCTTGGGTGGGGGGGGCACTGTATGGGCAGAACCGTCCAAGGCACGTGGACCCAATCAGAGACCTTGTTGCACACCAATGTCCTAGAGATGAGGGCGGTGCTTCTGGCATTGCAAGCACTCCAAGCCCTTCTTCCCTTGGGAACTATTGCAATTCAGACAGACATGTCAGTCGTCTGGTATATCAACAAACAAGGGGGAACCAGGTCCTACCCACTTTGTCGATAAGCCATGAGAGTTTGGGAATGGGCAATCTCCACCAACCGCTTTCTCATAGCAATGCACATTCCGGGCCGGTCGAACATCTTGGCAGACAGGCTGAGTCGAACCATCCTTTCACCATACGAGTGGTCTCTGAACCCAAGAGTGGCGAAGCAAATTTTCCTCAAATGGGGTCAACCTTGCTGCGATCTCTTCACGTCTCCTTCGAACACAAAGTGCAGCGACTACTTCACTCTAATTCCCCCACCAGGGAAATCCCCCAGAGACGCTCTGGTGCATGTTTGGCCATCCGGTCTACTTTATGCTTATCCTCCTCTTCCCCTAATGCCGAAATTCTTGCAGAAAGCACGTCGATTGTGGAGCAGAGTGATCCTCATAGCCCCATTCTGGCCTCGTCAAGCGTGGTTCCCTTGCCTGTGGTCTCACCTAGTGAACCCCCCATGGGTTCTAGATCCCACGCCGGATCTGATCTCCCATCCATTAGGGTTGACAACCCCGAACCTGGACAATCTCAAGCTCACAGCTTGGTTGATCCAGTTCCAGTGATAGCTAGGACTCCCGGTATCTCGTCATCTGTTAAGGCTATTTTAGTAGCTGCTTATAAGCCTTCCACGAGGAAGGTTTATAATAGCAAGTGGAAAAGTTTTTCAATCTGGGCGGAACGCAGAAACTTAGATCCCTTTACAGCCCCGTTACCAGCAGTGCTAGAATTCTTATCAACCTTATTCGACCAGGGTGCTAGCTCCTCTACGGTCAAAGTCCAGTTAGCTGCAATCTCCCACTATCATGTGGGAAATGGTCTCGGCCCCCTAGCCTCTTCCAAATTATGTAAGACCTTTTTAAAAGGCATCTTTCTCTTGAGACCTCCTGTTAAAGAGCCAGTTCTTCCATGGGATTTAACTCTTGTTCTCCAATCTCTGACAGCCCCTCCGTTCGAGCCAGTAGCCACGGTGGATCTAAAATTCTTATCCTGGAAGACGGCCTTCCTTATTGCCATCACTTCGGCCAGAAGGGTTTCGGAACTTCAAGCCCTTTGCGCCAAACCGCCATACTTGGTCTTTCATAAAGATAGAGTTTCCCTCAGGACCAATCCTTCCTTCTTGCCCAAGGTCGCGTCGGAACCCAACATCAACCAATCCATTAATTTACCAGTATTCTTTCCAAATTACTAGAACAAAGGTGAATATAAGTTACATTCCCTGGACGTACACAGGCAACTAAGATTTTATCTGCACAGAACTGCTGGTCACAGGAAATCGGACCAGCTCTTTGTATCCTTTCAGAAACCCTCTTTGGGAAAACCAGTATCGAAAGTTACATTGTCCAGATGGATTTCTCAATGTATCCTACTAGCATATCAAAGTTCTGGTCGACCCGAACCTGAAGGAGTCCACGCTCATTCTACTCTATCAATTTCCACCTCTGCTGCTTTTTGGTCCAGGGTTTCCTTGGATGACATTTGCTCAGCAGCCACTTGGGCTTCATCTCATACGTTCATTAACCATTACAAGTTGAACATAATCTCCAGAGGGAGAGCATCCTTTGGCTCTGAAGTGCTCAGGAATATCCTTCCGTGAGGACCTCACAAGGTTTGTGTAGCTGGGGACTCTGTCCCACAGGTTGATGGACAAATGAAGTTAACTACTTCAGATAAAGAAGTTATGTACTCACCATAACGTTCCATCTGAGTAGGTAATCTTCATTTGTCAGCAACCGACCCTCCCTCCATCCCCCTAACCTGTAGTGCGTACTAGAAGGATTCCTAGCCCTTGTTTTCCAGATAAATTAGGTTAGGATTTGCAGGTGACTCCTGTGTTGTAATACTCTGTATTGCTAAGCAAACTTGATCTGAGGACAGGAAGGGTTAGCAGGGGATTATGGGTAAGGGGGAGGAGCTTAGAGCTCGGATCTTAGCTGTTTGAAGCTGCCGGCTCGGATCCGATACCCACAGGTTGCTGACAAATGAAGATTACCTACTCAGATGGAACGTTATGGTGAGTACATAACTTCTTTTTTTACACATCTTAGAGTACACTTAAGCAAATTAGTAAAGAGTTTAAGGGAATCCTTCAGAAGCTGAAAGCTAATATAAACTTAAAGTAGCCACTGAAACAAATTGCTAGAAATCTTTCCTTAAATATGCCAGGAAGTTAAAATGCTTGAAATTAGTTAACAATGCTACCCACTCTGAACAAAATGAAATGGCTAATATCATTTCTGATGAATGTACTGCAAACTTGACTCTGCCCACAGTCCTCTGTTCAACAGATTCCACAGTCCCATCCACCCCCCCCCCTTCTTATTATGGAACAAGTCCTGTCATCTCTATCAGAAGCTTAAGCACACCTCCTCCATGGGCCTTGATAACATGCATGGTTGGCTTATTAGTACCAAATGTGGCCCATATAAACCCCTACATCATTTCTTCAGAGTACATCCCTGAATTTACCAACAAATACTCTTAAGCCTATGCTGTGTGGAATGGAAGTGAATAGGCTTTCCATATACAGTGTACAGAGTAGTGTATCAGGTTCCACCAAGATATCATTAACTAGTTGTAAAAAGCAAGTTGTCTTTTAACTATGCCCTTAACCTTTAGTACTGGTTTGAGAAAATGTTCTAGGTACACAGAAAAGGGTTCAGTTAAAGAAAGTACAGTTGTGTAAGTTGAACTTACCATAACAGTAGATGCTCAAATGATCACTTCTGTAGTAGCCTTAGCTGTATGAGTTATATCCTACCAAGGTTGAAACAATCGGCCAGCTTCCAAAGCTTCAGGGCACATTCCATGCATCCAAACGGTCAAGCAGCTCAATCTGAGCTGACTATAAGACAGGTTTGGGCACAGAGCCCTTCAGAGCTTTCCTGCCAGCAAAGAGAGGGAAGCTGAGCTCTGAAAGGACAACGCTACGAACAACAAAAAATAAATGTCTACATCCTGGCTTAAAAAAACACACCAAAAAACAAGGGGATAGATGGAGGGAGCATCTACTGCAGCAGTAATCATTTGAACATCTACCGTTATGGTAAGTTCAGCTTACCCAACTGTACTGTATTGATGACTGTTGCAGTAGCCTCAGCTATATGGATAGATTACCTAGTTATATATTTGGGAGGTGGAAGGAGAAGGGTCCAGAAGCTCCTGGAGGATGATCCTAGCAAGGCTTGATGTAGAGCTAGAGAAGGAATTAATCTTGTACTGCTTTGTAAACATATGTACAGAGGACCAATTAGCAGCTTCTAGACTACTTCCAGAATCCAACCCTTTCCAAAAAGCCTTGGATAAATCCAAGGTCATGGTAGAGTGGGCCTTGACCCTGTCTGGAATAAATTTGTCATGGTGAGTATAACAAAGTTAATAGCCATAGACAACCATTTGGAAATAGTCTGTTTTGACACAGGCTGTCCCTTCTTACTGTCACAAGAAGTGAGAAATTGATCCAAAGATCTGAAAGGTTTACTTCTGTCAAGGTGTAGTACTTGAGTTGTCTGTGGACATCCAAGATATGAAATACCCTTTCTTCCTCATTTTTATGTTCAGGAAAGAAAGTGGGGAGATGGATAGCTTGGCTTAAAGTACACTATGGTACCACTTTAGATGTACAAGAAGGATTAGTTCTCAAGGAGACTCTGTCACTGTGGAAAATGAGATAGAGTTGACTCACCGTAAGAGCTCAAAACTAAGATGCATTATTTCAGAGGTCAGAGCAATCAGTTAATCTGTTTTCTATAGTAAGGAACTCAAATCAGCCAAATTGGCTAGTTCAGATGGAACAAGCGTTGGCTTCTCTAACACAAATTATGATCCCAAGGAGGGGCCACCAGTTTTCTAGGTGACCTCTTATGCGAAACCCCTTTCAAGAGCATTTTGACATGAGATTGCATTGAAAAGGAGGATCTGTGGGCAGACATGCTAAAATGGCTAGTAAATGAACCTTGACAGGGGAATATGAAAGGCCATATGATAGTAGCTCATAAAATATTATAAAACCAGAGAACAACTAGCCCTGAATAGGTGCTGTTTATGATGATGTCACCATATGGAAAACCATTTCCATTTGCTAATATAATGCCTCCATTAGTACCTGCTGCACATCCTCAGAAAACAGGTGCTTGAAAAGAATTAAGACCCTATCATCGAGGCAGTCAGTTAAAGATTGATGGAGTGTATCAAGCACCCCTGGTCTTGTGTGAGTAGATAGTCTGTGAGGAAGCTTGTGGTAATTGTTCCTGACCATTTCCAAAAGAAGGGAGAATCACAGTTTCTGGGGTCAGAAGGAGTCACCACAATGATCTTGGAGGATTGCTTCTGAATCTTCAGAAGCACCATGAATTTTAGTGGAAGAGTTGAGTGCCTCAGGGCAAGCATCTCTTTGATATTTATGTGCTTGTATCTGTCCTTGGTCTCCCACATCGCCTGCATTTTTATACCTCCAGAAACTGCTCTACAAGTGAAGTCAGAAGTGTCTGTGGTGACTGCTTTGGAGCAGAGAGGGAGAAGGGGAGACCTGAATTTATGGGTATCTGTTGTTTCCACCAAAGGATTTGTCTTTTGACAAACCCTAGCACTGAGATATGAAAAGATAAAGATTGTCAATGGTGGGTTCAGAGATTTCAGATACCACTATATCTTTCTCATGGTAGAGTCTTGCCAGGGGTATCGTGATAATCCTAGATAAAATGAGACCCAAAATCCTAAGGTCTTCCCTTGCAGTGACAGAAATCTGAGTGGAAAATCTTATTTGTATTTGCACCCTGAGGAACTTCCTCTTCATCCTATCCATATCTGCCTTGTATAGGCTCCTGGAAGATCGAAGGGAGGAAGCCATGGATGAAGGTCTTGAGTGTTAACGAGGAGATTGCTCCAGAAGGGGAGATGGAAGCCAAGACTTAATAGGTTCTGAGAGTAACTGAGGAGAACGGATCTGGTGATTTGTTGGATCTTGACTTGGGATCCGATACATTTTGATCCAACTTTTTTGTTTGCTTAACAAATGGTTCAGAAGACGGAGCCGAAGACAAAACCGAAGGGTATTCTGGCAATCTGTTATGAGATTCCTGGGAAAGGGAATAACCCTATTTCTCTATTCTTTTGGAAGTTTGTGCCCAATAGTATTAGTCGAAGACTGGGAAGGAAGTAAACCTCTGAGGGTTAACTCGTTTTCCTGTCAATTAGAGCACAGGAGTTGAATCCTTTAAAAATATCACAATTGGTATTGAAATGTGTTGGTCCTAAACAATAAACACATGGCAGAGTGGGAGTTTGAAATTTTGTGGCCACAAGCCACACATTTTTTAAAACCTGAAGGCTTATCAGACATTTTTAAAATATGAAAGATTTATTTTAATAGTTGAAGTGAAATAAAATGGAAGACAAAGACAAAGGGAAGGAGTTAATGATGGTAACAGAGAGTAACTGTTCAGTACAAAAAGAAAGAAATTAACAACAATGGTAATGTAGGTACTCAGAGTACAGAAAGAAAGTGGAGCTAATATAACAAAATAGTCAAAGGGAGGAGGACCGTAATTATAATTGGAAAACGGGTAAAAGAGTAATAATAATAATACAGATTAAACTCACAGCCTTTTGAGGGATTGAAGGCATTAGAAAACACAAAAACCCGAGAGTTTGTGATCCACGTCCAAACACTATTGCTGCATACCAGATCTGGGGTATATTAGGTGACTAGGGCATTGTGCGTAAAGGGAGGTGCTTGATAGTTCAAGTGTTCTAGGATTTGTAAGAAGCATCAGTCGGATCCAAGGATCAGATCCGAACCCAACAGTTGAAGAATGAATGAAAGTGACTACATCGGATCAGAAAATTTATCCCATGACTGCCTGCTGTACTACTGATGGACAGAGGCAGCTCCTAAATGTGTTATCCTATGCATGGGTCCCTAACTACATCGGATCAGAAAATTTATCCCATGACTGCCTGCTGTACTACTGATGGACAGAGGCAGCTCCTAAATGTGTTATCCTATGCATGGGTCCCTCAAATTATCTAAGGTATGATCCCAGTCATTCTCATTAAGGGTAATATGGGATAGGTTATTTTGACCACAAAAAGGGAAATTCCCTTGGCTTAAAATGTCCCACAAAGGCAGTTAACCTATTACTTACCTATGAACCTGTGTGACCAAGGGATATAACCATTTAAAAATAAAATGTCAGAATAGTGAAGAAACACAATGACCATCACCAAATTAAATAGAATACAATTATTGAATAAACTGAAGGCTAGAAATATTCATTGAGCCTAGGTTTATACAAAGCTTCCAAGTAAAGGATTCACTTTTTTCTATCCAAAATGCATTTTAGTGTGTGTACATTGTACAGTAAAAGGAAGCATGCCAACAGCGCTAAAAGAAAAAAATTGCTTTTGGATATTGCAGCATATAAAAACTGTGAACACCTTCGTAACAATTATCACAGTTTAATTATATACTGAGAGCTATAGTCTTAACATTCATTAAAGAGTGAACTCTGATGAAATCTTTTTAATGAATAAAAAATATGTGCAGAAACCCTGGACATGGAACGCATATAGTATAGAACCAAAAACAACCAGGTAGCTAAGCTTTGGAACTCTCCCTCTCTATTATTAAAACCACGGTTAAGCGCTTTTGTTTGTGAAAGACATCTTCAGAACCATGAGTGAATCAAAGAAAGGGAGACTCACTGATGTGACTCATTAAAAAGTTTCAAACAATGACACACCCCCACAAAAAAACAATGACAAGTAAACATAGTGAAAAAGTCCACCAAATTATTTAAAGGGACATAGCCAAAACACTGTAGATCATATAGCATGTTGAACATACTAAACAAATGCAGACACAGCAAGCAAGATATAAAAATATAAATTATAGTCTAGCTTAATAAAGCTATTTCCATCTCAACTGAATTGAAATTGCATGCTGGTAGACTGTAATTTATATTTTATATTTTTATATCTTTATATCTTGCTTGCTGTGACTGCATTTGTTTAGTATGTTCAACATGCTATGTGATCTGTAGTGTTTTGGCTATGTCCCTTTAAATAATTTG